>NC_141612.1:33954055-34280930 GCF_047967505.1 Dipteris shenzhenensis
TATGAGTGCTCCCATTGTCAACCAAAAAGTGGACTGGTCTGTTATTGATTGTTCCTTTAACTCTAAGGGTTTGAGAGCCCTTGCAGCCCATAAAAACATCAGAAGATATGCTGTACAAAACTGATTGCGTATCCCAATACACTTCATCATCATCAACGGCATCATTTCCATTAAAATTTTTTATCTCATTCTCATAACCATCAACAACTTCAATGTTCCATTGTCTAGAACTATTTGGGCACTTTGGCAAACTATCACCCATAAGCATGGTGTCACACATGGAAAAACCACCTGGATCAAAGGGAAAGGTAGTCCCCTTTTTGGAACTATGATCCTCATCATCATCAAGGCCTTCATTCACACAGTCTTGATATTCGTGGAATTCAGATTCTGCTGCAGGAATATTAGGAGTCAGTGGGAGCGGTGTACAGGCACCTCTTTGGCAGCTCGTGGGAGACTTATATCCTTCATGAGGACATGGGACTGCTCTTTATTTTTTCACTTGACCCCTTTTGGGATGTCGTGGCATTTTAGACCACCTCCATGGCTTTTTTGCCACATTGTTGAGGCTAGGGATAGAGTACTTTCTCTCCCACCTGTTGTATGATTTGTTTTGAATGGAATATATCACTCTTTAATTAAATATTAGGAGATAAATCATCATCAATCTCTAGAATCATGCTTAACTTTGCTCCAGCTTTGCACACATTCCTATGTTCAGGGGTCCACTTCTCACCACAAAGGTAGAACAAATTCTTCTTCTTCCTGTCATCAATAATTGCTTGAGATAACTGCTTAACCAACTTGTTTCTTTTATCACCCAGATCATCCTTTGGAGTAGGTTTAAATGATGGCTTTACATCTGTAGCCTTGTAAACCTGAGGCTGTCCCATGCCACTGCCATACACTGTGGGGAACCTAGAAATAGAAGAAGTTGTAGTAGGTGTAGGAAGTTTGTTTTCATCATTGGAAACACCTTTGACCGTAGGCTTAGTTCCAAAGTGACTAATACCCAAGGTGTAGACCATGGATGAATTTGAGCATTCTAACTCTTTCATCAATACCATGAACAAAAAGAGCCAATTTCCAAAACTGTTTGATATAATTTTTCACTGATCCTTGCTGAGTAAGATCATACCACTCACAAATATATTGATCTCTAGTAAAAGGAGATATAAAAGTTTTAAACATTTCAGCCTTGAACTCATCCCAAGCATTAAAAGTTGACCCTTCTTGCTGTAAATGCCTCCACCAAGAGTGGGCATAATCTTCAAGATGAAGAACAACAAATCTGATTTTACCTTGATCACCTTTTGGATATAGAAGGAAGTAGTCATCCATCTTGCTGAGCCATTCCTCCAATTCCTCAAGAGAGGTAGAATCACCTTTGAACTTAGGAAGTATAATCTTGTCTTTCATATCTTTGTCTTGATGAAAAGATTCTTTTGGTTCAGTAGATTTAACTGTTTGTAAATATTGTTGGAATGTCATTGCTGCTCTAAGGTCTGCTGGTAGCAATTTATATTCATGGAATATTTGACACAACTCTTCAGCTACTGAACTGTTACTATTAGGAGCCTTACCATGTGCTGAATCCTTATCCATATGAGCTGTAACTCCATTAGAGTGATAGGTCCTTCGGGCAGAAGCCATGAAATCAACTGGGTCAGCTACATGTACAGGATCTTCATCATCATTGTCTGAACCCAAGTCTCCATCAATTTAGGAATCCAAAGGTCTCTTCCCATCATAGATTTGGCTTTTCTTGAATTGGTCAAACCTTTTATTAAGAGTGGCAGACATGTTCTGCATTCTTTGGTCAATCCTCTTTTTATTGGCCTTAATCTCATTGGTTAACTCCTTGAATATCTGTAGCATTGGATCCATACAACTCCTTATAATGTGCTCCTGGTTAAGGGACATTTGTGCACGAGGAGTAGCTTCAAAATCCCCTTGAATATTGCCAACATGAGGTTCAGTGGGCTCAGAAATTACGGCCGGATCTCCCTCAATAGAACCAATGCCCAGCATGGCTATTCCACCAGCCCTTATTGAGTCATCAATTGCTTCCTTCTCCATGATGGAATCAAGATTTCCAATTAGCTGCTTACTGGATTGGCCAGTAGATCTCTTTGGAGGCATCTTAACAAGTGGAAATGCACTTCAGCCTTGATCAATAATAACTCAATTCCCAATGGATATCGACAGAGTTATGCCTTGTACACTGTGCAGTCCCGAATTTTAAGGGAGTTTGAAATGGAAACAAAGTGCACTTATATTTTATATCAATGGGAGGATACAAACCCTGTATATACCCAATACTACACAAAGGGGTTAAAAAAACCAATGTATGCTAGTCCAAGGATAGACTGCAGAAATTTCGAATTTGGTAGAAATAGTGCCTATAATCCACCAATTTCCTTACCAACAGCATAGATCACATGGCATACATCCCATAAATGCCTCTATATCAAAAGCCCCAAAATAATGTGAAATTTTTGACGAGATTTTGCAAACTGCGTCACCTGTGAACCGATTTTTCGAGTAGATTTCAAGGCAAAAGGGACTTTAATCATCTTCAAACTTGTTCCATATGCTCAGGAGGCTGAGGCGACTCCTTGGAGGAAGGCAAATCAGAAATCGGAACTGTCAAACCCTAGATCGTCGCAGATCTTCTTAGCCAGCCAGTCGAATTTCCTCGTAACTCCTCCATCCAAGCTCGGATCTCCACCAAACTTTGAGGGCAGACACTGGAGCTTAGGGTGAACAGTTCAAGCCATAACTGACCTGATTTGGTGCAGAGAAGCAGCAGATCGTGAATTTCTTGCGCCAAATTAGGAAACTCATGCAATGTCAATCTATCCTCCACCAATTTTTGATTTTCATACATAGAAATGTCAAGGAAGCAAGGGCTTTCCATTGATGCAAGAAGCCCCAAATTCTGAACACTTCGAAAATTAGGGTTTTCCAGAGCCTGCCATGTGGCAGCTGCCAACAGAGAGCACTTCTGGTGCTGAATTTTTGCACAGAGGTAGGCCATCGGCTTAAGAGTAGATGCTCCAATTTTCAAAGTGATTGGGCAAAAATTTCCCACAAATTCCCAAGAAAAGTGCTCTGATACCAATGTTACAGGACCGCTTCTAACTGAAGGTAAACGCCACTAAATTGGTAGAACATAATGGAAATAGGGCAGGAAAGTTAGAGTAGTGAAGTACCTTATGTACTAGGAAAAAAGTAGAAGTGGAAGGTCATGGGCTGGACCTACAACAGAAACTTGTGAGGGGCTGCACAAGGACAGGAGGAATCAATCCCAATTAGAATTCAGCTGAGTAATAGGACTCTTGCTGTGTATTCTATTTCAGTAATGGAGTACAAATCATGAATAAATGCCAAGTACAACTAGGGCCCTTATATAGGTATGGCCCAGGTGAGTACAAAGCAATATTGCATATGGGATTACCTCCTAGGATGCCACGTGGCAACTTATGGTATCCCCTAAAGAAAGGTAAAACACTTACAAACCAATAAAGGCCTTTCCACTAACTTTTAGCCTAAGTAAAAGTCACCCTCTGTTATAGAATTCCATTGATACAACAGGATTAAAATGAAAAGTGGAAAAGTATAAAGCTAGGCTGGTCGAAAGGGTTATGCCCACAAAGAAGGCATTGACTATGATGTAGCCAACAATAATACTATGATTTTGGTAGTAGCCCTTGCCACTCATTATGGATGGTCTCTTACATTAAAACAACTTTTCTAAATGGTGATCTGAAAGAGTTGTTCCATATGGACCAGACACATGGGTTTGAGGATAAAGGCAAGGAGAAAAAGGTCTACAAACTACAAAAAGCTTAGTATGGTTGGAAACAAGGACTTAATGCTTTGTATTAAAAAATTGATGAACATTTCACTAAGAGTTCATCAGATTATCATTTGTATACAAAGCATGATAAGAAAGGCAATATAGTTCTCATTGTTTTATACATTGATGACATTGTCATCATTGGTAACAACGAGGAACTAATGAAACATGCCAAACAGGACTTGAACAAGCCTTTGATATGAAAGACCTTGACTGTATTTTGGGAATTGATGTTTGGATAGACCAAGATAAAATGGTCACATCCCAAACAAAGTATGCAAACGATAGGTTCAGAAATGAATCCAGGTGAAATTGTTGAAAGCTCAACATAGTCCTATAGGCAACTTGTAGGTTGATTGATATATTTGACCACCACTAGACTGGACATGGGCTTATCTAGTCAGTGCAATATCCCAATGTAAGGCTATTATGAAAGAAAGCCATTGGAGGGAAGCCAAAATGATACTTAGGTATGTCAAGGGAACCTTGACTCATGGAATAGAGTACAAAAGCAATGATCTAAAACTTTCAAGGATGCTCAGAGGACAGAAGGTCTACTTTTGGGTATTGCTTCAACATTGGATGTGGCCTGACGTCGTGGAGCAGTGTCAGGCAAAGTTCTATTGCTTTATCCTCCACGAAAGCATCCACTAATACAGCCCATGAGGCTGTTTGGTTGAGGAGAATTTCAAATGTTATTGGACTTATTCAGAAAGATCCAACTCCGTTATTGACCGAGAATCAAAGCTCTACCAAGGATCCTATATTTCACATTGAGGTGCAACATCACTTTACACATGAAAAGATATTGAGTAATGATATTGAGCTTATCTACTGTTAGACAAAAGATGAGTGGCTCATATCCTAACCAAATCTCGTGCTATTCAAAAAGATCCAATTCCGTTATTGGCCGATAATCAAAGCTCTATTTAATTGGCCAAGGATGCTTGGACAAAGCACGTTGAGATGCAACATCACTTTCTACATGAAAAGATGAAATTGAGCTTATCTATTATTTGATAGAAGATGTCTATCAGTTATGGGAGAGGGTTCTAAGTGGGTGTGCCTGACTAGAGAGAGGAGCAGTATTTGTGTCCTTTCCCAATACATTTAGGTGGAGGTTGAGCAAGATCACATGCCAGGGTTAGAGGCTGAGTGATTGGGCCCAGTTGTGGCTGGGTTTAGGGCTGATTTAGGCGTGGTAAGAGCCCCCAGCAACCAGGCTGGTTTGGGCCAGAATTGACCCTGACCAGGGTTGGGTCAGCGTACCTGACCAGGGTCAGGGTTAACACAACCAGACCAGGTCGGGTCAGCTAACTGGACGTGGTTGGTTCAGTCGGCCATGTCAGCAGGCTAGTCAGCCAGCTCAGTAGGGGTTTGCTCCCCCTATGAATTCGGCTATTTGCCCTCTTGTTTTCAATGAAAGGTAGGGCAGTTCAACCACTATGTTCACAGTTGGTAGGCGCAGTGTACTCTTGCAGGAACTCGGAGGTGCAGTTGAGCCTCAGTCTCCAGTCCACCAGTGCCACAGGTCAGCCCTGGAGTTGTGATCATTCATTGGAAGTTTTCTTAGCAATACATGCAGAGTTTTGCTGTAGTTTTTCGCGCAGTTCTCTCTCTCTCTTTCTGTGCCATGCAACATACTGCTGTACATCCAACTCAGATGCAACATACTGCTGTTGCAGTTGATCACCGGAACCAAACTGCAAGAGATGGCAACAAGTCTATGAAGTTTCTGAAGCCATCTACCACATGGCATTGTTTCTCTCTGACCTGTTAAGAGCCGGACAAAGCACCTGTGTATAGTCTTTAGACTTAATGACAACTATGTCAGTTGATCTGCCCGTTTGTGAGTCTCCCTTGTAATTTGTGTGCTTACCATTGTGTGGTTGTTTGTCTTGCTTTTCATCGTCTCTCACCCATGACTTCGCCAATAAACCAAGCATTTTTGAGAAGTACAAGGTCCATCCTTTCTGGCAGTAGATCTCTATCCCTCATCGTCAAAAGCATGCTTGAGTATCTAAGGCCCAGCCAAATTTCAATTTTTACTTTATAGGCTCTCTAGGGTTTGGAGCCATCATCTTATGCAAGATGCAGCAGCCTGAAAGGTTTCATCTTCGGCTTACTCCTTCATATGTATCGGCAGACCCACATCAGTGCATACATTTCTATTGTTCATCGCTGAGTTTCTAGCAACAGTATGAATAAGCTTTGTCATTCCCATGTGCAGTTTCAAAGTGTTTTTCTGTATTCTTCAAGTCATCTCCAGTTGTTTACTGCTACAAGCCGGATAAGTAGCTCCACTTCATAAAAAAGAAGAGCTCTCAAATCCAAGCAAGCTGCTGCCACAGAGAGAGAGAGAGAGAGAGAGAGAGAGAGAGAGAGAGAGAGAGAGAGGGTGGCTGGACTCTGGATCCCCAAGGGAATGAAGAGCCTTTTGTTGGATGTTAACCTTCTTTGGTTGCTTTCAGGGTGAACCGTTGCCTTTTAAGGGGGATGAAGGGATTCCAGATTTAGGATTCAGCTCAAAAATAAAATATGAAGTTGGTGCTCGTGTTCTTTGCCTCTCCTCATGGGACAATCTTTACCGTGAGTATTAATCTCGTCTTTTGCATAAATGGTTTGCTGTTTTCTTCTTAAAGGAGATATACCATTCTCTCAATAACATTCAGTGAGACACCTTTATTCGGAAATAATAGGGAAACATTCATTTCTTTATTGTAATCTGTGCGAATTTTGTAAAGAATTTTTGTGAAATGTGAAAAGCAGCGTGACTCTTGGTACATTTCATTTTTTGGAACTCCTGTGTTTGGGAATAGGAATAGAATCATTGAGATTGAGCAGGTCATTTTATCAAACAGACATGGAAATGCTAGCTCAATGCTTGGGGCCATACACAATGCACTATCTTGTGATGAAAAACAGAAAAACCTTTTGATTACATTCATGGGATCACCAGCCGCAACAAATTGCAGTTTGTAATGCAGCTGAGCCAGTGTCATATATTGCCACAAAGGACAGTATTAATTCGCTTCAGAGTCTAGCTGAGCTAAAATGCAATCATGTATCTCCTTTATCATATATTCAATCAATTCGGCTGGCTGGTCCCAAAAACTGTGAAATTTGGTGGCTCTTGCCAGTGCATGTTGTGTGCATGATCTTGATACAGCTTTGTTTTTGGCAACGAAGAAGGATATTAGCTTCATATTCCAATTCTCTCATGCTCCAAACTTTATTCGGTCTTCTTTGTTTATATTTCATCTCTTCTCTCTATAAATACCATGGATGTTGGATGTGCTCGATGGTCCATTGACTCTGAGCTTTACCATTCTTGCTAGTTGACAAAACCTACAGTGATGATCTAAACTTCTTTTCTTTGTCCTTACATGGATGGCCTTCATTCAAGAGCGTTGGGCCAAGAGCCACTCTCCGGTTTGCTCACCATTATCCCCAAAGGGAACTACCAAGTACCTAGAGACCTCTCCACCGATATGAGCCTTGGAAAACCCTTGATCTTAAACTGAGACATTAATTTACATCATCGTCTACTCGGTTTTATGGGTAGTCACGGCTTTATATAGATAGAGTATGCACCCCACAATGGATGTCAAAGAAGATGAGCAACAGATTGGGGTGAAGTAGGAATTACCCCATCATGTCATACGTTGGAGGCATCATAGAGTGGGCTCCGGGGGGGCTAATCCAACCAATGTTTGATGGAGACCAGAGATGGTTGGTGCCCTAGACTTGCTTGAGCAGCAAAGGACCAGAGAAGTGCAAGGAGTGGGACCATCGACCCAGCAGCAGTCACATTGAAGCAGAGTGGGTCACGGTGGTGCCTCTGGCTATGGGAGGACCATCCCCTTTGGGAGGTATAATACGATCCACGGGCATGGTTTTGGCCATCCAGAGTAAGACGCTCAGAGAGATGTGTGGACGTGCCCTTTTTCTCGTACATGATATGCATCAAGTGTTGCTTCGGGCACCTGGACTCCTTCGAGAGAGCAACATTGGATCAAGCAACACAGTGGGGCCCTTCAAATAGCGGATTGGATGCAGTGGTTGCAACGGGATTTTACTTGGAGCATGGCAGCCTAGTTATCAAAAGGAGGCCAAGCCTATCTACATCAACACAATCACCCCAGCTTACAGGATCCACGGACAAAGGGTCTTCTGATCAAGGTATAGGATGCGACTTTCCCTTCTCGATCCTATTCCTTCCCAGAGAACAAAGTTTGGAAGATCATGCCTGCTTGGAACATTTGGGTCGCTCATTGCAGCTTGGTATGGGAGGTCACCAAGTCCCCCCGCTGGCCACCCTCATCACCATCTGGCAAGTACACCCTTAGCACCATTAGAATCTAGGGCAATTGCCAAGAGTCCTGCACCCTAGTTGTTAGCCCCTGTTTTTAGAGATTCCCTAGGCAGTGAGCTAGGTTCTTTGAAAACAGGCTGGTTGACAACCACGATCAGTGCCTCACGGATTGCTGATGTGTATGGTTTATTTTTCAAGCATTAATAAGGGACAAAAACTGTAGTACTGATCTCAAAACTACAAATGCATTTGAGAATAGGCTTCTTGCGAGAGCCAAGACATGGAGGTCAACCTAGGAAAAGCCAAGGTTATGCTCTTCAACTCTAATGAAGCTCAACTAATGCTACGAATGAAGCATCTGTGTGGATAGGTCTCCATGCAAACTCTGGAGCCAAAATCATGCAAGACATTGTCATGATCTGAAGCCTTGCAAAACTAGTCCATTCATCTTTGTGGAGGTACACCCCTGAAAAGCACCTGCATATAGAGCCACTGGGTGAGCTAAAAAGTGATTTTGTGTTACATGCTGGAAATATGCCTGGAAACAATAGTTTGGAAACACAGTCTCTCTAATCTCAACAGAGATGCATGTCCACGGGTCAAGCATGTCACCAGTTTCATGGTAACTTGGGGCTTGTGAAAGTGTACATATAAGATCTGACTATCTCAATTGGCTCTCGTGCAAGTGTGAAAGTGTACAAGCCAAACAATGTGGCTGAACAGTAAATAGATGTAGGTTAGCACAGACTGCCATGAATGACCCTGTCATCATCTATGCAGCTCCTTCCTGAGGAGACGAGCACCGCTAGTACACACGAGTATGCAATTGGTTCCAATCACGGGGCATGTCTTATTAATAATATAGCAAAAGAAATATGATTCAATCATCACCATTCAGTTTGGGGTGTGTGCCCAACCTTGGTGTCTAGCATATACGATTTCATGTGCAGGTGGAAAAGCTGTATGATTAGCTGAGACATGCTAATCATTGAGAATATAATCAGCCAAATATCGTAAGATGGACATACAAACATGTGGTTTAGTGGTCCAAGGTATGAGAGGACTACTCACACCGAACATGGACACATGCCTTTGCCAGAGGGTGTAGCTAACAATAGGCCTTGATGTGTAGGCATATTAGGCTTCTCAGGATGCAAAAGGACCTAATGCTGCAAGGATTTATGACAAGCATGAATAAAATCAGAGGGGAGATGCACATAACCTGGATGATAGTCTGAAATTGACATGGGGTGGGGTAGTTGCACCAAAGTCAAAAACAAGGATTTAAGGCTTTCTTTTTATAGTTATATTGCTTCTGAAATTCGCACCTATCGCCAGTGCTTGCTTTTGTTGTGTGATCTGGATTGGGCGAAGTTGTGCTTTTAATACATGAGGCTACCAGTAACTATTGTAACTGTTTTTATTTAAACCATTAGCTTCCCCAACGGTATTTCAGGTAATCCCCAGATTAAAATCATGCTTGCACTTCAGCATCCTTCATTTGCAGGCTACAGGTTAAAATCCAACATCTTTGGTTTTTCTGCAGGCACCAATCAGCGTGGGCATGTACATTCTAACATGTCTGGTGTGTTGTGAGAGGATAATTGGTCTTTTGCTCCCATACTGAATATATATATCTGATATGAAGGGACCTGCTATCTTGATGGTTTTGTCACCTTTTCTTAGTTAGATCAGTTTTCAGCCTTCAAATAAAAGGACTTCCATGGCACTTAAATTGTTTCTTTGACCTGGGTGGCCTTATTACGATGGGAATTCAGGAATGTAGCCTTTGGTTTCCATGACCATGCAACTGAGACATTCATGAACCTTACTTGACACGTTTTTTCCAAAAGGTTCTTGATTGGTGACTTGCCCAAGGTCCGAATGGGGGCAGTTGCAATCAAGAGACATGGGATAAAAATATGTACATGCCACCTGCTTAGCTGCTGACTGCTGTCTTTAGTTCAACGGCATGAAGACATTGACTTATTACAGTGCATGTTTCTGTTGTTGTCTTAGCGTGTAAAGAGCATCTGCGCTTCAAAGCCTGGAGCTTAGATGGACTGTGTCATGAAACCTAAAGATATTCTTCCTGTTGCATTCTGGAAAGCTCCATCTTGTTCTGTTGTTGGTGCAAGGCTTGTAGAAATTAATGAATGAAATCTGGCGTATTTAATGCAGCATGTCTGTTTTGTAGACGTGATGTTCTTATATATCTGTTAATGTACTTTTCAGACTCTGCAGAGATTGTGGATCGGCGAGATACCAAAGCAGGGCCAGAGTATTATGTGCATTATCTTGATCGTAAAGTTCTCACCTCAGTGCACTTGCTGAAGTATAAATAGAAGATGCTATCTAAAAGTTGCATATGTTGATTTGGGCCACCTCTGAATTTGAACATGTGGATCGAGTTCCATGTTGAAATGTCCTTGAAGGCTTCTCCTTATCTACACTTTAAGTGGAATTTTAAGTGACAAATGAATGCTCATTTTGTGATTCTGATATGAATTAATCTAGTAGAAATCTCAATAACTGATTCAAAGGAATGGGTAAATTTTTCTTTCTATTTGATGATTTATATTGTCAAAGCAACCCGTTGTTCTTGAAAAAAATAAAGTCGGAAAGTCTTCTCTTTCTTAAGTGTGGCCTTTCTTGTTGGACATAATCATCTTTTGCCAACATCTCACTGTTGCCTCTCTGTGCTATTCTGATCTGCTGTCAAAGAAATATGGAACATTAATCATCTTTTACAAATTATATTTCAGAAGTCTTTAAAGTGTCAGAGAGTCTCACCAGCTTAGAGGCCTTTCTTGTCGGACAGAATCCTCTTTTGCCAACATCTCGCTGTTGCCTCTCTGTGCTATTCTGATCTTCTGTCAAAGAAATATGGAGCATTAATCATCTTTTACAAATTATATTTCAGAAATCTTTAAAGTGTCAGAGAGTCTCACTTTCTTGAGTGTGGCCTTTCTTGTCGGACAGAATCATCTTTTGCCAACATCTCACTGTTGCCTCTCTGTGCTATTCTGATCTGCTGTCAAACATTAATCATCTTTTACAAATTATATTTCAGAAGTTTTTAAAGTGTCAGAGAGTCTCACTAGCTTAGAATGTTGACTCTGATACCATGTTGGAAAACACACCTAAAAGCACATGTCCAAAGCTCAGACACCATGTCCGGATAGCAATGACCTTGCATCAATCACCGACTGGTATCAGAGTTAGCGTTCTAAGCTAGTGAGACTCTCCAACACTTCAAAGACTAATGAAATATAATTTATAAAAGATTAGAGCTCAGACACCCTGTCCAGATACCAATGACCTTGCATCAATCACAAACTATGAAAACAAATCATCTAAAGCAGAAGATATGCCAGGATACTACCACCACTTTATCTCTTTATATGGCCCCCAAGTCAACCACATGGTTGACCAAAGAAGTCGACTCATAGAGCTGACCTGACCTACAAGGCTCATACCAGGGCTAAGTGCTAACAAACGCCCCTCCATGGTATGGCTGAAGTATCTTGTAAATATCTCAGGAATACCTGGAAACTACATCATGGTTGCACATATTCGTCCCAGGGGGATATAGCAACCTATGATATGTACAGAGTGATCCCTCACGTAACAAAAGGAGCCAAGTGTAAAGCTTGTGGAAATGCCTCAAACTTGGGCTGTGGTAAAGCTTTCGCGAAAAGATCTGTCAAGTTGTTTTCGGTGGGAACATAGGACAACTGGATGTCTCCACCAGACGGTCGCTCTCGAACATAGTGATAGTGGACTTCAATATGCTTTGTACATGCGTGAAACATTGGGTTTCTAGCAACCGCCAAAGCACTCTGGTTGTCGGTGTAGATTGTAGTAGAGTCGGGCTGAATGATATCAAGATTTGCGAGTAACTTGCGAAGCCAAACGCACTCTACTGTAGCTGTGAAAGCTGCTCTGTACTTAGCCTCACAACTGGATGTGGCAATTGTAGGTTGCTTCTTGCTTTGACGACATTTTAGTTTTCAGCCAGATTGAGGAAGAGCATAAGGATCACCTTGCTAATACAACCGGAACTGATCGTGGGAAATAAACAGCTATGGATTCACGTCAACGACTGAATTAAAACTGTCCACAGCCCTCCCTTCTCTAAAGCTCTCTCTCTCTCTCTCTCTCTCTGGACAAACACTAGGGCCCAGGACAAATTGTCGGGCTGGACCCCCCCGAAGGTCTTTATTACTTTCAGAAAAACTATTACAAAAGTTCAGCAGGAAGCTGTCTCGTAAGTCTCTCCTCTCATACGTGAAAAGAATTCTCTCTCTTACAAGAGCTTCAAGCCCCATTCAAATTGGCAACATGCCACTTGTCTAAAATCTAGACTAACTCTTATTACAAGCCACTTAGGGCCATTCTGGAGTCTTCAAGGCTCTCGGTCACACGAACCGCTTCCTAGGTGCTTGTCAGGCTCCCATTTCGCTTAGGAAAAATAATCCTTCCTAGTACCTGCAACAATTAATTAAAGCGCACCACCAGGGTACCCATTAATTGTTAGCGCTTTGCATGCAAATAACACACTGTGGACTAATCCTAGTCACGGTGGGCGTCCCCACTGAACACATGTGCACATCTAAACAAATATATATATAAATAAATAAATATATATATTTTCTCTGGTTGACCGAGGTCAACACTCTTGATTATAATTAAAGAGCTTTGACCAAGAGTCAAGGCGCCTTAATTATAGCCAAGTCTCTCCAACCGAGGTTGGCACATCTTGGTTAACCGAGGTTAACCCCTCTTGGCGCGTGCCAAGTCTTGTTGACCGAAGTCAACATTCTCTGACCGCAATCAGGTTTACTTGACTGGAGTCAAGTATCTTTGATCGTAGTCAATCCTTTGACCATTAAAATGACTCTTTGACTGTAATTAACACATATAGAACTCTTTAATTAAGATCAAATAAATGGTCAACTGTACTTTGACTTAGGATATTTACATTGTGGTGACATCCCCTCGGCTTCTATTCAGTTGACCTCAACTGAAAAGCTTCCTTGTAAACATCCAAAAGGTGTGGATGATCGGATAACATGTCTTCGTCCATCCACTTGGCATCTAATGCCGTATAATTCTTGAATTTTACAAGATACCTGTAAAATTCCTTACCCTGAGGGCCTTTACGTACAGTATGGTACACAATTTGCTCTGGCTGAAGGACTTCCTCCAGCTCATCCACTTCTGGTGGATCCTCTGATACTGGTTCTGTAGGCTCTGGTCCTTGAAACTTCTTTAGAAGACTCACATGGAATGCATTGTGAATCCTCCAATGCTCTGGCAATGCTAATCTGTATGCAACCTGATTTATTCTTTCTGTAACCCTGAAAGGGCCATAGTATCTGGGAGATAACTTTGCATACACTTTCTGTTTGCCTTTAAACTTGCGGAGCCTAGCTTTTTCAAACTTTAAAAGTACCCAGTCCCCTTCCTTGAGATCCAACTGTCTCCTATGTTTATCTGCAGCTCTTTTATGTTTCTCTTGAGACCTTTCAATTGCTGTCCGGACTTGGCTGTAAGCTGTCTGGAGGTCTCTTACAAACTGATCAGCTGCAAATATTTCATCTTTAGTCCTCAATATAGGTGGCAAAATCACCTTCCCATATATGACTTCAAAAGGGGCTTTCCCTGTAGAGCTATGTACTGTATTATTGTAAGCAAACTCTACTAACGGTAGGTACTTTTCCCAATCTGAACTTTGGTCACCCACGTAGCATTTCAGCATATCCAAAATGGTAGAATTTGCTACTTCACTTTGACCATCTGTCTGGGGATGGAAAGAAGAAGAAAAATTCAGATTCGTCCCCATGTTATCAAATAAAGCTCTCCAGAATAGACTGGTCATTCTGGGGTCTCGATCACTAACAATGGACTTAGGCATACCATGATGTTTAAAGATCTGTGCCATAAACAACTTAGCCATATGATCTGCCTTTATGGTTTTGCGAACCGGAAGGAAATGAGCTTGCTTGCTGAATCTGTCTATGATAGTCCAAATCCCGTCATTCCCTGACTTTGATCTTGGCAAATCAAAAATAAAGTCCATTGTAATATTTTCCCATGGTGCCTGAGGCACGGGAAGAGGCATAAGTAGGCCAGGTGCCTTGTGTCTATCATATTTCATTTTCTGACACGTAAGGCATTCAGTAACAAACTGATGTATATCTTTGCGCATTCCTGGCCAAAAGAAATACCTTTCTAGTGCTAGAGTTGTTGCTGTAATTCCTCTGTGTCCAGCATAGGGAGGTGCATGGCATTCCCCCAGAATCTTTTTCCTCATCTCCTGGGTGATGCATAGGCAATCATCTTTCATTAAATACCCATCTTTCAGGGAATAGTGACTGGTAGATTGTCCTTCTTGCATCTGCTGTAAAATTTCACCAAAATCAGAATCATGAGCATATTGTTCCCTCATACCTTCCAGGTCCTGATGATAAGCAATAGTCACATTATTGACCTGGGGTCTTCGGGACAAGGCATCTGCCACTCTGTTCCGAATTCCTGGAGTATGGACAATCTGAAAATGATACATTGACAGCATGTTTGCCCATTTCATATGCTTTTCTGAAAGCTTGGTCTGAGTCAAAAAGTATTTCAGACTTTGGTGATCTGTTTTGACAGTAAAATCTGCACCCAAAAGATAGTGTTTCCATGTATGGATAGCATGAATTACAGCCAATAACTCTTTCTCATAGATTCCTAAATATCTTTCCGCATCCCGAAGTCGTCTGCTTTCATAGGCTACTACATGACCATTCTGATGCAATGCAGCCCCAACACATTCTCCACAAGCATCGCAATCCACATCAAAAGACTGATACAGATCCGGAACTACCAGAATAGGCTCTGTAGTCAACTTTTCCTTGAGTGTATTGAATGCTTTCTTCTGTGATAATCCCCATGTGAAGGCTGCATTTTTCTTAGTGAGGTCATGTAATGGAGCTGCGATATCAGCAAAATGTCTGATAAACCTCCTGTAGTAAGAACACAAGCCTAAAAAGCTTCGAACTTCATGCACAGTTTTCAGCTCTGGCCATTCCTGAATGGCACGGATCTTCGCTGGATCCATTTGTATGCCGTTCTTGGATATTATATGCCCCAGATAGTGGATTTCTTCCAGGAAGAATTCACTTTTCTTGCTGTTTGCATAGAGCTGATGATTTCTCAGCTCTTGAAACACTATAGCAAGATGTTCTCTATGGTCTTCCTCTGTCTTAGAAAAAACTAAGATATCGTCAAAGAAAGTACCCGTAAAATGCCTGTACTTTCGGAAGATGCGATCCATCATTCTATTGAATGTGGCTGGAGCATTTGTCAACCCAAAAGGCATCACTAAGTATTCATACAACCCAAATGTTGTGCGGAATGCTGTCTTATGCACATCCTGAGGCTGTATCCTCACTTGGTGGTAGCCACTCTTCAAGTCTATCCTGCTGAAAACTGAAGCTCCATTTAACTGATCCAAGACATCATCAATACGCGGAATAGGGAATCTATTCTTGATGGTCATTTTGTTCAGTGCGCGATAATCAACACACATACGGAATGAACCATCTTTCTTCTGTACTAACAGTACAGGGGAACAAAAAGGAGACGAGCTGGGCTGAATCAAGCCTTTGGACAGCAAGTCCTGTACTTGAGCCATAATCTCCTCTCTCTGAGTCGCACTGACTCTGTAAGGGGGTCTGTTTGGTGGCTCACTACCAGGCATTAACTCTATCTGATGATCTTCTGGTCTCTCTGGGGGTAACTCCCCTGGCAAAACATCAGAAAAGCAATCTTTAAAGTTTACCAAAAACTGAAACTTATCTTTGTCTGCATCATTCATTTCAGCATGCATATCAGTCTCTTTTTCTTTTACAAAAACCATGTACGCAGAAATTGCAGACTTTATTGCTTTACTGCATGAAACATCAGATACAATGGGGATAGTGTCCCCTTTATTCCTGGCAATTACACGCTGATTTTTCCCCCTATGTACAAATTCCAGCACTCTTTCAGGAAGAGTCAACTTCACTGCCTTGCGGTGAAACCAAGTTATCCCCAAAACTACATCATAATGTTTCAGTGGAGAAATAAAGAAGTCTTCCTGATCCACATAACTTTGAACATGTAGACGGAGTTTCCCTATCAAGGGAGTAACTGGCACAGGGTTCCCACAAAACATTTGATCGGCATCCAAAGCCCTGCCTAACTCTTCCGTCTTTATTCCCAGCCCTAGGGCTAGATCCTCTGATATGAAATTATCAGTAGCCCCTGGATCAAATAAAATTAGCGCTTGCTGGTCTCTCACTTTGCCCCATGATAGCAGCAATTCTCGTTCTTCTGGGTTCAAAGCATGACCCAGTATATCAGGAATACCCCCGCCATTGGCTTTTGCGGTCCTCGTGGCTTCTCTGCCTCTTTTCCCTTCGATGATGAAGGCTTTTCTGGGCACTGGGCAGCCACATGCCCCTCTTTACCGCACCTGAAGCATTTCCCATCTCTACGGAATTCCGCTATCTGTTCAGGGGTAAAAGTAGATTTGCCTTTATAGGTCTTTGAGAACTGAGTACCCCTTGGCTTCTGAGGCTGAAACCCTTTCTTTTCAGCCTTAGGGGACTCTTTCTTTTCTGATTTTATAAAATCAGATTTCTTTTTATCAGCACGTCCTGCATGCAAGGATGGCACTGTAGATGGATCTTGTAGCGGTACAAGACTCGCTACTGAGGCTGAATGCATAAGATCTTGAATATTCTTTGCCCCCAAAGCACTCACTACTGCCTGAATTCTTGGAGTGAGACCTGCTCTGTACTTCCTCATCTGGGTACCTTTGGAGATCTTTTTGAACGGTGCAACCTGCAAATAAGCATCCCAAAACTTTTGGTTGTACCCATCCACTGTATCTCCTGCATCCATGTGCAAGCTGTCCCAGTCTTGAAGAACATGGTCTCTGAACTGTTTAGGCATGAACTGCTGGTAGAAGGCTTTCTTGAAGCCCTTCCACTTTCTTGGGGCTGACCCATCTGTAGTCAGTGCACTCCACCATGCACTAGCCGTTGCTGTTAAGTGTAAGCTGACCATTCTTAATTTGGAGGATTCTGAAAATTTCTCTGTACCAAATGCAGCATCAAACTGTCTGATAAACTGCAATGCTTTGTCTGTATGACCATACTGTCCATTGTAGGTCATAAACTTGACCGATTTTCCTCCCTCTTTAAATTCCCTAGTCGCTTTGGAAGACTTTCTCTTCCCAGACTTCTCGTGTTTCCTTCTTTTCCTGGATGGTTTATCTGATAAGGAAGAAGAAGACACAGAAGTCGAACTCGAGGTAGACGGTGATGGACTAGGAGATCGGTGACGATGCCTCGATTTCTTTTTACTATGGGACCGTCTCCTATGAGATCTATGAGATCTCTCTCTCTCAGACTGTACACAGGAGTGTGCCTCTGGCATTGGCACGTCATATACTGGATTAGGCATAGTCTCTGCTGGAAACAAATGCTGAGCTCTGGGATCCCTTTTAAGATTTTCCAGCTCTTGTATACGAGTGCGTACCATTTGTTCAAATTCTTGTTGAGTTTGTGGCACATTCCTCTGTCTTGGATGCACATCCCTATCTTGAGAATCCCACTGGATAGGTGATTGATCCATATTCTGAGATCTGCAGATTTTCTCACACTGTGCAAGTAATTAATGCACACTACCTTTGCTTTTCCAACAGAAAAGGTACCTCAACAAGAGGTGTTTTGCATTCACAATCTATGCCAGTACGGGCTATCAGTTCAAGGCATGTACCCACACAGTGGCCAAAGCATCATCAACTATGTTGCCCTTTTTCTGGCTGCTGCAGATGGCTTCAAAAGGCATCTGTTTTTTCCCTCTTTTTACTGTTCAAAGGCATGCATTCTCCTTTTTCTGCAAATCTCTGTTTTCTCTGCTTTTCTCTGGTTTTCTGCTACTTTTCTGACAGTAAAAGCCTGACAGGCAAGAGAAAATTGATAGCCAAAACTGTCTCTGCAACTGTCTCTTTTTTTTTTTTTTTTTTTTGTGAAAACAGTAACCAGATGAGTAACTACTGGTTACTTTAACCGACTGTCTGGTTCTGGTCTGGTTAGTCTGCAACTAGACTAACTGGACTGGTTACACCAACCAAACTGGTCTGGTTAGGCCAGCTTAACTGAACCAAAGTTGAACTAACTGGATACTGGTTCAACTAACCAGAGTTAACTGACTGCGGTTGACTTAACCAGGGTTTCACTAACCACGGGTCAACCAACCAGGGTTTAACTTTACCAGGATTAACTTAACCACTGGTCTGCCAGGCTGGCTGCCACGTGTCAGTGCCATGTCAGCATCTGAGCTGTCTGCCACCTGTGCTGCGCCACGTCAGAAATGCACACGTCTGCCACGTCACCTGCCACGTGTCAGATTACACACGTGCCACATCAGCACCTTGCAAGACCTCTGCCACGTGTGCTGCGCCACGTGTCCCGCGCCACGTCAGCTGCTGACTACCACATCAGCCTAAGGTTCTAGACCTTGGCTGGTAATTATCATCCGGCGTCTCGCGTCGCCCCTGTGGAGGTTTACGTGGCCATCAGATCAGAGAAGGTGCCAAAACGTTAAGGCGACGGTCGAAACCCCCCCCCCCCTGCTTCACGTCGGAACCTGTTCTTTCGCTGCGTGTAGACCCGCTGCTTTGCACATTCGCTACACTTTGTTAGCCATTGCGGATTACACCGGCAGCTTGACGCACAACAATAGGGGCTCCAAACAATGAACAAGGTTTTCTTCTCGCAACGTGAGCTCCAAATCAAGTCCCGTCACTTATGCTTACTGCGTGAACAGAATCTCTGCGTCAATCTTTCCATCAACGGAGCTGCTTCCTTCCCGTTCCTTTCATTAGCGCCTAGCTCTGGACCATCTCAAATCCTTACGCTCTTCACGCCTTATCTACCCGATCGTCAAAGCTTGAAAAAGCCTCGAAAACAGGGCTCTGATACCAATACAACCGGAACTGATCGTGGGAAATAAACAGCTATGGATTCACGTCAACGACTGAATTAAAACTGTCCACAGCCCTCCCTTCTCTAAAGCTCTCTCTCTCTCTCTCTCTGGACAAACACTAGGGCCCAGGACAAATTGTCGGGCTGGACCCCCCCGAAGGTCTTTATTACTTTCAGAAAAACTATTACAAAAGTTCAGCAGGAAGCTGTCTCGTAAGTCTCTCCTCTCATACGTGAAAAGAATTCTCTCTCTTACAAGAGCTTCAAGCCCCATTCAAATTGGCAACATGCCACTTGTCTAAAATCTAGACTAACTCTTATTACAAGCCACTTAGGGCCATTCTGGAGTCTTCAAGGCTCTCGGTCACACGAACCGCTTCCTAGGTGCTTGTCAGGCTCCCATTTCGCTTAGGAAAAATAATCCTTCCTAGTACCTGCAACAATTAATTAAAGCGCACCACCAGGGTACCCATTAATTGTTAGCGCTTTGCATGCAAATAACACACTGTGGACTAATCCTAGTCACGGTGGGCGTCCCCACTGAACACATGTGCACATCTAAACAAATATATATATAAATAAATATATATATATATTTTCTCTGGTTGACCGAGGTCAACACTCTTGATTATAATTAAAGAGCTTTGACCAAGAGTCAAGGCGCCTTAATTATAGCCAAGTCTCTCCAACCGAGGTTGGCACATCTTGGTTAACCGAGGTTAACCCCTCTTAGCGCGTGCCAAGTCTTGTTGACCGAAGTCAACATTCTCTGACCGCAATCAGGTTTACTTGACTGGAGTCAAGTATCTTTGATCGTAGTCAATCCTTTGACCATTAAAATGACTCTTTGACCGTAATTAACACATATAGAACTCTTTAATTAAGATCAAATAAATGGTCAACTGTACTTTGACTTAGGATATTTACATTGTGGTGACAGCTAAGGTGATGGAGCTTCTAAGGAAGGATCGATTGTTCCTAAATACCAAGAAGAGTGAGTTCTTCAAGACAGAAATAGAGTATTTGGGACACATTGTGTCTATTGAGGGAATTCGGGTTGACCCTAAAAATGTCAAGGCCATAATTAAATGGCTAATACCCAAAAATATACATGAGTTGAGATCCTTCCTAGGGATGTGTAGTTATATCGCATATTCATTAAGAATTTTGCACGTCTTGCTTCTCCACTTACAGATTTGTTGAAGAAGCTTTCCTTGTATGAGTGGGGAGAGGAGCTTAAGAGAACATTGGTCACTGCACCAGTGTTAACACTTCCGGACATGGACAAAGAGTTCTTTGTTGTATGTACGGATGCGAGTGGTACGTCGATTAGGGCAGTGTTGATGCAAGGAGGGCATCCCATTGCTTATGAGAGTAGGAAACTTCAAGAGCTGAATTGAAATATATCACGTATGAGAAGGAGTTATTGGCAATCATTCATGCTTTGAAGTTATGGAAGCATTATCTATACGGTTCTGCTTTCAAGATTAAGACTGACTATCAAAGTATCAAGCACTTGTTTTCTCAACCCATTGTTTCTTCAAGGCAAATCAAATGGGCGGAATATATTCAATCCTTTGGGCAACCAAATATTGAATATCAGCTAGGATAGGATAATTTAGTAGCTGATGCTTTGAGTAGACGGCCCCAAGTTAATCACATTTTTGTGATTAAGGAGAAATTATTAGGAGCGATGGTTGAAGCTTATCCTTTAGATCGCTGAAATTTATGGGAAGATTCAGCGTAATGAGATCGGGGGTTTAGAGGCTTATTCCATCGTGGATGGATACTTATTGTTGGAACGTGCCATATGTGTACCCAAAACATCTCCGTATCTAGTCATGAGTGAGTTACATGCGAGTCCATATCCTGGACATAGAGGCATTAGAGGGACCATTGACAATATTGAGAGGTACGTCCATTGGCCTAAACTTTGCAAAGAAGTTTCAACCTTTGTTCAACAATGTGACGTATATCAGTGCATTAAATCTGACACAAGTAAGACTGCTGGTCTTTTGCAGCCTTTACCTATTCCCTCTGAAAGGTGGGAACACATTATAATGGATTTTGTATCAGGTTTCCCCAAGGTTGGTCAGTTTGAGTAGATTTTCACTGTTATAGATAGGCTGAGTAAACAGGCCCGTGTAAAAAAGAGTTGTTTGCTCCTGAAACAACATGGTTATTCATTAGGGAAATCTTTAGGTTACATGGGTTACCAAAATCTATTGTATCCGATAATGATGGCGGTTTCATTAGCAACTTTTGGACAGCCCTATTAGAGAATCTTGGGACCAAACTGAAATTTACTACAGCCTTCCATCCTCAAGGAGATGGACAAAGTGAGAATGCCATATTTACTTACTTTGAGCTTATGTCCATGACCAACCTAGAATGTGGCTAGAGTTCTTACCCATGTTAGAGTTTGCTTATAATAACACTGTACATACTTCCACTAAGAAAGCCCCATTTGAAATTATGTAAGGGCAATGTTTACCCACTCCAATAACACACTTGGGGGAGTGAATTTTTGATGTTGACCAGTTTGCTGAGGATATGTCACAGGTTATTGAGCAGGTAAAAGAACATATTAAGAAGGCCTAGGTTCAACAATCCAAGGCAGCCAATAGAAAAAGAAAAGAAGTTTATTACAAGGAGGATGATTGGGTTTTACTGAAGATTGATAAAAGAAGAATCAAGTCAGTGAGAGGAAGTACAAAACATGTCAAGTTAGCACCGAAGTTTTATGGTCCATTTCAGATTTCAGCAGCTTTATATCCGGAAGAAGGATCCAGAGCGTATGAGCTGAAATTACCAGCCCACTGGCCTATGAAGAATATCTTTCATGTGAGCAATTTGAAGAGATACCATGGCGATACTTCTGCGTTTTTGGTCGAGAAGAAACTGAACTTGAAGATGGGACTGAAGTTCTTACTCTGGAACAGATTGTGTACCATAAAGAGAAGAGTACTTGTGGAAAGAAGAGAGATGTATTTACTGAAGTTAAAAAACCAGCCAGCTAGTGATGCACAATGGATGGAAGATGAGTTCTTTACAGATTTTCCACAGATACTCGTAGATTATAAAGAGGCGATGCAATTGCAGAAGTAACAAGAGAAAGTGCACGTAAGAGGAGGAGACAAGAAATAAATTATAAGAGGACTTTTGCTCATTCAAGCAGGAGGGAGTGTCATGACGAGAAATGATTATTTAGTTAATTAATAGTCATTAGAACCTTATTTTTGTTAGGTGCCAATTTGATGGTGCGGTTATATGTTTGTATTTATGATCGATCAAGCGGTGTAAATAGTACCATAAAACTATGTAACATTGGCCAATGGTTAGTAATAAAGATGTGCACACACATGTCTAGGTCCTAGGGGCAATAGGAAAGGGAAGGGTGCATTGAATGGTAGGTGCATGGGTCATAGGATAAGGGTGGAAGATGGAACTTGAGTGATCTCAAGGGACATTAATGAAAGGGTATCACCCTTTCATTGTGAATCTCACGTAGCATTCTCTCTCTGAAGGTTTCACTTCTGATTTTTTGTAATAGATTGATTAATCTTCTAAAGTGTATCAAATTGAGTTAAGTCACCTTGAAATTGTCATCCTTACTTAACCTCTTCATCGTCCTTAATTTTATTTTATGCTGGCTTCACAATCCTCCCTCCCCCTTCCCTGCCTCCCCCTCCCGACTTGTCCCTCCCCACCTTCTCTCTCCCTTCTACCCGCCTGCCTCCTCTCTCTCTCTCTCTCTGCCATGCAACGCCTAGCAGCTCCTCGCCATGCTGCTCCTGCTCCCCGCATTGTTGCTCCTGCTTCTCGCCTCTCAACCCCTAGCCCCACCTCCCTAGTCTAGCCTGTCGCGCCATCTCCTATAGCCCCGCCTCTCAACCCCTAGCCTCTCCTAGCCTCTTCGCCTCAGCCCCTAGCCCCGCCCCGAGCCCCTAGCCTCGCCTCCCTAGCCCAGCCTGTTGCACCACCTCCTATAGTCCACGCCTACCTACCTCCCGCCTACCACAACAGCTTAGCAGCTGCTCTACCTACACAATACAACTCAGCAAAGGCCTGATGGCCTGTCATGGCTTGCACCAAGGCCAATAAAGGCCCCCGAATGGCACGCAGGTCCCCCGGCTTGTGACAGAGCATAGAAGCCCCCCCGAACTGAACCCAGAGGTCAAGAAGGTGCCCTAGGCCCCTCGTGAGCTGCTGTCTCCACTCCATCAGCAAACTGCAAAAGAAACTCAGAGATCAGGGCAAAAAAGACCAGCAAATCAAGTGTCAAAACATGATGACACGGAGCTATGTTAAGGCTCTCGAAAGTGCAATGCAAGTGTACATGGCAGGATCACCCCCCAAGAATACCTCCGAGATATTGACCCACCTCAGTAAAATTTGCTTGGCCTTGATCAAAAAGGTTGATAGCTTCGAGACCACTAATATGGCATTGATGGCAGAAAAGACACATATTGACAAGACCCTAAATGAAATCAAGAAGCAAGGGGGGCGTATGCAAGAAGAATGGCGGAAGGAGAAAGGGAAGAAGGACAAATGGAAAAAGGAGAAGGAGACATGGGAAGATGAGAAGGTCAACCTCAAGGACAAAATGCAGGCCATGGGGACAGAATTACAACAATTGAGGGATATGCAGAGGATACCAGAAGGTACATGCAAGGCAATGGAAGAGATGAGAGCCGAGAATGAGATGCTTAAGAAGGAGATGGCAGCGCTACCGACGACCATACAAGGGAAGCATGCTGAGTTCACACAGCAAATCACTAAAGGTAACACAGATATACTAGAATGGAAGAATGTGGTTAAGAAGGGTGCAGCAGCCCCCAAGAAAGAGATCGTCTCTGAAGCCTTAGAGGAAGAGAAAAGGAGGAGCAGCAAGGCCTTGAATGTCCTGGTCAGAGGCCTAACAGTTGGAGACACCCCTATGTCCAATGCCAAGACCTTGTTTACCAAAATGGGAGTCAACCTTACATGCGAGACAGCGTGGAGGGTTGGTAAAGTTGAAGCTCCAACAAGACCACTTCTAATGAAACTTCGAACAGCTATGGACAGGTCCACTCTCATGAGCATGAGGGCAACCTTGAAAGGGACCAGAAGATATTTGGATGATGATCTCACGCTGTTGCAGCAGGAGCATCGGAGAGAAGGCATGATACGGGTTATGGCAGCAAGAGATGCAGGGAAATGGGCTGCCTACAGGGATGGCAAAGTGATTATTTGAGAAAGAGTTGAAGGAGGTGACAAGGGAGAAGGGGAGAAGGAAGAGGGTGAACTATGACGGTGTCAGAGCCGAGAGAAGAGTGCACAAAACAAGCCGAGTATGGTTGTATGGAACTGTAATGATACACTTTGGTCCGACCAGGTGGCTTCTTGGAGACATACACAAGCAGAGACATCATCTTCTACACTGAGACACATGAGAGCCCAGAGAGAGAGCTGCCCACAGTGACAGGGTGTTGAGAGTTCATGCTCAACATCATGTGATCATGTGTGCATAGCACCATCACGTGATCATATGTGCATAGCACTAACCTTATAGAGCGCTATAAAGGAAAGGGTTAGATCCCTTAACCCTAACCCTAAAAGGGTTTGTATATATTCTATTTTTTCAACTAAATCTAGTGTACAGTTAGTCATTTGTGGTGTGCTCTCTAGCTGTGCCCTCTCTCCTCATCTCCACTCTTCTCCTCTCCCCTCTTCATATTTTGTCATGGTATCAGAGCTCCCTTGCCTTGCGCTGAGGCATTGCGATCTGTATGAGAGAGTGTGATTGATTGAGAGATCGGGAGATCAAGTGTTCTCTTCCGTTGAGAGAACTTCTGCTTTATTGTGAGAAAGTTCCGTTCATGAGAGAGGAATTTTTGTCCATTCATTTTCTTGAGAGTTCTTCCTTCCGTGAAAGAAAGAAAGATCTAGATTGAAAGAGATAGGGAGAGTCCTTAGAGTGTTCATTCGGTTGACAGCCGTGAGAAGGAACTATGACCTTTAAGTGAAGGACTGCACTGCCACGACCTCCATCGCGTGCACCTTTAGCCAACGATCAGCTCCAACAGTCGTTGTAAGACGTGCAGCCCGGCTCTCTCCATTCGGCCCGGATCTTGCATACAAGTCTCTAAGGCCAAAGCCCACCTCTAAGGAAGCTTTCACAGCGCTCCTACACACCATCTACTGCGAGCTCCTTCTCGGACTCCTTCTCGGACGTCTCGTCCGGCAACGAGCTCCTTGACTCTCCAGCGAATGATCACCAACATCGGCGCTAGCGACTCCAACTGCTTCACGTCCAAAGCCTCAGCACTCGATTGCGGATCTATAGCCATAGCCTACGGGCCTTAATGTCTATGGGCTCTTGGCTCCTACCAGCGCCTCCAAACGGCTTTCAGAAGTTCCCAAGCTTCGAAGAGCTTCTATAGCGGCTCCACGCCTTCACCAACTCTCGCTCCACGGCTCAACGAACTCTGCAGCCTCCTACGGGAAGGCTGCGCCAGCTCTAAGGCCATCGCGATGAGCCTCTTCTACAACTGCTAAGCCTTCCCTCCGGACTGTAGCATCAGCTAGCGGTCCTGAGCTCCAAGCGTGTTTCAACGAGTCGCAGCAAAGGCGAGCCATAGCATAGCGCCATCAACGTCTCATTGCAGAGCTCCAACGAAGAAGACGGAATCTTTGAGATTCCGTCAGAATCTCAAAAGATTTCGATCGTCCTCGTTACGACATGTGGCAGTTACCTTGGTCACCTTATCCTCAGGGTCACCACACCCCAGGGCTTGGTCAAGGACCAGCCACGTGGCGGACCTTATCTGCCACGTCACCCCTGTCAGCTCACAGGCCACGTCAGCAATCCACGTCATCAGTGTCACGTCATTCTGCCACATCATCAAGACACGTCATCTTGCCACGTCAACAATCCACGTCATCAGTGCCACGTAGGCAAGCCACGTCATCTTGCCATGTCATCAGGACACGTCATCAGTGCCACGTCAGCATTGCCACATCATCTGTTGACATCATCATTTGTGCCACCTTAGCTATCCAATCAGCACTACTCTGCCGGCACACACAGAGCTTCACAGGCACTTCATGTGACCACTCTTGCTACCTTAGCACAGGGCTTCATTGGCACACCTCTTGCTAGGCACAGTGACACATCATCATTGAGCACATTTGCACTCCTTTTGTCCCTCCACCTAGATCAAGACATATCTCTTGATCCAGGAAGAATTTGAGGGCGCTCCAAAAAGAAAAGTCGCTCGTTTTTTCGTGCTCTACGCGCTCGTCACATCATGCGCACATTTCGGTGCAAGTTACACTCACATTTCAGCCTCATCGACAAAACCACTTCCTTCACGCACATTTGCCTCTACATCGACGCATCTGACTCAGCACTTAAAAAGAACAAAAGAAAATGAATTATTTGCTGTTCTTTCATCGATCGACGGTTGGTTTAGATCTAGATCAGAGTAGACTAGATCGCCATAGAGGGAACGCTTTGAATTTCCCCAAGTTGCCAATCTAAGCCATGCCCGAAATTCTCGACTAGTACCTACTCGGAGTCAGTCCATACGCTCACATACGGTTTCACATCATTACATTATCTGAAACCTTACGTTCATCAGTTCAATGAGCAGACTTCAGAGAGTACAGAGGCATTGCAGATTGATTCAGTGGGCAAATAGCATTTGATTTCACACACACATGCCACCATTGTAAAGCCTATTCGGCTATCTCACGGCATCCTGCACATCATTTCAGCCTTGTAAAGCCTCTTGGCTATTCCCGGCATCATTGCCACTTGTAATACAGATCAAATTTTATATACTGCAGTTCTATCTTCACCGACGGTTCAGAGATTTCACTTGGCATAGTCAGTGTATTTGCAGTTGATTCATACAGAGATTTTCACGACACTTGAGTATATTTCTTGCACCATGTCCACTAGCAACCTCAATCTGGAGGCATCTGCTAAGTTAGACAACTCCAATTACAGTACATGGAAATACCGAATGGAGACCATTCTTGTGCTTCAGGACAAATGGGAGTATGTCGATGGGTCTACACCTAGACCATTGGACGATCCAGCTACCAGTAGCTCTACTCCATCTATTGTCACAGCACCAGCAACGGGATCTACATCGGGATCTACATCTACACAAACAGTTTTCGCACTAGTAGCAGATCCCGCCATTGCTCGAGCTCAGGCAGAATGGGATAAGAAAGACAAGTATGCCTATCACCTGATCAAGCAGAATGTGTAAGATGTCATGCTAGGACAACTCAACACAGTCAAGACATCAAGAGAAGCATGGGATATGTTTGCAGCTCTCTACGAGTACAGGAACACATCCAGGATTCTTACCTTGAGAAACTAGATCAACCAGAGTTTTCGCACTAGCAGTGAAACCGGTCATGCTTATGTACTCCGCATAAAAGACTACAACAATCAACTTGCAGTAGCAGGAGAGACTATGAACCCTACAGAAATGGTTCAAGTAATCCTGAATGGACTAGGAGAGGGATACGAGAATCTAGTCCAGAGTATTGCCATCCAACGGCAAATTCCAACACTGGAAGAACTTCAATCAATCCTACTTGGTGAAGAACTCAGGACTCAAGCCATTCAAGCACGTAAAGGTCATTCTAATGATCAAGCATTCATAGCTTCAGACAGAAGCAGAGGCAAAGGCAAAGGCAGAGGCAGAGGTAGATCATACCAGAAAAGTGGTCATCATCAACAAAATCAAAGTCAGAATTAGCATCAGCATCATCATCA
Source organism: Dipteris shenzhenensis (assembly GCF_047967505.1). NCBI lineage: Eukaryota > Viridiplantae > Streptophyta > Polypodiopsida > Gleicheniales > Dipteridaceae > Dipteris > Dipteris shenzhenensis. The sequence goes on from NC_141612.1 coordinate 33,982,039, forward strand.
TCATCATCATCATCATCCTCAGCAACATCAGAATCAGCAAAGAGAAAATCATTCCAATCGAGGAAGATTTCAAGGACGAGGGAATGCATCCACCAATGTGTCAAACATTCAGTGCAACTACTGTCACAAGTTTGGACGCTATGAAAGAGATTGCCGCAAGAAGCAGTACGACCAAGGCGGTCAATCCAGCAGCAATCGAGGGAATTCTCGAGGCAGAGGAAATCATCGTGGTAGACATTCTAGTCACAGTCATTTTGCAAATGAACATGGAACTATGTTTCTTGCGAGTGAGGAATTGCATCAGACTGATACAGTGTATCTAGACACTGATTTCAATCCCAAAGAGGATTTTAGCTATCAAGTCGAGCAAGTGGAACAGGATCCTTGGTACATCGACAGCGGTGTATCATCTCATATGACAAATCATCAGGAATGGTTCATAGAAATGAAGCCATTAGAAGGACAAAAAAATGTCATCTACACAGTAGACAATACACCGAATCCAGTTCAAGGGACAGGTGTTATTCCTATGAACAATTTCACTGGTACAAAAGGATTAGTCAAAGATGTGCTCTATGTTCCGAAGCTCAACAAGAACCTTTTGTCAGTGGGTCAAATGACGGAACACAATTACAAAGTCATCTTCGACGGTGATGAATGCACTATCAGAGACAAATCCAAAAGATGTCAGCTAGTAGCAAAAGGTGTCAAGGAAGGACGCTTATACAGAATGCTAGCTACAGTACCAGATAAGCATGCCATGTGAGCTCAACTGCAACAGATGCCACTATCTGCAAAATGGTACAAGAGATATGGTCATGTCAACTTCAAGTACTTGTTAGATCTCAGGAATTAGAATATGGCGATTGGGATTCCGAAGCTACAGTTTCTTGGAAAAGTTTGTGAAGCATGTTGCTTCGGCAAACAAAAAGTGAACCAACTTTGTCAGAAGTACCTCTCGTGCACGAGATATTCTTGATTTGATACATACAGATGTATGAGGTTATGCCCAGATCCGTAGCATCAATGGTTCACTTTATTACTTGACCTTCATCGACAACTACAGCAGATATTGTTGGGTCTACTTTTTGAAAGCGAAATCTGAAGTGTTTTCCAGATTTCAAGAATTCAAAGCCATGGTAGAAGACCAAACAGGTAGAAAGATCAAGGTCATGAGATCAGACAGAGGAGGTGAATACATGTCTTCAGTATTCATGAACTTTTATAGAAGTCACGGCATTGGAATACAATTCACATGTGCAGATACTCCTCAGCAGAATGCAAGAGTTGAAAGGAAGAATGGGACTTTAGCAGACAGTGCTAGAGCAATGCTTAGTGAAAAGCATCTTCCAAATCAGTATTGGGCAGAAGCAATAGCTACAGCTAACTATTTGCTTAATCGGCTTCCTACCGAACCGATACAGGGTATGACTCCTACAAGCCAGAATTGCAAACTACTATGAATGAAGAAATGGATGCTTTGTATAAAAATAATACTTGGGATTTATGCGACCTTCCACTAGGAAAGAAGGCCATAGCAAACAAATGGGTATACAAAGTGAAGTACAATCCAGATGGAAGTATTTATAGATACAAAGCCAGATTAGTTGCAAAAGGAAAAATTTTTTTTTTCCATGAAAAAGACTTCTATTAAGTAAGAACAAAAACCCGGGAGAGCAAGCTCAAAGCGGAATACATCATGAAATCATGAGGATAATAAAAAACCCCTCAGAGTGAGATGGAAAGAAACCAAGGCTGAGGCTGAAAGTGCCATCTCAACCCTGTAGATTCAGAGAAGAAAGGAGAATCCTTCTATTCCCTGAAGAAAGAAGCCCTCCTAGCTGAGGCTGCACGGGAGTCCCCCTGCATACCCGTCCATACGGCCATCAGAGTGTGTACGATGTCTGTCCAGATACTAGCCAATGTGTGTGAGAGATGAACCTGAGTACCCTCCATAGCCTCTGTGCATCTGGCTCTCCAGATATGCCAGATATGATCAAGTAGCAAAGATGGATTTCATACGGTTCTTGATATCACTAGCGACACTCAGCAAATGGATTGTGTATCAGCTTGATGTTAAGAATGCATTTCTCAATGGTTATCTATACGAGCAAGTTTACATGCAACAACCAGTAGGTTATGTTGAACTAGGAAAGGAGAATAAGGTTTGCCATCTCAAGAAAAGTCTCTACGGCTTAAAGCAAGCACCCAGAAGTTGGTACAACAAAATTGACAAGTATTTTGCTGATCTGGAATACATGAAGTCCAATGCAGATCATACTCTCTACTACAAAGTTCAAGGGGAAGACATTACTATTGCACTTTTATACGTAGATGATCTGATTGTGACAGGAAGCAAGGATAGCTTCATCAGAAAATTAAAACAAGACTTATCTGCAGAGTTCGATATGAAAGATCTTGGACTTATGCACTATTGTCTTGGAATTGAGTTTTGGAGAGATTCAGATAGCACATTCATGAGTCAGCTCAAGTATGTTGACAGTCTCCTGAAGAAGTTTCATATGGCAGATTGCAAGATTGCAGCCACTCCCATGGAACATAGTTTGAGACTTACTAAAGATTCAAAAAAGCCTATAGTCAATGACAAATACTACAGGTAGCTCATCGGATCTCTTATATATCTGACAATCACACGGCCATATATTTGCTATGCAGTAAGCTCACTAGCACAGTTTATGGCAAATCCAAAACAGTCTCACTGGAATGCAGCCAAAAGAGTATTGAGATACATCAGAGGTACAAGACAGTTTGAGATAGAATATAGAGGAAGTCATCCACCGTTGCATGGATACTGTGACAGTGACTATGCCGGAGATGATGAGACCAGGAGATCGACACAGGGATATGCATTTTTCCTTGGTTAAGTTGCTATATCATGGTTGTCAAACAAACAGTCAATTGTTTCTTTGTCTTCGACTGAAGCTGAATATAGGACACTCACTATAGGTGCATGTGAGGCTATATGGCTCATAAGACTATTGTCAGAAACAGATTACTTTGAGTCAAAGCCAATAACAATATACTGTGATAATCAATCGGCTCAAGCATTGGCAAAAAATCCAGTATATCACTCCAGGACAAAGCACATTGATGTCAGAGAGCACTTCATCAGAGAAAGAGTGTTACTTGGTGACATCACACTGCAGCATTGTGCATATCATCCACATATAAAATCAGCACTAAAAAATCAGATCCACTCCCATGGACATAAAGAGTGGGTTCTGTGGGACTATTCTGAAAACCAAGGGATAGTAAGTGTGCATGAATTTTGGCATACCATGCCCTGGGTGCCTGCTTCAAACCATAAAGGGATTTTCTAAGCCGGCATGCCTTATTTTCAGAATTAACAACCTCAAAGCCAGGAGGTTGTGTGACGTAGACTTCTTCTTGCAGATCCCCATGAAGAAAAGCAGTCTTGATGTCAAGTTGGTGCACTTGCCAATGATGATGGGCTGCAATGGCAATGACACATCTAATGGTAGTAGTCCTGGATGTGGGAGCAAATGTCTCCTCAAAGTCAATGCCTTGTTGTTGAGCATACTCTTTTGCCACAAGACGGGCTTTGTATCGATCTATGCTGCCATCAGATTTCCTTTTTAATTTGTAGACCCATCGCGTTCCAATGGCATGCTTGCCAGGAGGGAGATCTACTAATTCCTTGATGTCATTTTTGGCAATAGATTGTAACTCAGCTTTCATTGCATCCATCCACTCTTTGCTGTCAAAAGCATCTTTATGGCACAGAGGCTCTTCATTGCAAGCTGTAGCAAGGAGTGCAAACTCAAGAAAGTGACCATGCTGTCTATTCCCTGATCTTGTCCGGGTAGCAAAAGGTTGATCTTGTTTGCTGTCCCTCAATGTATCAAGAAGCCATCTGGGAACTCGCAGTATTTGGTTGATATAACCGATACCCTGTGCTCTCCTGGCTATAACCAATAAATATGCATTTGATTGCCTTGTCATCAAGCTTATGTCTTAGCTGAGATGGTACATGAACATATGCAAGAGACCCAAAAACTCTCATGTGTGAAAGTGAAGGCTTTCTGCCTTTCCATGCTTCATAAGGTGTAATAGTCTTCAATGCTCGTGTAGGTGATCTATTCAGCAGATAGTTGGCACACATTACTGCATCAAGCCAAAATTTATTGGGCAAAGACTTGGCCTTAAGCATGCATCTGGCCATCTCCATTGTGGACCTATTTTTCCTTTCAGAAACAGGATTCTGTTGAAAAGTGTAAGGAGTAGTGCATGAGTGAATAATGCCCCGTGAAGATAGAAATGCATCAAACTCCTTTGACATATACTCTCCCCCCCTATCTGTGTTGAGGGTGACAAGCTTGCATCCTGATTCATTCTCAACCATATTCAGCCATGTTTGAAAGCATAAGAAAACTTCAGATTTGGCTTTGAAAGGATATATCCAGCAATATCTTGTGAAATCATCAATGAGAGTCATGAAATACTTGTACCCCCCAATGACATTTGTCCTCATTGGGCCACAGACATCACGGTGTACTAGCTGCAATTTCGTTTGTGAGAGTTTTGGACAATTCTTTTGAAAAGGAAATCGATGCATCTTACCCAAAAGACAACCCTCACACACATGTTTGGAAACTGTGTGAGTCTGAGGTACATCATTTGCCATCTGCTGTGAATGTAGCTTTGCAAGAGCTCTATAATTGAGATGGCCCATTCGACTTTCAGCAAGCTGTGAATCTGAAATAGCCAATGCTTCAATAGAAAGTGCAGCTGAATGATGATCAAGGTGATAAAGCCCTTTTTGCAAAGTGCCAGTGATAACTATGGCATTATCATCACGAAGATCATAAACTAGACATCTGTAGCCATCAAAAATTACTCTGAAACTTGAAGTAGCAATTGTTGAAATTGAAATCAAGTTGACTTCAATGCCAGGCACAAAAAGAACATTTGTCAGAGTGATAGGATGGCTTGAAATGGATGTGAGCTGCACATCTCCAACTCCTTTTACAGTATATGAAGCATTATTAGCACATGTAATAGTCCCCCCTCGAGGTGCATCAGCTAAAGAATGAAACAATTGTCTGCAAGATGTGACATGCTTGGAAGCACCACTATCAAAGTACCAGGATTGAGCATGATTAGCAGTAAAGAATGCATCAACTTTGGAGGGATCAAATGAGCAATGGACAGCCCATGCCCAATCATCCTGAAGAGCATGTGCATGTGAAGCATCTTCTGGCTCATGGGTTTCAATAGCATGAGAGGCATTAATTGTCAATCTTGCTTTCTTTTTCTCTGAAGCAATGCATTTCCTGCATTCTAAAATGTCATGTCCAGGCTTGCGACAATAGTTGCATCTTTTCTTCTTTGACTTGTCTGCTGTATTTTTAGATGCACGGGAGGAATTGCAGCTGCTATGCGCAGATTTGGGCTTGCCCATAGGCTTGGAAGCCTTGCCTCTTCTGCTGTGAAGCAAATGCATGATCAGGAATAATGGCTTGTCTGTTAGCTCTACTTTGCTCTTCCTGCAAAAGCAAAGTAACTAGCTGAGCAAAAGAATAGTGGTCTGGATTACCCATGGCCACTAATCGAAGGGTTGTAGCAAACCCTTGATATGTATCTGGCAGTCCATTCAAAGTGGTACTGACAAGCTGTGAATTTGGCACCACCTCATCAATGTTGGCAAGTTGTTCCATGAGGTCCTTGACCTTTGTCAGGTATGCATCCATAGAGTCACCTTCATTCATGCTGACTTCTTGTAATTGCCTTCTCAGATATGCAACACGTGCTTCATTGCGAATCTGATATAGAGAAGCCAATTTATCCCAAGCATCCTTTGCTGTCCTGCAAGACCGGATGTGTGGAATAATGATTCTCTTGCATAATAAAGCAATACATGAATGTGCATTTGCATCTCTTGCATCCCATCTTGACTGTTCCTGAGTTGGAAGAGCAGCAGCAGGAGTGCTAGAAGAGGAGGCATCAGGAGGAGTACTCCCTGTAGAGGGACCAGCAGTAGAGGCAACCATAGTAGCATTGGCTGGCCTCAGATCAACCCCAGAAAAGATTATTCCACAAGTGCTTTGCAACAAGAATATGTTTCATGAGATAAGACCACATCGGATAGTTGGTGCCATCCAACTTATCATCCTCACGAAGAACGCCAAATAGATCTTGATTGTTCCCAGCCGTAGCAAATGTGATACCTTGAAAGAAACTTGAAAAACCAAAAGCCTCAAGGCTATCATTGCAAAAAGCTGGCTGTCCAAAAATGACAGCAAATATCTGCAAATTTCAGACCCAAATCAAAGGGCAAATGCCGATCTGACCCAAATGTGACTATGACAGGCAATGTTCACTGCAAAAACAGCAAATTCGGCAAAAGCCCCAAATTTAATGAGGGCAAATAGGCCAAAAAGAGGGCAAATGTAGAAAAGCCCCAAATTTTACTGAAATTTTTGCAAATGTGACCCAATGTATGATAATCTAACTCAATGTCCTGCAAAAGTGACTCAATGTCCTGCAATCTGACCAAATGTACTGCAATCAAACAAGAAATTGCAGACCAAATCCCAGAACTCCAGTGTTCTTGTAAGATATTGCAACCAAAGGAGTTGAAAAAAAAAGCTGATAGTCCCAAAATTGCCAATGTCTTGCAAAAGTGCACTTGTCCCAAAGTGTGAACCTCAAAATGTAGGCTTTCCAATCTGTTGAAATGTCTTGAGATGATTTCAAACAGTAGAAGGAAGATAAGGATAACAAAAATCCTCAAAAGTCCCAAATTTTGATAGTGTCTTGCAAATTTCACACGTGCCAAACCTGTACGGAAATCTTGAAACAATTACAACTGTACGGATGTACGAAACAGATCCAAAGTACATTGTACAGATTGTACGGCGTACGGTTGTACGACAATACGGTACCCAATGTACGATGTACGATGATGCAAGTACGGCTTGAATGGTGTAGGAAGTACGGAACAAGTACAAACAGTGTACGGATGCAGGTGCTTGGGTGTACGGGTGCAGATACATTGTATGGATGCATGTACTACACTGTACGTTGTACGGCTGTACGACATGCGAGTATAGAGACTAGTACAGTGTGCGTACGGACCTGTATGACGCAAGTACGGATGGTGGCACAGATTGAACGAGGTACAGCTTGAGTACAGAGCAGAACCATACGGTTGTACGGCTTAGGTACAAGGGACGTCCGTACAGTCGTACGGACTGTACGGAAAAGGAGGGCAGGGAGAAGATGAAGGTCTGGGGCAGGAAGACGAGTCCAAGTTGGCTCTGATACCACTGTAGGATCGAATGAAAGAGAGAGAGAGAGTGCAGGTAGCAAAGAGTCGCTGAGTGAACCGTCACGTCAAATCTTGGATAATGAAAAATACGAGTACAAGGTACTTGTACTTAGACCTAGGACTAAGTGTCCTAGGTGTCACATAGGACTAAGTGTCCTATGTGGCCCAAAAGGCACTAACACTACAAGTGCCTACATTTATGCCTACAAGGCACATACCGTGGCCTATAGGGCATCACTAGAACCACCAGAAGATGGCCTACAGGACAGGCAAGTGGGCTTACTTGACTTCACATATGAGAGAGATCCCCACATGATGCCAGAGTTAGATGCAATAGATTTTGGGATTCAGAGACTTTCTGCAGAGACTTCACATGTGACAGCATACGGGTGATATCTAGCCATCATCTGAGGGATTCACATGCTTCCCACATGGAGGCGGGACTAGCACAGTGGACTACCTACTGGGCCCATTGGCTTTTGGACCTTAGCATACCCTCCCCCCCCACTTGGAGCCGACCACTCATATTTGGCCTTCGATGTTCTTGCTACTACACCAAGCACAAGGAGAGTTCCTACCACTACCCGTACCCAGATCCACTTTGACTGTGCCCTTGATCGAGTGTATGTGTGTCACTTAGCCAGAGAGCTTCCGGCCTTATTGGAGGCTGATTTAGACCTGGCCCACACCTCAGCCACCCTTGTCACAGTGATACAGGATGTTGCCACCAGATCCTTTCCTACGACCCGATCTTCACAGGGACGAGATGTGAAGATGCCTCAAAACCCTTGGTTTGATGACGAGTGTAGAGAGATGCGAGCCCATCTCACACAGGAGCAAGCCTTGGGTTAGTTGACGTCACATGAGGCACACAGGATCTTTCAGCGGTTGACACGCCGCAAGAGACGAGCCTTTCTCATACATAGGATGGATGAGATCATCTGATCATTTCGCGGAGGAGACCCAACCACTGAGTGTGGATTCCTCGCGGAGGGGAAGCCACCCATCCCCATCACCAATCCGGGTGTGTGGCACACTTATGCATGCTCCTTATATGATGTCCCGAGGTAGACACCGCTAGACATGTCCGCTATGCCCAGGCCCACTACCTGTCATCTATTCACTACGCAGAATGTGCGGGCTGTCTCCACAATCGGAAAGCACATGATCACGAAGGCCTTTGGGCAGAGCACTTCGCACATGGGTAGGAGGTCCTAGCACCGATCCTTGCACTTATGTTTAACCTTGCAGTTTGTCACGGCTTCCCACTAGCATGGAGCACCACTACTATCGTACTGATACACAAAGCAGGAGACCTCATGGACACCGGGAACTATCGCACCCTCATGATTGGCCACACACTGGTCAAGATCTATGGATCGGTACTAGAGAGAGAAATTAGCAGTCATACAGAGGCACGAGGGCAACGAGCACTAGGGCAGGTAGGATTCAGGAGGCAACACTCTACTCTAGACCACATTTTCACTTTGAGGGTTATCATTGAGGAGGCGAGGTCCAGACATGAGAGAGTCTACACATGCTTCGTAGACTTTCGAAAGGCCTTCGACACTGTTCCACGGTCTCGCATGATCAGGAGACTACAGGAGATGCATATCCCAGAGATGCTGATTTGGGGTGTGATGAGCTTATATGAGTCAGTCAGAGGCAGGGTCCATGCCCCAGGCGGTCTATCGGATTGGGTCGAGAGCACCATTGGGATGAAGCAACGCTGCCTTGTCACGGGGGCGTGAAATTCTAAGTACTTTAATATACTACAAGACCGTGACAACTTTGGTTTTAAAAGTCCAAGCGTGGGCTTAATAATGTGTAATTAAACGCGGCATGGTGCCTAGCACATAAGCGTAATTAATCCCTAGGCCCAAAGGCATTCCAAGGAATTAAAAGAGTGGTTGTTGGGAAATGATGATGTGGCATTTTTAATGGGCCCCCTAGAGGGCCATGTACCTTCAGTGGCCCCCCTAGAGTTCCAGGTGGCTCTAGTGCCTTCTACATGCTCCTTTGCCATTCCTGGACCTTCCTGGGCCTTCTAAACTTCACATGTGTGGTTTTCTCTCTCATCTTCTCCCTTTGTTGAGATTTTGGACTGGTTTTTCAGCCTCCTTCAGCTGAATTCCGTTTTTCTTCATAACTCCTCACCCGTTTGGATTCCTCGACTCCCGTTTGGCCCGATGGCTTCCCCTCTGCCTCCCCTTCGTAGTGATATGCTTTTCCCTCCGTGCGTTTGGTAGAACGGGCAGAGCTGAGCACTTCTTTTGTTGGTCGAATTTGCAAAAGTGGCTTTTTCTAGACCTTTTTTCTTCTACCGCCTCGTGAGCCTCTCCTCTTGCAAAGCTACAGCTTTTTGTTGAATTTCGAGTGGTCCGACGTGCTGGTTGACTGGTTTTTCTCAGTTTTGGAGGACTTTCCGGCGATGAAACTTCTCCAAAACCTTCTCAATGCATTCCTCTTTGAAGCACGCTTCTTTTGAGCCCAAGAACTCCTACTTCTTCGCGAGAAGTGCTTCTTTTCACATTTTTCAGTGGAATTCTTGCTGGTCGGCTCTTGTAAATGCTCTTTCTTCATGCCTTTGCACTCCTCTTTGGCTGAGAATGCAATTGGGCATTGGCTACTATGTCCTCTTGGCGATTGAGGACTTGGTTCGAGTTTTCACGGCTTGGTGAGTTGTCATTTTGCTACTGCAATTTCTTTTTGCCATAAGCTATTGGTTGGCCTCGTGTGCCGCCTCTTTCTTGGCTCACAGGTGCCCAGGCAGTGCTACATGAGTCATTCTTTCGTTGGATACTTTGCTGATTTTATTTTGGAGCTTTGAAAAGCTTTGTGAATCCCATCTGGAAACCACTCAGTGCAGCTGGGGTGCAGTAGTGTGATTGCATCTGGACAGCCAATGGAATTGCACTCGGAAAAGAGAATGCCTTTGGGTTGAGCCTATGGGTTAAGTGCACTTATGTGATGGTGTTCTATGCTTGAAAGCCTTGCGAAGGCTTAGTGAATTGGGGCTGCGTGCTCAGTTGCAGGGAAGGTCTCCCAGATGCAACTTGTAATCATTTCACTGTGAAATATAAAGAAATACCGAAAGGGGCGCCACGGTGTTTGGGGCCAATCAGGTGCACTTCTCTATGTTTGTTGAGCAGGGGCATTCTAGCCTCCAGCCCTTTTTCAGTGGTTTTGTTTGTGAACAAATGGGTAAATGCCAAATGGTGATCATGCAATGGTTAATGGTTGTGATATATGCTTTGTGAGCTGTAAATAAGTGCTGAAGTGATTAAAGGTTTAGTTCCACTGCCCTCTGAGTGATTAGAGGCCGGTTTCATGCCCTCTCTCACCGACTCTCTTTGGACTTTACATTGATGAGATTACATCTTTCATAGATCGCCTAGGTGGCGAGGGCTCATTACTAGGGGATCACCTCATACAGATATTGTTATATGTTGATGATATAGTCCTTATATCCTCTTCAGCGGAGGGGTTGCAAGGAGATCTGGAGGCTTTAGAGGTGTTTTGCAGAGAGAGATCTGACGGTCAACCTTGGAAAAACTAAGGTTATGATCTTCAATACCTCACGAGTAGTCACTAACTGACTTACTTTCACCTATCGTGGCGAACCAGTGGAGATAGTGCAGCCATACGCATATTTGGGAGGAGTCTTCATAGGACTCATCTTCAAGATGAAACATGCAGTCCAGGCACGACGCACACGAGGGCGTAGTGCTTTGGCTAGACTAGAGCGGCATTGTTTCCAAGCGTACTTCCAGGATCCACCGATGAAGGGTTGGCTTTTCGACACACTAGTGCGGCCGATTGTAATATGCAGCACCTTTCTGGGGGTGCGATCTTCCGAGGACAGATTGGAGGAGCTTTGAGCGGCTACAGGTGACGATGGGATCCAAGAGGATCCGATGTAAGCCCTCGGTTCCACATGAGATAGTACAGGCAGAGTTCGCCATGACTTCGCTCCAGGTTGATGCCATCTTTTGGACAGTGACTTTCATCCACAGAGTCTGGGACTTATCCCATTGGAGACTTCTAAGGTTGGCCCTAGAGTCATCTAGACGACTCGCAGAGAGCGGGGCAGACACATGGTATGCACGCATATCCACATGGCTTGCTCGGTTTGGTATCCAGATTCACACGTCTTGGACTTGGGGGGAGGGCCAGGAGCTCCCCACCAAGATCCTGTTTTATCGCGACCAATTCCTGGGAGTATCAGAGGAGGGATTCATATCAGACTACAGTATCTCGAGGATATAGGAGTCCTCCATGCACTGAGGATTGCCATTGGTCAGATGCGGGTTTTGTCCCACCAGTTGAGGATCGAGGCAGGGAGAGCAACGGGTCTGCACACTGTATGCTGGGGGCGGTTGACACAGAGGAGCATTCTCTTTGTGTTTATCCAGCTTACTACGAGATTCGGGGACGCTACCACTGTCTCTACCTAGAGGGGAGTGGCTTCGGTCCTTGTCAGGATTGATCCATTTCCATGACCAGGTTTGTGTTGGGCTTTATCTGATGGAGATGCGGTGACACAGGGAGACGCTTCTACAACATATAAGAGAGCAGCAGGGGATGGTCCGACCACTACATGACATAGAGGGTGACCGGGCACAGCGACATGTCACAGACTTCTATATATTTGAGTCAGCCCTCAAACATAGGGGAGTGGAGGAGGAGGAGCTAGCGGACATGAGAGCAGTCTGGATGAGCAATCGGCAGAGTACCATTGAGAGAGGGGCGTAGAGGCCACATGTGCGACAGAGAGCCTCCAGGATACACTCTATTGAGGTCTGACCTATCACATCTTTCCTCAGGGGAGACCGACAGAGACGAGGGGTCACCCTAGACGTAGCCCAGATAGTCCAGAGAGCGAGGAGACCGCGTCTCCGACCACAACACGAGACAGCTCGATAGACGCAGATACGAGACATCTTCGCAGCCCACCAGAGAGCCATCACTGTACCAGGCTTCGGTTTCGTACCAACACCTAGATAGATTGATTGATTAATATGGCCCACTCTGCAGTTGTTGTTGTAGTTGACTTTCTTTTTCTCTATGATTATGATTCTGTTAGCATAAATTAATACTCAACAAGGGTCCTAGTGTACCCTTTGCTTCAGCCCAATGAGGCTTGTATGAGTTTGCTTTTCTGTGTAGTTTGTCCAATAGGCCCGTGAGGCCTCCCGTGGACGCTAATATATCTTTCTTTCTTTCTTTCTACCACATTGCATTCATCCGCCATCTCTCTCCCACCTTGCATGTAGGTCGAAATAGAAACAAGTACTCTCACGAGAGCGCTCTTCCCCATTCGAGGGCCAATTGGCATTCAAACTTTGCATGCATTGCACACATTTGCATTTTTGAAAAGTTTGGTTCTTCACAGTGGGAATCTGAAATTACAGATTCAGCCACCAAATTTGCCTCTATAGCAGGCTGTTTGTCATAAACATCAAGATGATATAGCTTAGAAGAAAGTGACCTAGTAAGTACTATGATGTGATCGTACCGGTTGTCATACATGATGGCACATCGATAACCATCAAAGAGGACCCAAAAGCCATTCAAGGATATGGCTGCAATGGGGATGAGGTTCTTATACGTGGGACAAACAAAACGTCCATGAGCGTGATCGTATCACCTGAAACTGAAGTGATCTCGATGTGGCCAATCTCTTTCACGGGATATGATGCATTCTTGGAGGCACCACTGTCAAAGCACCAATATGACTTAGAATATAAGACAGACAAAGCTGTAGCATGCTTCTTTGGATGGTACTAGCATGTCATTGTGAAAGCCCACTCATGGGGAGCAATGTTTGCTGCCTCATGACCATCATCTGGGGTAGCAGGAGTAGTAGTGACAGCAAGTACCTTTTGCTGCTTTTTCTTTTCAGAAGTGATGCGCTTGCGCCATTCATAAATGTCATGTCTTGGCTTCTAGCAATAATTACAACTTCTTTGCATCAAACGGGGCAGAATTAGATGAGTGTCCAGAAGTAGATGAGCCTCCAGAAGACTTGAGTTTGCTGTAATTTTTCCCGTTCTTTCCCTTATTTTTGTGATTAGCGACAAGAGCTTGATTTTGCAATTTGAGAGGCAGCACGAGTTGTGCGACTCTGCTCTTCCTGTAGGAGAAGGGAAACAAGTTGGTCGAAAGCATAAGTCTTGGGATTGCCTATGGCAACCAACCTCAATGTAGTAGCAAACCCCTGGTAGGACTCAGGAAGTCCATTGAGTGTCGTGGACACTACTTGAGCATCTAAAATAATCTCATCCACATTAATGAGCTGCTCTTGAAAATCCTTGATTTTTGTGATGTATGCATCCATGCTGTCCCCCTCTTCCATTTTGACATTCTCCAATTGCCTGCGTAAGAAAGCAACACATGCCTCATTGCGAACTTGGTAAAGGTGAGCCAAGACGTCCCATGCAGCCTTTGATATTTTGCAAGACCGAATGTGAGGAATGATATGTCTCTGACTGAAAAAGCAATGATAGAATATGCTTGGGCATCTCTACCATCCCATTTGGCCTGTTCGGGTGTAGGAGGTGTGGCTGGAGTAGTAGTATATTCAGAGGTGGCTGTAACATCTGCACTAGCGGTGACAGTAGATCCAAAAGTGGCTGTAGCAGCTGCACCAGCTGTAGCAGTAGCAGAAGTGGATGCCGCATAGGAAGGTCGAAGATCCAATCCTAGACAATACCCCAAAATTTTTTGGCAACCAGCAAATGTTTCACCATGTATGACCACATGGGATAATTGGGTCCATGGAGCTTGTTCTCAACTGAGAACATACCCATCCAATCGTTGCTTCCCATGGCAAAAATAAATCCCGGAAGGAAAAATGTGCGCTCAAGAGTAGCCTCAGGGCTTTCACTGTAGAATGATTTGGCTGTCCAAAAATGACAAATGTCAGGCAGTGACCAACCAAAAATTGACTGCTTAAACAATGAGCTAAATGCACGTGCTGTCCCCAAAAATGTGACCTGCAAAACAATATCTGTCCGGTCAAAGGACCCCCTTGCCAAAGATAGCTGTCCTTAAAAAATATCAGCCCAAAACAAGGGGGAAATGTCTGCAAATGTATCCAATGATCAATGGAGCTGTAAATGTCCCAGATGGAGGCTGCGTGCCTCAAATCTGACAAGACAACAAGCCCAAATCAAGAGACAAATGCATAATATACCCAAATTGATGTGAATAAAGAAAATGTCACTGCAATGGACAACAAATCTGGCAAAAGCCCCAAAATCTGAGAGGACAAATATGCCAAAAAGAGGGCAAATTGGGAAAATCCCTAAATTGTGCTGCAAGTTGCAAATGTGATTCAATGTGCTGCAATTCCAAGACAATGTCAATGTTCCTGCATGTCAATGTCTACCAAATGCCCAAAATTGGTTGTACCAAGCCAATGTCGATGCAAATTTCAACAAAATTGACAAAAACACCCAATTTTTGGAAGGGCAAAACTGTCAAATTTGAGGCAAATGACCAAAAGCCCCAAATTTTGCTGAAATAAAGCAAATGTGACAATATAACTTGCAAATCTAAAAATATCCCGCAATCTGTCAGCAATAGATCCGAAATCCCCAGCGTCGGATGTTGGAAAGGTCACCTCCCCATCTGTAAGCCCCCATATGAGGAGGGGGTGAACCTAGGTTTTGAGGGAGTACCACATGGGCAGCATCTTGGCTGCCATGTGGGTGCTATTCAGAAAGAGAGGGGGCTGCCACATGGGCAGCACATAGGTTGCCATGTGGGCAGCAAGCAAAGGGAACACACATGTTGTCAAGGTGGCTGCAACAGATGGCGCCAACAACAAGAGCAGAGCTCCTGCGCAGTCTTTCGTTGTGCGTACCCTTTGTTGGGTCATTTCTAACATCGGAGTGGAAATGAAACAAAATAGGGCAAATACTGCAAAAGCCCCAAAATGTGACCAAAAGGAGCAAATGTCATTTCAAAATTTGCAAATATGACACAAAAGCCCCAATCTCTAGAGCAAAATCACCTCAATGTCACTGCAATGTGTGCAAACGTGACATAAACGAGGGTGAAAAGCTTCAAGTCCAACTGTACCAGGTAGATCTGAGTAAAGAGGGAGAGAATCCCAGCCAGATGGTGCTAGAGTAGGTTGGAGCACCTGGAGGAAGCCTGAATGATTGAAAAGAGTCTAGATTTGAGCGAAAAACCTCCAAACACAGCCCAAAAATGCTCGAAATTAACTTCATACAAGTCGTACGGATTCCCAGCAGCATCGTGCACCTGCCCTTACAGGTCCATACAAGTGTACGGGCAAAATTTTTTCCAGACAAAATGGTGCGGGACAAGGTCGCTTATATCGAGCAATGCATAAATTTCAAAAAACGTTGAAATCGGACCTCAAAAAGTCAAAAAATAGTCGCTGGGTTGTTTTCCTGCTAAAAAAACAGGTTTCTGGCAATGAAATGTTGCACTGGACTGAGCTGGAGCAAAATGGCAAGTAGGAAAATGGGAGAGCACGAGGAAAGGCAAGTAGGAGCAAGAGAACCTGCTCTGATACCATTGTTGGGTGCAGGAAGCAATGGAACGGGAGTGGAGTGAGGGAAACAAACAACAAGCTGGAGCAAAACATAGTACTGCTTAAATGGATGAGGAAAATACAAAGGGTGGTCTATATGGCCCCCAAGTCAACCATATGGTTGACCAAAGAAGTCAACTCATAGAGTTGACTTGACCTACAAGGCTCATACTAGGGCTAATTGCTAACACCTAGAACGCCGCCCTCCCAGTTGGTGTGTAGTGTGAAGATAATGTCTCTCCATATGGCTAATAGTGTAGCCGCAAGTGGAACTTGTTGCCCTCCCATCACTTGTCTGCAATGGGTGACCCAGATGTTCCACGCAGTGATACTGGACACTGTCTCCCAAATACAATCCTGTGGCAAACGCTGTGGGTGGGTGTGGGATGATGGTGTGGCGTCCAAGAACTCAATCTGGAAGACTTGGTCTTCATGGATCCTGTAGGCCGGTGAGATAGGATCAATAGAGAAGGCATGGTGTCCCTCTGTGAGCCACGTCATCATTCCGCACGTAAAATCTCTCCTTTGCATCTTGGCTACAATCCGGAAAGTTTCTGTCCAAATGCTCTGTGCCCCAGGGCAGCTCCATAAAGAGTGAGGTATTGTCTCGAGCATGCCCTCTGTACAACGAACACCTAGTAAGAGATCTTAGATTGGACCATAGCAGTGGCCAGAAGTGGCTGACCGCCTCCCTAAGAACCTCTTGCTCTGGTCAGTGTCGCTCCGTCAAGGGGTCCATGCTGTTGGATGCGTCTGCCAATGCAGGTCGTGTAAGAAAAGAAGGCACCTCTTCTCTCTTGTCTGAGTGTCTCAACAGAACCGGTCATAACCACTCCCCTGGGTCCCACTGGTTGTTCTTGAGAGGCTAGTCCTTAAGACCGTGGGCCACTCCCTACCCAAACAGCCAACAATCTTGATCCTCTGCCACTCTAGATCCTCCAACCCTGCCAGCTCCTCTGACTCCCTCCCGGACTCTATCGATAAAATCCCTCCTAGTTCCACCTTGTAAAACCTGCGTCGTATGGATCCTAGATGCTTTCTAAAGAGCCGAACCCTGAGAGGCACCCCCGTCCTAGAGAACTGTCCCCGGCATGAGTTTATTACATCTATGCATCTATACTCTAGGGTTGTCAACGTCGGCTTAGCCCGTTGACAAGATTGTTACTTTACTTACCGCCAGACCCACTGTTACTCAATCTATCTCATCAATAGATCACATCTAGATTTTAACACCCCTGGCATATATAATGGGATATAAAAGACTTGATGGAGAGGCTTTGTGTGGTCTAAATGTGCACATGCTTTCATATGAGCTAATTTTGATTGCTGGTTCTGCAGCTTTGCTCAACACAAATGCATCTCTTTGTGTTTTGACCTGTTAACGCTGAATATTGTTGAAAATTGCTCATATCACTTTTCGTTCATTTGTGTAGTTCATAAGAATTGATCATCTCCCAGGTTTGAGAAGAGGCATGCACACATTTTTAAAAAGAACAAACATACCAGAACCAATGGATCCAACAATTATTTTTTCAAAGCTTCCATTGAGAATAGAGCATCTTCTGCTTAGGAAAGAATCACTAGCAGGAACGTTTGAGCCAGTTGTAACTTTACATTGTGAACAAGAATAAGGATCATCTTCTTGTACACTGCAGTGTGCTACAAGCAACAAGGCATACATGTAGAATTACTCATTTCCTATGTGAAATCTAGTTATTCAGGGATCACAGGGTTATAAAAATGCCTCTCTTTTTTAGTTCCCTTTCACTTGCAGCCGATTTGTGAATCAAGGTGGTTGTTCCACTAATTTGTGGAGATCAGCTTTGTGTTTTTGTGCATAAGGAGCATCCTTTTTGACTTTCATGGGGAACACATTTCAGAAAATAAAAGGCTTGATGAATGGACACCTTTCTCCCGCCTGCAAGAATGGAACTCCGAAGCCACTCCTCCTCTTAAATCTGCAATGGCAGAAAAGCTTACTCCTTTGATAGTCCCTGCCACACCTGGGACAGCTGGGCAAAGTCCAGGTGAAACGAAGCTAGATACGCCAGGGGCATCAGACCGGAAGCTGACCAGGAACTACAAGAGACGTTATGATGAAATGCACAATGTTCAGAAGGTATGCTGCAGATTTCTTCCTGATTTTGTCAGTCTTTTAGTATCTGTGGGTATGTTTAGAAGGTATGTTGCAGATTCTATCCTAATTTTGTCAGTCATTTAGTATATGTAGGTTGTGGGGAAAATTTTGGAGCAGATTTACTGCCAATAGATGTTTATTGGGGTTTAGTCCTTGGCGGAATATAATCCAGAACGCCAATCTATGAAAGAGTAAATAAAACAAAATGAAGCATTCACTGGAAACATAATAGAACAATAGAGTGGACAATGCTGCTGTTCCTTCCCTTTTTAATGCTGTTGATTGTAATGTGCTTTTTAGAATGTGGGTCTTTGCCTTGCAAACGTTTAGAGCAAGGCCAGCATTCTGGGCATTGTTTAAATACATAAATATCTAAAGTCAGTACTACCCTTGCCTGACTAGGGTGTTGATGAACTTGCACCGATTGATCAAACACTTGAGAAGGAGCATGAGGAGAAGACCAAGGTTAAAAACATCCAGGTTGGATCCCTTTCCAAATTCTTTTCTTCAATAAGGCAACATACATTTGCCCTCCTAAAACCTGGTTGAATGCATTTTAAAAACGTGCTTTCTAGTTATTGCTGCTGTGCTTTCAGAACAACGAAGTAAGGGGAAAAATCCAGATTTGTTTTTTGTCTTTTTGAAAAGGTTAACAATTGTGTACAGATGGACTAGGAATGATTCTGCTTCAACTTCAGCATCATAAAGCTCGTGGTACAAGGAGATGCTCTTTAGCAATTAAGAGATTTCCTATTTCCTTCACAAGATTCTGTGATTATTCTGAGTGGGGGTCGTGGTGATCTTTTGGTTGGAAAGATTGGACTTGCATATTTTGCCCTGTTTGGTTTGCTGTTATTTTGAAATCCCAGTTGGGAATCACTGTATGAAGAACCTGCTAATCTTTCCTTAAACACCATGGTGTCAAGGAGATACAAAGCCTGGTTAGTAGTCATTAGGCCCTCTTAGTCGATGTCTCCTTGTCGTTGCCGGCCCTTCTAGACCACAGTTTAAACCAGTCAACTCATTACTACTCGAGGATAACTCTCAACTCTTATGCTGCCCTCTCTTCTGATTGTGCTGCTGCTGGTCACCTGTCCATCACAGCAGCTATTATGCTCCCATCCATGGTCCTATGCTAAGGGTTGTGTGATAGAGAAATGATTTCTCTATCCTCTCAAAGTGATCATTGAATTTCTCTCCTTTGTTAATGATGCTCGTGTCCAAATGATGACACAAGATACGACAGGGGCTACCTAGGAGTATGTTCAGCAACTTTCAGATCCAAGGTTTGAAATGTAACAATACTCAGCATCCTTGAAATTAACGGAGTTTTGACAGAAACTCAGTATAGATACCTTTGTTTGAAAGGATGCTAATGTGTTTGAAATGATGCTAATGTGTGTGTGTGTGTGTGTGTGTGTGAGAGAGAGAGAGAGAGAGAGCGCCTTGAAATTAACGGAGTATTGACAGAAACTCAGTATCGATACCTTTGTTTGAAAGGATGCTAATGTGTGTGTGTGTGTGAGAGAGAGAGAGAGAGAGAGATTAACATCTTCAGAAGCCCTCACGGGACTATGAGACAAGGCACACACACACACACCAAAAAGGTAAACACAGAACATCAGTTATAGACTGAGAGTCTCTTGGGAGTGCATATAACCACTTCCAAAGTTATTATAGATAAGCTACATTATACTAGGTGAGATAGTCAGCCTGTATTACATCAGTTTAAGACTGAGAGTCCTTGAGTTTGGATTTAAAATCTTTGATAACTGCTTTTCCATCTCTGTAGGCAGCCCATTTCCCTTCTTTGCAAGCGTCCTTCACTTTGTTTATGCTAGAGGACCTCTTAATTTCCTAGGAGGGATGCCCTAGATCTTCCTTTTTTAATCTAAGATCTTGCAGTGTTGCAGGTTGTGGAGCTGGGCCGATACGAAATGGATACATGGTAAATTCCCAAGTATTGTATGTTGGTGACATGAAATGCATAGTGGTTATTGGAGATGCCCATTATGCTTTTCGTATTATAAAGGTTAGGAAGTCAGATGTCAACAAAACCTGTTAATAGTCTATCGTTACTTGCATCTTTGTTTTGAGTCGACTTTACTCTACAGGTATTACTCACCTTTTCCAGAAGAGTATTCTCATGTGCACAAACTCTTCGTATGCGAGTTCTGCTTGAAGTATATGAAGAAGAAGAAAAGTTTGTCCCGGCATAGAGAGAAGTGTCAATTGGTGAATCCTCCTGGAGATGAGATATATCGCACCTCAACTTGTCAAGAACAAACACCTCAGGAACAGCTCCATGTGGAAGATCCTTCAACAAGTGGGCAGATAAGACCTTGGAAGAAAAGTGTCAAACCAACAGTGCTGTCAGTTTTTGAAGTAGATGGAAAGAAGAACAAATTATACTGCCAGGTAAACTTCACTAATATCATCAAGTCAAGTAGTTTGCATATGTATCTTAGGATTTGTTGCTTCCTTCCTAGCCTTTCTTTTGAACCACACAGGTATTCTTTTCATGTTATTTATGAAGTAATATGTAATGGACATTTCTGCAGAATTTGTGTCTTCTGGCTAAACTTTTCCTTGACCACAAGACACTATATTACGATGTCGACGCCTTCCTTTTTTACATTCTAACAGAAGTTGATGACAGTGGTCATCATTTGGTTGGATATTTCTCTAAGGTGAGTTTTTTGTTCAAGTTGTCTCCGTAGTACTTTCATGTCTCTCAGATGATTTGTCTGTGTTGAGTTATGAAATGTAGTTGAGCTTACACTGGGTTTTAAAGGGCATTGTCTCTTTCTTTAAACAGGAGAAAAATTCTGTGGAGGACTACAACATGGCTTGCATATTGACACTTCCCCCATTTCAGCGAAAAGGATATGGACGTTTCTTAATTGCACTAGGTGTGTCTCTGTAGTAGTACAGTAGGAACAGTGCACTGACAGCACGATTTTCACCATCTAGGATAAATCAATGTTATTTGCTAGTGGAACCCCCTCTCTTCTTATGACTTAATTACTGTAGACAAACAGGGCACTCACAGTATCATTACAGTAGAAATACTCCCTAGGATAAAAGTTACTGTAGAAACAACAGGGCACTCACAGTATCATTTCCACTAACTAGGATAAATCAAATTTATTCGCATGTGGAACCTTCTCTCTTCTGATTTCATTTTCAAATTTCAGTGGACTTGGTGCATGCAGCACAGGATTTGCACGTAGCAACAAGCTATTAGATAATTATTTACTGTTTGGATCTGGTGCAATGACTGTTTTGCAGCCTATGAGCTTTCCAAAAAGGAGGGAAAGGTGGGTACTCCTGAACGGCCCCTTTCAGATCTAGGCCATGTAAGTCAACGACTAGGGATGGAAAGGAATGGAAATGCTGTTTGGTGTCCTTCACTGTTCAGGAACTATGTTTTCTTATGGCTGGTTACCATGTACATAACAGGTGAGTTTCAAGAGCTATTGGAGTCGGGCGCTTCTAGAAGCTCTACGAGATCATGGTGCCAGTTTGTCAATAAAGGTGGAGAAGTATGGCCTTTTGTCCTGGAAATTGCTTTTTCCTTTAGAAGCATAGATACCTCTGTCAGTAAATATCTTATCACCACTCGTAGATGCACATGGCATTGCTGAAAATTTAACAATGTGATATCGAGTCAGTAACTCCTTGAGAAAGTACCTGCTTTTTTTGAAATGGTGTGTAAGGCTCAATTCTCATGCAGGACCTCAGTTCTATGACGGCTATACGTAGTGATGATATTGTCAACACACTCCAGTCCTTGAATCTAATAAAGTGAGTTTATACTCATTTGTGCTAGTGGCTCTCTCATATGGTCTGCAAATCATTAACTGACATTTTTGTTTTTGGCGCCAAGTAATGCTTCTTGATTATACAAATTTGCCAAGTTGTTTTTGCAATACACATTAAGGATTTGGAAAGATAATGTGATTTACAGGGAATATACTGTGATTTTCCAGGTATTACAAGGGTCAGCATATTATATCTGTCTCTTCAAAGGTTATTGACGAGCACCTTAAGGTAATTCGTCCGCAATTGCGGTTATCAGCAGAAAGTAATTAAGTAATCAACTAAAATTTTGGTCTTTAGAACAACAAAAATCTGAATTTGTACCATTGTATATATTCTTAAGGTATTATTTTCTATCACCTTAGCGGACATGCAAATTCTTTGAATTTTCGTCCAAATGGTGCTCAATTGTTCAACTTTATCGAAATACCTTACACGGGTGTAGAAGCTCCAATAGCTAAAAAATTTTGGTCTTTAGAACAACAAAAATCTCAATTTGTACGATTGGAGTCTTACAAAGGTATATTTTTCTATCACCTTAGCAGACATGCAAATTCTTTGTTTTTTCGTCCAGGTGGTGATCAGCTGTTCATCTTTATTGAAATATCTTATGCGGGTGCACAACAAAAATCTGAATTTGTACGATTGGATATATTCTAGTCTTAGAAAGGTTATAATTAATGTTCAGTTTAGTGCTCCTAAGATCGGGCCAAGAGAAAGAATTTGTGGAGTAATTCTTTCTCTTGGCCTGATCTTCTTGGTTTTGGCTCAATATATTCAATTGAGCAGTTTTAAGTGCTCTCTCTTTTTTTTCAAGAGAAACACTTTTTTTAAGTATGAAGAAACCCGCAAGAGCTAGTTCAGAGCGGAAATACATCATGCATGGCATGAACCAGAAAAACCAGCCAGAAGGGGTCAACAAAAAACCTGAGTACAAATTGGAAAGAAATCAAGGAAGAGGCTGAAAATGCCACCTCAATCCTGCTATAGACTTTGAGAAGAAGGGGGAGCCCTTTCGTTCCCTAAGAAAAATCCTGTCAGAGGATGCTGAGGAGGGACCCCACAAGGTCGCCCGACTGGCCACAAGTATGTATGGTCTAAGTCCATGGTGTGAGAGGAATGGAACTTAGATCCATCCAATATTTCTGTGCATTTGGCTCTCCAAATCTACCATGCTGCAAAACTCGATAGTATCTCCCATGAGGTGTCCACAGAAGCATGTACAAGTTTGAAGGGAGATAAGGGAACAACATACAAGAGTACTCAACTTAGTGTTGTCGAATTGAGATAGCTCAAGAAGTCCTATTTTCGAAGAAGACCTGAGGCCCTGAAAGAGAGAGACAAGCCACGGAACCCTAGGTCATATAGAAACGGAAAGTATTGAAGATCCTAGCAATCCCCTACAAAATAACCCTCGCCTGTCTGCAATCCCATAAGCAATGATGAATGGACTCCTCAGTAAACAAAGCAGTGAGGACAAGTAGAGTCTTTCCCGAACTTAAACCTTTACAAGCTCACTGCAATCTCTGCATGAGTAGACAGCCATAAGAATAGAGTGATTTTTCTATTCCTGAGGGATTTCAAGTCTCCTCCAAAAGACCCTTTGCAAGTTAGCAGAAATATGAAAGTTCTCCCAATGAGGGGCTCTGGAGGGCCTCCAACCTTTAGAACTGATTTGGAACTTCTTGTCCTTACTTATAGTATAACCAAAGAAGGGGAGACTCTTCTCTCGGTGCCATGTATCAATCCATTCCCACTTTCCAGAACTTGATGGGGATCCCTCTTGAGTTGAGTATGGTAGAGGATGTCGAGGAGGGACCCCACAAGGTCGCCCGATTGGCCATCAAAGTATGTATGGTATAAGTCCATATACTGGCCATGGTGTGAGAGGAATGGAACTTAGATCCATCCAATATTTCTGTGCATCTGGCTCTCCAGATCTACCATGCTGCAAAACTCGCTAATATCTCCCATGAGGTGTCCACAGAAGCATGTACAGGTCTGAAGGGAGATAAGGGAACATCATACAAGAGCAGTAATCAACTTAGTGTTGTCGAATTGAGATAGCCCAAGAAGTCCTATTTTCGAAGAAGACTTGAGGCCCTGAAAGAGACAGCCAAGCCACGGAACCCTAGGTCATATAGAAACGGAAAGTATTGAAGATCCTAGCAATCCCCTACAAAATAACCCTCGCCTGTCTGCAATCCCACAAGCAATGATGAATGGACTCCTTAGCAAACAAAGCAGTGAGGACAAGTAGAGTCTTTCCCGAACTTAAACCTTTACAAGCTTACTGCAATTCCTGCATGAATAGACAGCTTTATATAAGAATAGAGTGATTTTTCTATTCCCGAGGGATTTCAAGTCTCCTCCAAAAGACCCTTTGCAAGTCAGCAGAAATATGAAAGTTCTTCCAATGAGGAGCTTTGGAGGGCCTCCAACCTTTAGAACTGATTTGGAACTTCTTGTCCTTACTTACAGTATAACTAAAGAAGGGGAGACTTTTCTCTCGGTGCCATGTATCAATCCATTCCCACTTTCTAGAACTTGATGGGGACCCCTCCGTATAGCCAAATCCTCCAAGAATCCAAGAGAGTAAGACGTGGGTTCGGATCTAGGTGCCATTGAGAATCCTTGCTGTGGTCCACAAACCCTATTGATCTTGATAGGCTGGCCAAGAGATTATCATCTGAAGATTTGGACAGCCTACCATCTGACTCAACATCAAAGACTAAGGCATCCTCATGTGCTCCTTGGAGGGCTATGACATGAAGGAGTAGAACAAACAGCCGGCTTGTCATCTGTATCCACCCAATCCTCGGGTAAGGCTACATCTATTTGCTGAATCCTCCCTACATTTTCTCTGAGGCGGCTAACCATTTGCTGTATATGATCCTCTGAAAGCTTTCTAGGACCTACGGAGGCGGTTGGGCCTCTCTTGCATCTGGGCCACTACATGTAATGGAACTGGCCAAGTGGTCTGCCTTGCTCATCAAGTATGCTATCATTCCACATGACAGGTTGCTTATCAATCTCTTCCAAAGAAGTTGGGGGAGCTCTTCGAAGAGTAGTTCTAAAGCTGTTCCAAGCTTTCAAAATAGCAGCCATAAGAGGATAGGATGGAGACCTGAGGGGAGCTGAAGTAAAAATCCACTTGATGCTGTCTATTGAGTCTCCACTTGAAGATGGGGTACATGCCTCTATGCATTGAATAAAGAAGCCCTTCAAGGCTCTTTCCTAGGCATAATATCCCTTACCACAAACTTGCAAAGTTAAGGCCCTGCACTGCAAGTTTGGGTCTTTGTATTGAGACCCCTTCCTTTGTGGAAAGGATCAAAGTCTCCCAAGCCACCCTTGGCTATATTGTCTGCGGCACCATCTAGCCCATTTCACAAAAATTTCTTTATAGGCCTCTTGAGTTGAGTATTGCAATCCCTAAAGCTGCACTAGCAAGAGCAAACATACCAAGCTGTGGCCAGCAAAACTTGGTTAACAACCACCACCCTGGAAGCTAGATCTAGTTTGGCTGAACTCCAAAAAATGAATTTTCTCTCCTGATGCTCTCCAACACTAGAGCAAATTGCTGTGAAGAAGACATACCCACACCGACGTGGCATCCCAATATCTGACGCTAACACCCCTCTGAATCCGAGTAAATCCAAAATCATCCGCTCAATCCTTGTTACTAATCCAAAAGCCATTTGATTTGTTCTAATTAATGTGTGCACCAGCTGCAGTAAGAAACAAATCCAAGGCTGCCGTGAAAGAAATGAGAGTCCTAAGAGTGGCTTTCAAAAAAACAATAGTGTCAACCGCCAACTCGCAATCAAGGAGTTTCTCATTATGTCTCAGGGGCAGCTTGAGCGCAGAAGTATCAGCTTGTGATCTAAGAAAAATGCTCATAGCTTCAGCCCACAAATAGAAAACGAAAGGGGGCAAGAGGACATCCTGATAGACTGATCTAGGACTATGAAATCTCTTCCTTGATCCGTTTGATAAGCACCTAGTTGTGGGTTGATTTGTAGAAAGTGGAGACCCCTTTAATCTATGCATTTGAGAATCCAAAATGATGAAGGGTGCCCTCTAGAAAATCCTAATCTACCCTATGGTAAGATTTTTCAAAATCCAATAGTAGAATGGCTAGTTTCTTGCCGCTATGCATAGTCCAATTCGAAGCCTCTTAAAAAGAGAATATATTATAAAAAAATGCTTGTGCCATGCACAAATCCCGTTTGTGTATAATGTTAAATGAATGAGATCCGGAAGAAAGGGCTGCATCCGTAAAATAATTGCTTTCGCCAAAATTTTGTATAAGGTGCCCAAGAGAGTGATAGGCCTCTATTGTGACACCAAATTTCTGCAACCTCCCTTTGGAATGAGATGGATGAGACCCTTTGTGAGTGAGTCATGCATAGCACCAGAGTCCCAAACGCCCTGCACGGCTAATGTAATATGATCTCCATCTCATCCCAACAGGCGATAAGGAAGGATAGTGGAAGCCCATCCGAACCCGAACACTTGCCCTTACGGAGAGCAAGAAATGCAGCCTTGAATTCCGTATTGGTGAAAGGCACATCTACGGAGACCCTCATATCTGGTTTCACCAATAATGGAATATGTTGCAAATATGGGACCTGGCATCATTTATAGCCGGTGTATCGTGATCTGTTATAAGAAGGGATGCATACAAATCCGTAGCTATACACAAGACATCATCTGATCTGAGTAAATAATATGTGACACTCTCTCTACTATGTCTTGGGCAAGGAGTAGAGTCTACCACCCATCTGAGTCTAGAAAGACTCTTGTGCATGAACGTCATACTTTGCTTTCGATCTAGCAATGTTTGCTGATGAGCCTTTGCTGCAGCAAGGCATCTCTGACTCCAGGCATCTGTAGGCCGTTTCCACTCTTCCCTCTTTAGGGTTGCTAACTGTTGGCAAATACCAAACTCTTGTTTGAGAATCTCATGCCTTCTAGTACTAGTGAACGAATGATAGGAGTCACTAATATCCGAAAGGAATGCTGCCATATGTGAAGGGGACGGCACTCCGCCTTGCCTATGAGAGACCCACATTTGCAATACTGCCTTAGTGAGGTCCTCCACTACAAAGAAGGCATCCAGAATCTTGAGACTAGCAAAGTGACCTCTCCTATGAGGCGCGGAAATACCACAGGAAAGTGGTATGAGGTAGAAACCCGAGAGGAATCCCTCTTGAACCACTTGTATCCAAAGCCGAATGGTTAACATAAAATTTGTCAATGCATGTATGAATGGGCATCTGAGGTCTCCTGCGTGACCACGAGAACTGAAGAGACTATGATGGAGTGTGGAAAGCATTACTCAACCAAATATCCGGGCCGCTCTACTAAAACAAGACCTAGGCTGCTCTCTTAAAAGAATGAATGCCTCCTTCTCTACCCTCCTTCCTATCTGAAGGCAACTTTACTGTGTTGAAGTCACCTCCAATAACTTATGAATCTACAATGGGAGCCCAAGAGAGAAGTTCCTTCCAAAAGACACGGTCCCCTCCATTGTTCCAACTAACATACCTCATCGATGGGAGGATGTAGCATGGAACACCGTACCTGCGGGCCACCTAGTGGTGGAAACAAACCCCTCCATGGGGAAGGCCTCCTGCTCAAAGAGCGAGGGAGGGAACTAATTGGAGGAAAATCCATTGGGGAAAGAACTTGTCCACTCGAGGAGGAAGACATCTTGTAAAAAAGAACACAAATCATTGCCTCACCAAAGGTGAAGGACACAAAATCCTCCTCAGGAAAGTCTGCTAGATCCACTAGGGCCAAAAAAGAGTTTCTGAAAATCTTCTGGTGTTGGGGTACGTAAAATCCCTGTTGTCAAAATTGGAGAGACGGTATGCACAATCCCTTCCTTGGTTAGTTTTTTGAGGGGGAGACGTGGATGAAGAATGGGCCTACTCGGAAGAACCATGACCACAAAGATCTCTTGGAGGAGCTGCAGTACTGTCAAGGTGAGGAGCTACAATCGAGGCAACGTTTGGAGCAGCAATCAGAGCAACATCTATAGCTATAATGTCCTTAGCTGAGCAAGGGGTAGCCTCAGGTACAACTCTGGTCGCAGATCGAGGAGGATCATGCGAATCACTTAGAACACAAATGTTCGAAGCCTTGATCAGGGTTGGGTCTGGGATGAGTGAGTGCCTTAATCTACAGGTGGAGGGACGCGGACACTAATCGGAACTCAACGGGAGATGATGGGAGCAATAGGTGCCAGTCGTGAAACACGTGTTGGGGGTGTGAAGGCGGAAAACACTCTGTTGAGGAGGTATATTTTGTCGAGGCCGAGAGGAGGAGTTGCTTTTTGGGCCTCTTTTTCTTTCTTGGGCAATCCTTGGCAAAATGCTGGGTCCTACAGATCTTGCATTGGTCTTATCTATAGTTTGGGAATGATCCTGGATTCATCTAGGTATATTATCTACAGTTTGGACCTTCTTATGACGATGCCTATGATGGGTTACAATTCTTTGTGCAAAAGTTGTCACTTCCTTTGATTCTTGCTAGTTGTTGATGTCCATTCTTCCTTGTGCCACACAAAGCCACAAAAGGATTTAGCACAATTTTTTGTTCTTATGGGGTGACGTGTTTGAATTTCTCAAAGGATTGCCATTGGACATAAATTAGTATACAACACACCATCAACAAGCGTACCTTGGATCACCCCCTCCCTACCCTCCGCCGCCTCTCAGCCCTCCCGCTCCCCTCCCTGCCTGTCCTCCTCTCCTTGCCTCCTGCAAGCCCGCTTCCCTCCTCGCACCCCTTCCCTCCTCCCCCGCCTCATCTAGTCCTCCCCGCATCCCCTCCCTACCCCCTGCCCCCGCCCTCTCTCCCTTCTTTCAGCCTCCCCCCCTCCGCCTTCTTTCCCTTCTCTCCTGCCTTCCTCCCTTCCTCAGCCTGCTTCCCCTTCCTCCTCCTTCCAGCCCCCCTTCCTTTTTCCTTTCCTTGGGATGGATAGAGCTTGTAAAATTGTTTGATTCAGCCTCTCATCCTCGATTGACAAATGGCGCATTCAATCGATCCCCCTCCACTCCCACCAGTTGCAAGAACATGCACAATTTCAAAAGAAGAGTTGCTGCAGCTTCAAAAAGATGTGGAATAGGAGTTTTCCACCACTTTTTTCGCTCACATCTATGGATCCCACCCTTCCAAACTTCAAGCCAAAGATTGGATGCTTGTGGCTTTACCTTCGAACCTCATCCCATGCCTTAAAGATGCTCGTTTGTTGGGACGTGGTTTCTTTCAGGTGGTCTTTGATCCTCCAGAGGCTACAAGTACTATGCTCAAAGCCACCTCTTTGCACTTGGGTTCTATAAGAGGATCTTCTTGGGACCTTTCACGCTACGCTTTGACTTGGTAGAGGTCTTTTCACTTTTCATCAGGTCCCCCGAGCTTCCTCAGGTTTATCATCGACTCCTTGCCTTCATTGGAGCTACATTCGGAGTGGTCAGAGAGATTCCTCCCCCCCCCCCCCCCCTTCCCCTGATTTACCCTCTTCAATAGTAGAGGCGGTCAGATCAGATAAGGTCTCTAGAGTTAGGGCTGTCGTTGATGATCCTAACTTATCCGATGACCATATCATGCTCTAGTGCCCTGATGGTTCTTCACTTTCTTGGTGCCCATTCTTGGGTGGAAGAAAGACTGATAATCTGAAGTTCCGATGACCAAGCTTCTCACTACAAAGCAGGTGGGGGCTGAACGGATGTATGTCATCACGGGAGCATTCATTTGATGGTGAGAATTGGTGATGAGGGGATAGAGGTGCATGCTCAGGTGAGCCCCTCTTCCCTTTGGGGAGCCTCTGCAAAACTTGGGATGTAACAATTATTACCTTGGGGTTTGCTGGATGAACCATGTTCTTGGCTCTTATGAATATTCACTGTGATATTGTACGCCCGCCATCCACACTGAATCTCCATTGGTCTTGCATTCTTCAAGGTTATCTTGCATTCTTCAAGGTTTGCAACTCTTAAAGATTCAAGATGGTTGGGCTTGCCTTTATTTTGGGAGAAGAAGATACATGTAACAGTAACAGTAGCACATTTCAGAATTCTTTAAAGCGATACAATGTGCAGACTGCTAGCTCACCTAACCCATGATGTCAAAAGCCTGCTTTGCGGAAGCGTGATTTTTGATGAATTTCTCAATCATTAGCGTGTTTAGTAGTCACAAATCACCACACAAGAGATGGGCTTAGAGAGAGTGGGATAATGACTCAGTGACACCGCATGAGAATGACCCCCTGCCAGGAATACGTCTGGGTACTTTTCTTTATTCCAATGATACTTGACTTGAATACAATACCACTTTAAATCTTTCTAGAATAACAGACACATAAAACAGCTATGTAGAAATTCTCTTCAACTGGAGTTCACGAGTCCACTAATATAAATTAATACAGTAAGTTAAGACCTTGGAATAAGACTCGCAACAAGGAAGGGCTGAGTAGAAACCTTCAAGGATCTGTAATCAATCTTCCACGTCAGCTGTGGAACAAGCACTTTCACTTTTAGTAATATCAATATCCAACAATCTGATGTAGAAAATCTACTCTTGTTTATCCAAGCACAACTGTAGAACCAGATTACTATCCCAAAGTGCTAGAAACGATTAAATATGAACCAAAACACAATCCAATGTCAAATCACAGCAAGACCAAA
This sequence comes from Dipteris shenzhenensis, assembly GCF_047967505.1. Taxonomy (NCBI): domain Eukaryota; kingdom Viridiplantae; phylum Streptophyta; class Polypodiopsida; order Gleicheniales; family Dipteridaceae; genus Dipteris; species Dipteris shenzhenensis. Next base: position 34,012,575 of record NC_141612.1, read on the forward strand.
ACTCAATCCAATGTCAAATCTCAGCAAGACCAAAACTTTATCCAAGACCACAGCTCACAATTGCAAGATAAGCTGCTGTAGCAAACCACAACTTGCTTGGTCCAAATTGTGAGTCCAATCTATGTTGAAGCTCAGATCTGCAAAGTGTTAGCTTTTGCTCTGTGTAGCATGTGTTTTAAGATTGAAGGAAGGTGTGCGAGACGTCAAGGTGTCAAAGCTATGTGGCTGAATTAAAATTTTGACAAGGACGACCTTCAGAGGATGATAAAATTGTGATAGGAGTTTATAAATAGATGCCAGATACTCCAATCCAGCTGTGGGATCATCAGACAACATGGGGTTGGCTTCTAGATGGCTGGAATTTAAATTGCTGTGGTAGAAACAAACGAGAAATTAACACTTTGTGGCCGTTGATGCATATGGGTTCAGCAAATAGGTGAGAAATGTGCACAAATAGTTTTAGCTTAACCAACTAGCACCATTCTCCTCCAAATTTTCCTTTGTGTCATTCATCCCTTCCAGCTTGCTTCCAAGGTCCTTGGTCAACATCGATGGTAGATTTGGTGATCTTAGATATTACACTTAACGGAAAAATCATTGTGGTACATCCTGCGGAGGAAGAGTGAAGTGACATTCTGAGAATGCTACTTGGCGGTTGGTCCAACCATGCAATGCTAGGATTACAAGGAATTTGATGGAGGTGGCCATTGAAAAAACTTGCCCTCCTATTCTTTTGGTGTGCTCATTAGCTGAAGGGGCCGTTGGACTAGTGATGCCGTTGCTTAGTGCTAAGTGGTGCCACCTATGCGCAGAGAGAGTTTTGTGGGGGTTCTGCTTGTGTCATTGCCCAAACCAGCTGATTGCCATTCACCGCTCGACAGCCAGGTACAATTACAGCTGTAGTGGCCTGTGGTGTAGTCTCCTGGGATGAGTCCCTCAAGATGCTCATGTTTTCTATGCAAATCCACGAGATGGCATCATGTTTTACAATCAAAGGTATGTGGTGTTAAAGATAAAAGAGTATGGGCTATAAGCTCTCACTCTTCTTCACAGCCTTAAACCTAATTCGCTCTGTTACAGGTGCATTTTTTGCTGACATTTCTATCTCTTGGAGCTCACATCACTCTCCTATGGCAGCTTTCTCACATGAACTCATGTACTACCAGACTCTCTTGTATTTTTGCATGTTCAATTCTGGAAGGGAAGCTTGGAACCCTGAATTTCAGAGAGCCATTTGAATGCCTAATATGAATAGCTACATCTTCCCTGACCTTTGAATTGCAAGCTGTTGTTTTCCCTATTGCTTGCTCCCTGAGGTTTTCCTGTTCTCTTTTTGCATAAGTGCTTCGAAGTACATGGAATTTAACGAATTGAACTCCCACTCTGCTGTTCATCCATCTCTTGCTACCCTACTTGAAGAGTCTTGGTGACATGCCTTTTTGTCTTAGGCTGTCAGCCACAGTAGGCATTTCGAAGATTTGGGTGTCATATTCCTCTCGCTTGGTGTCATTTTGGTGTGTTTCTATCAAATATGCAAGTATACAAAGGATATGTGCTCTGTCAGTTTCATGTTTTTAGCTTCAGCTGGTTGTGGCCTGTACATGGGCATGCATGTGTAGTGCAATTGTGCATATAGTTGATGCAAGGCTAGTACACCGGACTTTTCTTTGCTCTTAAGGTATGTAATGTGCTGCTAATCTTGACTTTTTTGGTAGTGACACTGAGGCGGCTGTTTCTTTTATTGACGAATTTGTTATCATGCAACAATGGTTGCAAGCTAGGGCTTCGCTTTCTTTGAAAGACAAAGCTGAAACTAACATTTGAATCAAGTATTGCTTACCAGTCAATATATTGGAATGGAAAGATTATGACCTGTGCTCTGCATCATTGAATTTTTCTGTTGGAAATCTTTTTTAGACCGTTTTAAAGTGGTAATAACATCATGTTCTGACTTTTCAGACTCTAAATCCACAACCTTTTTGGATCATCGATCCTGCAAAACTGTACTGGATTCCACTGGCAAGCCCTGCTCTTCGAAGGCCTAAATAAATTTCAAGTATTCAGCTTGAGGTAATTCACCTGCTTTTAATGAACTCAGTGCCTGATACTTTTGTGGCTTCATTTGAAAATGGATTCCTCTATGCAGGTCGCATTGCAAGGACTGTGCAGGTTATTACTCTTGTAACATGCTAGCGGAAATTTCTGCCATTAATACTAAGTACACTCAGTGAGTGTGACAAACAGTTCCCATGCTTTGGGATGTGTTGGTCTATAGCAGTATATTGTCATCGTGCAGTTCACGTGGGAAAAATGTGACTCTGCATTATATATGAAAATGTTATTTATCCTTGTGTTTTTTCTATTGTACCCTTCATTGGGGAGTCCTTGGTGTTCCTGTCACTAAGGAGTTTATTAATAGAATGCTCTTTACTTTGGAAAAGAAAAAGGAAAAGAAAAACGAAGTTTTATTTATTTATCCTTTTATGACTCCATGATAGTTGCGGAAAATGTGATTTGAGTGTTTGCATGTTTTTTCACAAATTTCTTTTATAAACAGTAGCTAACTGTTTGTTGAAGGTGTCCTGTGAACAGATCATGAAGCATTTTGTTTGACGTTATATGACAATTGAAATTCTTAGCATCTTCCATGAACATTGACAGGAGAGATTGCGTTCTAGTTTTTAGTTTGTAGCTGTCAATGAATCCCAGTATGCAGCTTCCATTTGGGATGAGACTTGAAACCGATTTAGAGATACTGGTCCTGCAATTCTCAAATTTAAGTGAACTATGCATAATTTGTATGTGGGCAGTCTTTAAAAAAAATTTCCCATTCAACCAGCATCCTAAGTTTTCACTATGGGCATCTGATGCTAGTGCCCCCGTTTTTTGTGTAAGTATTCTTGTCTGCTTTTTAGGCTGCAGGTTTTTATGATCTTAATTTGTGGCTACACAGCATTTCACATTAAATGGACAAAGTAAAATGATAGGATGGCTGATAATGCAGCCTGTGGATTTCAATTCCCTTCTTATACAGGTGGACATGATACTCGACTAGTTATGACTTAAAAGCTATAGAGGGCATCACACATTTTTACCACCTTTTCTTGACAAGTTTTTGCTAGCACATAAGGACGTGAAGCTTTGGCGGCTTGAATTGCATCTACTAGAGCCTAATGGATCCTAATTATCTTTTTAGAAGACTCAGGTGGATCTCTTGATGAAGTATGAGAATAAGGTGCTTTGTGCAGTGAATAAAGAGTAACAAGGTCAGCCTAATACACCCAAACAAATTCTACTTCAAGGCGACCTGGCGTTTTCACTAATCCTTTGCGTACCTGCAATTCTCAATAGTGGCAATAAAGACATGGGAAATAGATTAGGTCGTAGTAGCCCCAAGGATATATGTTGTGAAATAGCTATATCTAGTATGAGTTGTACTCTAACTTGAGGTGTAGGTGTCCAAGGAGGGTGGGATCTTTTTGGGTGGAAGGGCTAGACTTGCATCTAGTGGGAAGATTGCCGTGATGCCACCAATGCAAGCCACGGAAATGGAAGATTTGTCTGTTATATTTTCATTTCCTATGTAGGTGATGAGTCTAGCATTATTATGGTGAACCACCTTGATGTCATAATGCCTAGTGAAGGAATGCTTGATATTCATAAATTTTTGATAAAACTTGAAGAATTGTTACCTTCATGTGTACGAGGAATAAATACATGCTTACAATAGACCAAGAAAATATAACTATTATCAGTAAAGTTTTTTTCGTAATTAAACTTAAACAAGGTCGTGCATTCATACGCTACTTATAACCAAAGGACTCATTCAAAGTCTTTCTTTGAGTTGATTATACCTAGTTTGTTCTGAATCACTACCAAGCTCAACCTTAGTTCCAAGTAACGAGATTTGAATACATGCCATGGGTTGCCAAAGCATTCCATAAAATATCTTAGAGGTACATCGCATTGTATAATTATGTGTATGATACAAATCTTTTGTTTGTATTGCAACCCAATTTCGTAGAGCTCTAAACCTAAAATGGAGCTTTGATGAAAACAACATACGGTGAGCTTTAGAGATTTGTCGTTAGTCTCATTATTAAGCTTGGGTCGAATAATGCTTGGGTCGGGCCTCCTAATGTTGAAAATTGTTGTGAAAGAAAAAGTGTAATGTTTTTTAGGGGCATCACCCATTCCCTTCCTAGTACTCTTTATTACGATCAAGAATTATGAATGCATAGGAAACAACCAAGTCCAATGGAACTTGTCAACTTCAAACAATCTATGATTGTTGAAGGCAGGCACCAACTCATAAGAGCATGCAATAGAGGAGATAGACATTAGCTATACAAAATGCACATTATTTTCAAATTCGTAATGAACATTATACACAGAATATTGAGCCCCAAAATTAGTTGAACTTCAAACTATGAAGGAAAGGACCACTAAAATGCACTATTGACAAAATCCACTAAAAGAACCACAAAAGCTTCTATTATGTCCATAACCTTTAAAGTTAAATGGTTCAATTCGTCAAAAATTTTTATTCAATTTGATCTAGATGGCAAAATACAATTATATCACAAAAAAATTTAAGCTTCACAATTCATTCGCCATATCCATTTTGCATTTTGATAATTTTCAATACTATGTAGACTTGAAATTTGTGATTTTGGATCGACAAAAGGTCAACTTTAGTATTCCTGAGTTGGTTGGAATCCTAATTGATGGATTACATGCTTCACAACTTAGACTAAGAGTTGTGGTTATAGGTATTTTAGGCATATCGTCAAGTGATTCTTGAGGCTCTTCCTTTTACAAATGAGGATAAGTGGCATTGCCATTTGGCAAGGCCTCCAAGTGGGGCATATCATGTTGTTGACGTAGTTCAACTTTCAAAGAAGAACAAAAAAAGATGAATGACCCATTTACCCCTTGAAGGTATTTATAAACTTCAGGTCACTAGGTGGAGTGTAGGGACTATGGCTTCAAATAAAATGTTGAATTAGTAGTAACAAATAAGGTTCATCAATGGAACCTTGTTGAAAGCTAGAAGATAATGGCTACTACAATACTCAAAGGCTCTTGAAAGTCAAGAGATCGTAGAGAGCCACTATAGTAGTGATCTATTTGTTCATGATTGTATTTAAGCTTGTATCCTTATTTCTTTATGGGTATCTTGGATATGACATCTAGCAAATTTTCATGGAATGACTGTGCTTTCCACATACCATCGTCTTCTTGTTGTTATGAATCTTCTCCTTACGTTTATCCCTCATTGAATGTATTGGTTGTGCTCCAAGTATGATTGCATCAGCTTGATATTCCTCACTCGAGAGAGCTGAAATGATATCATTAAGTTCCAAGTTTTTTGAGTGTGTGCCTACTTCTCTCCATTGCCCATGTGCAACCCAAATAGCTCTTGTTTCAAGACAATCTTTGAGTTCTTTATATTTGCACCAAACAAGGTCTCAAACATCACCAAATTATGTGTTGTATTAATGTGATAAAAATAATCCTCCGAGGGCTTGACCAAGAATTCTAATCGCTTTGTCATTTCTCTTCCTATAAAACTTTATCTTCACTCCCTCATTGTTGCTTGGTTTCTTCTTTGCACCATAAGTCACGTTCTAGAAACTTTTCTCCATGAATAGGAAGCACAATCCCAGTTGTTGACATAGAAAGTTCTTTCCATTGAACTTGGTCATGAAGGGCTCCATCGAAGTACTCATCTCCATACCTATGCTTTGAAACCAATTGATGCGATCGATGCAATGCTCTTTCTCTCTCACACATCGAATACAAGAATTGATTATGAAGAACCAATGAAGATAAGACAAGCAACTAGATCTTAAGAACTATTGTAAATTCCATCATATTCTAAAAGTTCTCTCTTCAAACCTATAGGTCTTGTTGAGCTCCCAAGGAAAGAACTGATGACTCACAGACACAGTGAACACCTAATCTATGCTCATGAAGAAGAGAAATGATCTAACAAGAGAGCGAAGGTACACAGTAAGTCTCTCTCTCAAAACACAATGATAATAATAAAAAATGCGGTCTATTCTCAGGAAATCACCCTCATGCTTGAAATCACCTTAGGTAGTCCTCCTATGATCTTGCCATGCTCTTTTTATGATTTGGCCACCTAACAGTTACCAATTTTGGTATTGTATTGCCACGTTTCATTTGGATGATTATGTTGGTATTGTGTTGCCACGTTTCATTTGCATGACCAATCTTATGAATCCCTTATTAAAGCCTACAAATTAATTGATGTCCCTAATAATTTTTCCCATACCTATTAATAGATTGACTCATAGAGCTGAGGTAGTTGGTGAATCTACCTAAAATTATGAGAATATCCTCAAAGATGAAAAAGAAGAAATACAAAAAGATCAAGCCACACTGTAGCAACAAGTCCAACAGTTCCAGAAAGAAAATGAGGCAGCACAGGAATTGATCAACCAAGGGATGCGCAGGAGAGCGGTGCATGCCCGAAGGTTGCAGCAGGAGCTCAGAGGGATGACAAGGTCAGCAACAACCAACGCCTGAACCGCAGACAGGGACTGAAACCACATTTGTGGACCCAGGGCCCACAGCTTTTGCAGGGCACCCTCAGTGGGAATGCATGGAGGATGAAGACCCATGGATGAGGGACTTCATGGGACAAGACCCTAGCCAGGGAGATGCGAGAGGCTCCCAAGGAGGGGCATCTTATGAACTCCCAACCTTCCATGTACCCCTAACCTTTGCCGGCTATGTGGCACCACAAGTTCCATCCTATCGTTCAATGCAAAGAACCTCCATGCCAATGCCTTGTGACCCACCCCCTCCAGGAGTCTAACCGTTCCCACCCGCAGCTGTTGCTCCAATGAATGGAGGCCTTGGCGCATCTGCCCCAATGCCGGTACCAGCAACTCAATGGATGCCACCAACACCAGGGCCAGGCTTAAGGCCACCCCAATGTCCCGTTAGGCCCACAATGGCACCGGCTCCACCAGCGTCCCAAACAGTACTATCAGATGAGGCGATGCGCATCTTGGTGAATGCGCTAGGAAGGGGGGGGCCCACCACCCCCGCTTGTACCAGTGTTTCTAGTAGGGATCACAAATCTCTCAAGGAGTCGAGACCCATAGCCATCTCCAAGTTGATGATCAAATTCCTTGGGGAAGGAGAACCGATCTCCCATATGGAGCGATTTGAGCAAATATGTGAAGTCTTCAGAGCTCTCGGAGATCTAGAAATGGCTAATGCGCTTGGTCTCAGTCTGGATGGCAAGGTAGGCCAATGGTATAGGTCTCTCATCCCAGAAGAAAAATTCAACTGGAAGACGCTAAGAGAAGCCTTCATTGTAGAGTTTGCTCCCAATGGACATAAATGGAGCCCGATTAATCATTTATATGAAGTAAAGTAGAATGACAAGGAAATAAATAAAATAAAATTTTTAAAAAATCAAATAAAATTTTACAAAATTCAAATTAAATTCTTTTATCTATGTTTATAAAATATTTTGAATTAAATTATTTATGTAAAAAAATATTAGATAAAAAAATAGTATCTAGAAATATAAAAATATATTTTTAAAAATATATTTGAACTTTTGAAATTGTAATTAATTTTAATTTTAATATTTAAATATTTAATTAGCTTCATCTCAAAAGGGTGAGGCAGAGCTTACCTACGATAAGGGAGGTCGATCACCTTGCTGGACATAACTTACAAGAGCCTTACCAAGGTTTGAGTCTGCGATTGTAGCCTCATCTTGTTGACATCATTCATGACACACAAAAAGGGTTTGTCTAGGAACACAATATCATGGACAACATCTTAAACTTCTAGGAGGCTCTAGATTGGGCATGAGAGGAGCTATAGCCTTTTACTATATCGATCAGAGGGGAATCGGCCTTAAATATAGGTAGCTCTAGTCAGATGCTTATCAGTGGCTGCATGGGTGATGATTCTCTCTCTCTTACTTGGTCTTTACCGAAAGAATATACAGAGTAAGACAATTAGAAAGCAACATTTAAAGAAGGTGATTACGTTCTTTTATAGATTGAGAAAAGAGGCTAATGTCTGTTGAGAAATGGCCTATTATCAAGATGGCTCCAAGATTTTATGGATAATCAAAGCCATCCAAAGGATTAATGACTTTGAGTTTAGACTTGAATTCCTAGATCATAAAAATCCACAATGCATTTCATATCAATTTGTTGAACCCATTCAAGAGACTTCTACCTGCACATCCTATCTATAAAGAAGCTCCATTGATAGTTGATGAAGAAGAAATACTTGAACCTCACAATATTGTGGATCATCAACATATTACAACATGAAAAGGAAATGTTAATATCTGATAAAATTATAGCATCATCTAAGAGATGATGCTCAATGGCAGTTCTTTTGGGCTTTATAAAACTTTCTAAGTTCTTATCGCCAGACAATTGTTATGCAAGAGGGATGCTACAAAACTTGGATTTTTACATTATAGGATAATATAGTCTTTAAGACCATGGAAAAGTACTCCATTGGGACCACACATCGGACGTGCTAGGGGTTCTAGAGGATACTTTGTATGGTTGAGTTGGGGATGCCTAACCGAGCCTATATTTTGCCATGCTAGATGAGGAAGCATGTGCCAATTCATCTAGGGGGGGAGTTTGTACCTAATCGGTGTTGCCATGCTCTTGCTATGTTTTTTTGTTCTTTCTAGTTAATCAAGTGGTGATTGAAGATTAAATTTTGGTTTCGAAGAATTAAGGAGCATGACAAAGAAGTTTTGTTTAAAAGAATTAAAGGAGCATGACAAAGAGTATACAAATTTTCTTGTGTTTATACAAAGGAAGGATCAATCTTTAGGAGGAGTGCACTTGAACTCACTTCTTGGCCTCCACGAGAGATCCTTCCAACCATTCAATAGTGCATTTAACGGGCATTGTAGATAACTCTTGGGGAAATGACCATATGTGGTCACTTTGCTTGAAAGCCCTCCTATAATCCTCTTGTTGGCTTTTTGCCTCCCCATATCTTCTAATCCATTTCTCCATTTTTCCACAATTTAGAAACACATGGTATTGCCTTTCAATTCCAAAGACATGCTCATCTTTCTTCGCTTCCCCTTCATTTCTGCAATCTCTAACTTTGCCAATGGATCATCTCTATTGCCCCAAAGTCAAGGCATTAATGGTTCCAATTACACTAAAAACTTAGTAACCTAAAGCACTGATTCTTGCATGAGCCATCGTACCCTAAAAATTTAAGGTATGGATGGATGGATTCAATTACACGTAAAACTTAGTAACCTAAAGGATTGATGGATTGGACTACACTAAAATCTTTGTAACCTAAAGCATTCACACTTGCACAAGCCAGATACCCTATACTCTAGCCCATATGCCTTTAATCTATCAAAAAATAACATCCACCATCAACTAGCATAATCCTTGTGTATGCAACTTCATCCACTAGATGGACCATGCAACTGGGTATTCATAAGACTCATTGGTAATATCTTCTCAGCTTCAATGGCTTGGTTCTTCAGTGACTCAATAGAATGCGTTTAAATTTCTTTTGAGGATCTCCACTTGCATATAAAAGAATTGTATTGGATAATGCAAGTGGAAAGAGTTTTCTACATCAATAACATTATACTCTCACATAAATTTGACATCACATAAAATTATACTCACATAAATTTGACATCATATCTCACGAAAGCAATCAAGTTTACAAATGGCCTTTTGACATGCCTTTGATGGTCCTTGATTTAGTGTCTAGGCAGGGTTAGGACTAAAAAACAATGAGATGTATTAACATTGAAGATTTGTAGGTCTATATGGGACCAAACTTGGTAGGATTCTTGTTTTCAATATTTTCAAGACACTTACCAAGTATTTTCCTATTTGGGTCAATCCAAACTAATATTCCCTTGATGCATCCCTATTATAATACTTAGATTGGGTTAGGATTTAAAAACAACAATATCAATGCTTTGTGGGTCTAAATGAGATCAACCTTGATAGGATGGTTGTTTGAACTATTTTCTATGTACTCGATGGAGTTTTATTCATGCATCTACCATGTCGATATGTGGAAAGCTTGTGTATGCTTGTCCATCTAGCCTATGTATCTAGATGTGTAGACCTACTGATTTTGAAAGATTACTACCCTTGGCTTTATTGGTGGCTCCATGTTTATGCAACCATGTTATTTGTGGTTTGGCCTCTAAATGGAATTTTACCAAGTGCCACTATTTTATTTCAAAGTCTAGGACCATCATTGGGGATTTGATGCCAATGAATTGTCTTTGTTGTTGGTTTGATTTGATATTTTGAAGGTCTTCTAGCTATGTGTAGACGGTACTATTGATGAGTTAGAATGATATTGAGAGTTGACATTTAAGTTACGTGGACATGGATTTTTCAAAAGTGCAATTCCATCATTGTTGATGGTGTTAAGTTGGGTGGATATGGAGTGTAGTTTTTTGTGGTATACGAGATCCACTTATGTATCCACTTTTGATTATTTATGCCCTATTGATGTATGTGTCTCTTTGTCAATTATACTTTGTGCCTTTTGGGTCTAATTATTGTCATGGTTGGAAATATTATATTGATGACTAGGATGGTTTGGAATCATTTATTAAGGGCTTTTTGGTAAATTGATGACATCATGCTTGATATTTTTCCTATGTTTATGGATGTAGAGTTACCTTTTCTATGCTGTACATTTTATTGTTGAGTTACCCGGATGTAGGGTTGCCCTTTCTATGCTCTACATATTTCCTTTAGCATATTACATGTTCTATCATTCTATCAATAGTTACAATCTTACTCGGGGCTAGGGGATTGTTGGTTTCCTCGAATCTAATTGGCACTTAATCTCCTGTCCTTATCTTGGCATGGTGTATTGACAATGCCTAAAGTAGGTCCTTCAAGCTAGATCGTTCATTCCATCTATGCCAATGTCCATCATTGCATGCTTGTTTTCCTTAAATAAAGGCCAAGCTTAGTGTGTGAGCATTCAACTTTGTGTGTGTCTTGGCCCATATATGAGAAATGAAAATGAAAAGTGCCTACTCCCCATTTGTATTGAGATTGAGAACTAAGCAAGAACTCACAAAAGATGGAGTCCAATATTGTGAAGACGATAGCATTGTCACAAAGGTTTTGTAAAATTTTGCACTTTGAGGAGGATTATAATCAATCATTTGGATGCGTGCACATTCTAGTGTTGGATGAGAGGTGAGGGATGGGCAAGGCTACTATAATTGCTAGCATGTTTTAGGCAAGTGGAGCAATCAACTGGAATTGTGGGTGTCCAAGACAACACAATTTGGAAAAAACGAATCCCACTTTTATCTATGATAGCAATAGGATTGACTGTAGTAGTAAGCTTTACAAGGACGACGATATGAAGAATTTCTTAGATGAATAACAAACATGGGATTTTTTGGAGCTTGTATGCATCATCTAAAATGCTCACAAAGTATTTGACAATCACATGCTATAAAGTTCTCATATTATAAAGATAGTAAGTGAATATTATAAAGTTATCATAGTATAAAGATACTAAGATCTCATATTATAAAGTTCTTATATTATAAGAATGAGAAGTGCATATTAGATGCTCCATGTATAGCCCATTATCGACCTCAATAACGAGGATCATCAGGGCAACAATACAACAAGAATGGTTCTCCACATTGGCACTCTATATGTGTTTCCCCAAAATTTAAATTTTGAGAGTTTATGGTTTTAGTCCAAGTTGTGGACTTTCAGAAACTATATGCGAGTTGTTGAAGTTTCTCCATGCTATTTTTGGTTATACTATATGTGACTTTGACTTGATGTTCTATATTAAAAAAGACTTTCAAGAAGAACTATATGAGAGTTGTTGAAGTTTCTCCATGCTATTTTTTGTCATAGTTTTCGAATCAATTTAGTACAAAGCTCTACACCGTCATGACATCATGGGAGGGATTTCCAATAAAAGCATGCAATCAAGTGAGAGCATTTAGTGAGTGCGTGTTTGTTTGCATAGGTAATTCTTTAAGAGGTGAGGTTGGGTGGTTAAGGTGTGAGTTATTGATTGGGTATGCATGATAGAGGATGGATGAGGATGAGTGTGATGTAGATACTTATGTGATCATGGGTGACCCAACAACATTAATGGTCGAGATCTTGAGGCTATAAAGTTGTGTTCAATCCTTATATGATTGTGTAAATTATCCTCTATTCATGTTTTGTCTATTTCCAACTCTACTCCACTGTTTGAGCTATGTTAATTTGCCTTCAACCCACCTTATTCCTACTTCCTCTCACCATGAATTTCATCAACATTTTTGTCTAAATATCTCCTAAATATTTAGGTGCAATCATTTTTACAACATCCTCATTTGCCTATATACCTTTTGTTAGGTTTGACTTGATCTTGTTAGTTGCTTGTACACTCACTGGTCCCTTTTTAACTCCTTTCTTATTTGTTCTTTTTTTCTTACTCTTTGACCTCTTTGACTAGTAATTTCGCATATCTCACATTGACAGGTGCTCATTTAGAGCATATTATCATTAGATGATCCTCTTTATTATTTATGCATTTTGATGATCCTATGGGTGTTGACCTATATATGCCGATTTAAAACTAGCGCTAGTTGTAATAGCTCTATTTTTTAAAACTTGCCTTTTCAATTTTGTGTGAATGATTCCTCGATCATTTTTAAATACTTCTTCAATCCTCATACAACATTGCACATCTTCCTTGTTATTGTTTTGCAATTGTAATAGTCCATTTGCTCTTGAAATTTTGCATGCAATCCTTTGAGAAAGCTTTACATTAACTGTTGTTCTATTAGGGACACATCTCTCTCTATGATGGTACTTTGTAGTTTTATGAAATAATCTATCATAGTGTCCTAATTCTTTTGACGTACCTTTAGTAAGTAAGTTCCTCTATAGCTTTGTTTGATCTTTCATGACTAGCTGAGCTTCTGGATGACACACGTTCCTTAAGATCCAACATTGTTTAATTAGATGATTGTATTATACAATAATGTTAGATTGGGGGCCATAAATTTTGTGTGACCAGTCAAATGGTTGATTCCATATAAGAGTTTGGCTTGTTCCCAAAGATTTTTGAATGAGTGTTGCCCATCTGTGCTTTCTTAAGTCATGCTAACCATTTAATAATATTAAAATATGCATTAATTTTAATAAAATGTCACATTTCATATATTAAGGTTTTGGTTAAGAGAGATTTCAAATCGGATCTATGTTAACCATGATAAATAACGTGAAAATTGGAGGTTGCGGGTGACTAATGCCATCCAAAATATCAGCTCTCAGCTGAAAACTCCCCAAAAACATAAAATTTTGGGGTGTGAAATTTGGGTTCAAAGGGTGCCTCTAGAAATGTTATCTAGAATTTTCACTAATTTTGGAAGTTTCAAAAGAGAAGTCCATTTTCTTCTTCTCATATGTCTTCTTTTTTTTGGGAGGGTAAGTTAACCTAATTAAAGATAAATTGACCTAATGTGAAATAATTTACACTAGCTACAATTCACTCAACTAGCCATGGTTATATTTACCTTACTAGAGCCAGATAAAGTCACGCATCAGTTGATCCATTTCCCTAAGAGCATTACTAGAGAATGGAAGTATTGAGAGAACATACACAATAAAGGATGTCATTATATGCTTCATGACTGTAATTCTTCCAAGCAAGGATAATTTTGAGGATAATTTCTTTCCTTCCACTTATCATACATATAAGAGAAATTTTGAGCTCACCAATTTGAAACCAAAAAGGGGACTTTCTAATGCTCACAAAACACCACTCGAGAGAAATGAAATCAACTAAGGCACAATAAGACAATGACAATCAACTGGGTACAATCTCCCCCCTCCCCACCCAACCCCCCTCTAGATGAGTGGCTCATGCTTCCTCATCTAGATTATTTATAATATTTCATTGAAGATCAAGGAGCCAAAATTATCCCTCCTTTTTCGAAAGTAGGGGATTACATTGAATGCCTTTTACAAAGACTCTTTGGGCTCACTTTATAAATTATGGATCACGTCCCATTCTTTCTACAAAGCTGCTTTGGGCTTGCTTCATTCAAGTATAGTTTATGCCTTCTTTCTCAAATACTATACTAGATTTACAATATCCATGAAATACAAAATTGGCCCATGGCCACATGCTATGCACCGTGTGACACCTCAATCTATACCCTCGCACTAATTCTAATCCTCGGCACTAGTTCCATCACTTATACTCAAGCTGCCAATTGCATTAGTTGCTAAAAATCAATTGAACGAATCACCAAATCAATCAATCCCAATATAATTGCACTCAAATTACACTAACAAAACATAACACCAATAACACTAGGAACATCAATATTAACATGGAATCTCCTACAATACAGACCATCTAGTATGGCAAATCATAGGCTACTTAGGCATCTCCAACTAAACCACATAAAGCATCCAATAGGACCCTCACTAAATTTGTTGTGCTCCTATGGAATGCTTTGCCATAGTCACACGACTAAAAGAAGATAATATTCATAGCAAGAAATATCAAAAATACAATTTTCATAACATCCCGCTTGCTTGGATTATAACTGCTGACCTCAGTTATGTGTTTGATTATAGGAACTGATGAGGTTTGGGAAAGCTTGAAAGAACCGCTCAGATCATCTCTTGGATGGTTCTTAAACTTGAGAAAATATTTGACATTAACATTTCCTTTTTGGTTCATGATTTGTTGATGATCAACAATGCATTCTAGTTCAAATATTTCCTCTTCATCAACAATGAATGAAGCCTCTTCATAAATAGGATGTGTAGGTAAAAGTCCTTTCAAGCCTATATGCAAGATCATTGATTTTGTAAATCACTTTAAATCCTCGATAAGAACATGGAGCCATTTTGATGACTGGCCATTTCTCAACACTCTTTAATCTTCTTTTCTCAATTTGCATAAGATCATAATCACCTTCTTTCAAAATCATATGTTTCCTTTTCTTATTAGCTTGTCTAGTGGACTTCTTTTGAGCAATAGCAACGGTTCTTTAACCTCTTTGAGAATATTCTATTTAGTATTAGTAAATGCATCAACTAATTCAATTATATGGGTCAATCTAGTGATAGATATAGGTAGAAATTTCCCATATATTATCTCAAAGAGTGCTCTTTCAGTTGACCGAATGAGGTGTATTATTGTAAGCAAACTGTAAGAGATGAATATACTTGTCCCAAGTCCTTGGTTGACTTCCCACATAAGCTATTGACATATCCATAATAATACTATTTGTGACTCTAGTTTGTCCATTGGATTTTGGATGAAAGTTTGAGGAGAATTCTAACTTAGTGCTTGGATTATGAAATAGTGAAGTCCAAAAATTAATGCAAAACTTTGAATCCTTTTTTTTTCCAAAAGAAAGATGGTTAAATTGTATTACTTCCAACATATACAACCTTGTTCAACTAAAAAAGATGAACAAAAGGAACTAAGACATAAAGAAAAGCAATTCATACATCAATTATAGACTGAGAGTCTATGGAGTCGGCTTTGAAGTCTTTGATCAAAGCCTTGCCATCCCGAAAGACAGCCCATTTTTCTTTTTTTATGGCCACCTTTACCTTTGTAAGCTCCGAGGTCTTATTCTTAAGATGAGCTTTTGTGAGTTCCTCTACCATCCACACTCTTAATCCTTTTAGCTTATTCGATTTTCTGGCAACCTGAGTTCTCTAAGCTTTTGGCTGGAAGGTAAGGATTGCATGCGCTCGTGCTTTTCCAATATTAAACTCTAAATCTTCCCATTCGACTCTTGGTAAAAATTTGCTTTGAGCTTTGCTCAAAACATTGAATCTTGATAAGAAACTATGATTTTTGACAAACCATGTGATGAACAAAGGTGTGCTTGATAAATATAAGTGCAGCTTGCTGGGTAGTTAAAGTCTTCTTGCATGGTCTAAGTAGGCTTGCTTACTAAAGTGGTTCACTATAATCCATATCATGTTATTTTGATTTGATGTAGTAGGAAATCCTATTATGAATCCATGGATATTTGTTCCTAGGATTGTGTAGGAATAGGTGATGGCATTAGCAATCTGAGACTCTTTTCTTTATAACTCTTGATCTTTTGATGGCAAGTGATTCATTCGGCAACAAGCTTTGCCACATCTTTTCTTATAGTAGGCCAATGAAATTCTCTCGCTATTAATCGTAAACTCCCCTATGTCCCATATATGGTGGTTGGTTCATGGTCTTTCATTACAATTTGTCTAAAGGATCGAGCGATGCATAATTTCTTTTGATTAAAGAGGTATCCATCATTGCAATAATATTCTGACATAGGATTCAAATTATTATTCTTTACGGTGTTTCATATATCAAAAAAATTTGGATCCCCTAGGAAAGAATTTTTCATGTCTTCAAAAGGTTGAATTTTCACAGCAGTGATGATGTGATTAATACTTGGCTTTCTGCTAAGAGCATTAGTAACGACTGCATTTTCTTTGCAAGGCTGATGTTGAATCATGGGCTGAAAACTTTGTATAAATGATGCCCATTTGATGTGTCTATTGGATATCAATGGCTGGGTCAATAAGGGCTTGATACTTTGTTGATCCTTTTTTTATGAGGAATACAACTCCCATCAAATAATGTTTCCACATTCTTAATGCATGCACAATAGCAGTTAATTCTTTATCATATGTACTATAATTACATTTCGCTGGTTTTAAATTTCAACTCTCATATGCTATAGGATATCCATATTGCATAAGGACGACTCTAATTCCATATCCACTAGCATCTGTTACAACCTTATAAAGAATGGTTTAGAGAAATATGGTAGTTGCAATACATGAATCTTTGTGAGAGCTTCTTTCAAATTTGCAAAAGATTTTTCTTGATTCTCGGTCCAAAGAAAATGCTTAGCTTTTCTAAGAAGTTCTATCGATGGTGAATGGGAAATTCTTGACAAACTTCCTATAGAAGCTACATAATCCCAAGAATGATCTTAATTCATATATGTCTCAGGGTTTAGGCCATAAGTCTATACATTTGATCTTCTTTGGGTCTACTTGAATCCCATCGACTGATACTGTGTGACCCAAAAACTCTATCTAATCTTGAAAGAAACTACTCGATGTCCCTTGTGTTCCTAAATTCTTCACTAAACACCAAAATATCATCGGAAAATAGTATTACACAATCTTGGTGTTTAAGAAAAGTCCGATTCATCATTCTATAAAAAGTG
Organism: Dipteris shenzhenensis; assembly: GCF_047967505.1. Classification (NCBI taxonomy): domain Eukaryota; kingdom Viridiplantae; phylum Streptophyta; class Polypodiopsida; order Gleicheniales; family Dipteridaceae; genus Dipteris; species Dipteris shenzhenensis. The sequence continues at coordinate 34,029,847 of NC_141612.1, forward strand.
ATTAGAGGGCTTGTTATGACTATTTGGCATTTGCTGGTCAGACAAGATTAGAAGAGTGCGGTTCAATTTCAAAGAAGGTGATATTTTTATACGTCATTTGATGGCTTATTGTTGATATATACTTTTTTGTTCTATCTTACCACCCTATAAAGGATTGGATATGGAACACCATGACTATGGGATTAAGCCCATCATGTTTTTCTAGGTGTGTGATAAGAAATGTGAATGACTTAGACAAGTATTTTTACCTTGGTTATATGGGAAGGTAGGGCAACAAATACCTTAGTAAAGTCATATGGATTCCACATAGGGGTATAACCCTATATTATGATGATCATAGTAATATTTGGTGTATTGACCAATGGACCATTTTGTCTTGAATGAGGGTGCCTTACAAATTATGATGAGAATTCTCTCATGACCCCATACTTGGGAATTTGCATAATGGCAGTTCAGGAGAGAGTAACACATGGAGCATCTGGATACCTGTGACTCAAACATTGGGGTGCCACACGATGCACCACCATCCAAGGTCGATAAGATTTGCTATTATAAATATCTTATAATGTTGTGACATCGATAACAAGTGGAGCCGTGCTTTGAAGCATGTAGTCCCACAAGTTAAGGTTCTTGTTCTAACTTGTCCTTGTTGTGGATGGATGCAGGTGAGTGGAGCTCCTTCAATATCATTCGGTATTTATAATTTTGTAAATATAATCCCTCCATGAAAAAATTGTCTTGTCTTGTCACATACTTGTCTTGATTGAAAAGACTAAGATGGATAATGTTTGTCTTGAAATGCACACACACACACACTTACTATCCCTTCCTCCATTTGTTGGTCACTTGCTCATTAGTTCTTCCCTCCCTCCAAACCCATTAGTGGAATTCAATGGCTGTGGTTGGCATGGGATTTTGAGGATCTTTTTTAAGAGATTGTTTACGAGAGCCTATGTGGGGACTAGTCTAAGAAACGTGCTCTATTATGGGAATAAATGTATGGGGAGGTACATCCTCCTCCTCGCTCTCTCTCCCTATTACCAAGATGGGATACCCAATGCATTCTACACAAGCACGCGACATTGGTGGACTGCATACAGAGCTCCCAAGCTCATCTTGCAAGAGAATGGGGACACCTCCACCGCACTACAAGAATGGGAGCCCAAGAACTAGGACAAGAGGTACCTGCGCAAGAGAAGGCAATAGGCAGCTAGTGGAAGGATGGATAGTCCCCAGGTACGAGCTAGGACTAGCTGGAAGCTCTCGTTGAGCGGCTGAATGGAGCTCCGCACTGGAAATAAATCTTCGAAATGAAGGGACATTACCTTTGAGATCAGGTAAGGAGTTCTATGAGAATCTCTACTAACTGACTAAGCCGAACGCAAAAGGGTAGCGAACTAACTTTATCTCTTATTCCTGTGTGCTCTCCTTGCTTGGATGCTCATCGTTTGGAGACTTGGAACCTCTGTCGTATCCCTTACTTGGAACCTCTGTCTAATTATCCCCTGGCATTACCTCCAATATGCATTTCAATATGAAGCTCTGTTTTGAAATGCAATAACTACGGTGAGGAGCAGGCCATGCCTGTGGAACTCGTCGATCTGCAAGACATTCCAGCTATATATTCGCTGCAGAGTTCAAGGCCTGGGTTCGAGGCCGGGTGTCGATTGAGATATGGTTAAGACGCTCCACTCTGTGACACACCTCGTAGTGATTGTGACCACAGAGTTTTTCCCCTGAGAATGAGTCTAGTCTGGGCTTCTCCATCTTTTAGTCGTCGGTACGATGTGATCGGCCCATGCAAAACACTTATTCAAAGATGGGCTGAAGCGTTGCGTCGCGGCCACATGACCAGACAAGCTCTCAGTATTTACTATTGAAGGCTATGTGCTATTTCTTCCGCTCAAGATAAATTCAGAGATAGGAGCAAGCAAAGAGGTCGACCAAGCATCGAATTTATCTTGCGTAGCCGAAGGGATTTGGCATGCAGGGAGAAAATGAGCTGGAACAAGCAAAGAGGTTGACCAGCCTAGAACTGCGCATGGTTTCATAGCTGCTGACGTCTGCTAGGACTTGTATTGGCTCACGAAGAGGATAGCTTGAGCCATGTTTCGCACTCTGCTCAAGAGCTTTGATCACAACGTTAAGGGACAAGGCTATGAGAGTACACGAACGATAGGATAATCAAAATAGTTGATATGGACCCTCGACACTCTTCGTAGTAATGCAGTATGTGCATGGCGCTACCCTGAAGCTTTTGTGGTTCTCATAGTCAGGCCGTGCTTCTTTTTTTATCATACCTGGTGTCGCAGTATCATGATAATGGTTCTCTACGATCGCACTAGACAAAATAGTTGGACAGTTAGAGAAAACCTTCGCATTTTTGCTTTATTTGGTCGTGCATTCCCTTTACGGTGTAAGGAAGGTTTTACATCAGTGCCGAAGGGATTTTCGGCTACTCTCACAAACTGTGGATATCATGGGAGGTGAATACTGGTGTGTAGTGGTGGTTTGTTGCTATTTTGTTGCACAGTGCATGGCCCCTTCACAACACCATAATAGTCTGTATGGGAAACTATAGTGTTGTTTACTAGGGTATCAAGATCTGCTTATGTATCCTCAAAGAACAATCATGAGCTACTAATGCCTTACATTAAGTATTGTTGTGCCATACCAGTTGACCTGATTGACCGATTAATAGAAGGTCGAACGATTGACCGGTCATCCTTACCTGAAATTATTTGATGTGTGTGTGTATATATATATATATATGAATGAATCCTTTTGGGTACTTTTATTGACTACAAAGGTAGCTTATTGCCCATGAGGCATGAGAAGGGTGCCTAACCTCTATACGATTGCACTCCTCCTCATCTCCTTGGACGTAATGCATAGTAGACATATTTAGTGTTGTTTACATGTGGTTTCCAAAGAATTGACTATGTTCAACACACGTGGACATATCTGCATCTATTTACTCTCAAGCATTGAAGCTTGAAGACCAAGACTTTTAATGCTTTATGAAACCTTAGAATTTTTTATATAAGAAAAATGTGAACTATATGCATGTCTTTTCTCTTGTGACTTAGCACTAAGAGTAGAGGCAAGCTTGAGAGCATATCAAGTTAGTTTTCTAAGTCCATTTGAATTTTCTTAATGATCTCGATTTAGTAAGGACATGAGGATGATAAGAGCCCCTTTAATCAATTATTGTCTATTGTGTTTTAATTACTCTTAGGAAGAAGGGATAAAGGGTCTGAATTGGAGGCGACCTCTAAGAATTATTTGTTGTTCATGCGAGTACTTTTGTTACATGGGATAATTAATGTACGCGCTTTGGATTTAGTAGAAGGGTTTGCTTTAAATATTGTATTTGCTTGTAATATATCTCTTAGAATTTGTCTTGGATTAAACAATGATGTGCCAAGGGAATATCTCTAATTTTTCAAGCAAATTCATTATACCCCATTGATGGCATGGCTTAGAGTACAACCTTGTACCAAGGGAGAGTCCTTGGTTGATATTTTTATCATTAAGGGAATATCCTTTTACTTTTTTACTATTTATTGTTTGAAATTTTATTAGTGTGTCCTATGATCTTTGGATTGGATTAGTCCTTGGTTTATTTGAAGATCCCTAAGACTTGGTTGGTTGTGGTAACTTGAATTTTAGTATAGTAGCAGATATAGTAGCAGGGTCTGGCACAACCATCTTTAAGTACTTAGAGAACCTGGGTAATATTTTAACCTTAAGATGATATTGGGTTACACTTTATACTTCAATATGTTACATTTTATACTTTACCCTTAGGATGATATTGGGTTACACTTTAGTATGTTACATTTTACACTTTATACTTTGATATATGGAAAAGGCCATCATCTGTCATGAGTCAGTAACTTGCCAACAGTGTTTTAAACATTGGGTTGCATTTCTTGAGAACTTCTCCTAATGTGACTGGGAGAGAATTACCATCAGAGTATTCTTTTAGCTTATTAATTATAATATGGAGAAATTTCCTAGTTTCTAAAGTAAGAAACAATCATGGTATAATTAGTGATAGAAGTCAAGATTTTAGCATGATTTTAAATATGAAATGGCGAAAAGGCCATGTAGCATGGAATCTGTCCTTCTATATTGACATTCTCAGGGACCTTGCATGATATTGATAATTGGAATGTGCCAATAGGAGATCAAGGAAAGGTATAAGTATATTGAGGCTATCTTTGGATTTTTTGATCTTGGGAATTCCCTTAGACTTGGCTGGAATACCCAAAGTTATGGTTTACTTGAGATTCCCATTTATTACTTGGATTTCACTAACATTTTATATGCATTTACTCATATCTTTAATTGCCCACCTCTGATTACTATTGAATAGTAAAATGCAAGGATTTGATTATGCTAATCTAGATTGAGTGACACAGATAACAACTATGTGCCGGCATTGAAGCTTACAGTCCCACAATTTGTAGTGTGCATGTTCTAACATGCTATGTTTGTGGATGGATGCAGGTGAGTAGGCATACCTCTCCATCAGGTTTGCATTTGAAAATCTAAGGCATGAAGACATGGTGTTGGCAACTTCGAGAAACACTCTACGACGGATTTTCTCCAAGTATTGTTAAATATAATTGAGCTCTTTATTGGAGACTAATCATCAATATCATTGTATTTTTTGCAATGCACTGATATAAATGTGAGTATAATAATTGACTCCCATTTTGAGACCTTGTTAAGAGGAATGGTATGATATGGATTATTCTCACTTATGAGGTATTGAGGTTGGTTATTAATGGAATATTATCTCTAGCTGTTTGGAAAGAGCAATAGTAATTGTTTGTAATTGATTTACTTTGACATTGAAAACTGGTCCAGTAGTATAATCGGATAGATGTTTGATAGGTTAAAACACACACACATTAAGACACACAACACACACATAGGTTCCTTTGTATTATTTGAATGTGGTGATAATTTGATACCCATTTAAACATTGCTTGATTTATGATGTCATGATGTGGATTTGGATTCCCTCACTGGTATGATGATGTTCTAGATTTCTTCACTAGTATGGTGATGAGAATCTATAATCCTCATTGATTAAGGTTTCATAGATCTAAATTGATCCAAATGAATGGAGATCCACTGCATCTACTGGCCTTTTTATTTACTAATTATTGTAAATAACAGACACTATGTGATAGCGAGGACCACCATCCCCATAGCCAGTTCTAAGGAGATCTGTTTGAAATGGAGAGAGATTTGGTGACCTATAAGGGACCTCTTCTTGGCATGAGAGCCACCCAATTATGGAAGAGCCTCGATATGATTTGATGGACCACAAAAGTTTTCTAGTGGGGGACTAAATACTTGGGGAGCTACATGCCCCCCCCCTTCTTCTTCGACTCCACTATATGTTACCTGTGAACCAAGATTTTATCTCCTACTAGGAACACAGCTGAGTGTGTATCATATGCATACCCAGAGGCCATGAAAGTTTCTCGTACATTTGGTTCATTGTTTTATGCCCCAAAGGGATAACGTTGGTTTCATTTTGTATTAAGCAGCCCAGCATTGATGTGAAGGAGTCGGACACTTCTTGTTTCACTAATTCTTGGCAACCACAAAGTGAGCCATCAAGGTCACTAAGGATTTATATCGATGAATGGGATGCATAGCCAAGACGTGTATGCTGCTTGCAAGTATCCGCCATTATACTCGTATATTTGCCATACTATTTCCTTGTTTAAACAAAAATATTCTTTCTTTTTTCTAGCAAGTTTGTGGCCCCAGATTCTATGTAGCACTAGCTTACACATTCTACTAGTAGCAACATTTAGTTTGCAGAGAGGAAGTAGCTGTATTTGTTGTAGTTTGCTAATCGACTCCATGTTGCTACTACTGCTTCCTTGAAAGGTGACAAATTATTTAGTAGACAAAACAATTGGGGATTGACCCTTTCTATCTATTTGTCATCTTTGGAGACATAATTTGAAAATTATTTGGACCTAACAAATTGCAAAGTCTATTGATGCTCAGCCAAAAGCTTGAGCTTGTCTACAAAAATGGCCCAAAGTTTATCAAAGACTATAGAATGACTCGAAGAGGAATGATGGAGCCCATCTAGGTATGAAAATCAAGCACGAAGCTTTAAAACACTCTTGTCCTTGGGGATTAGCTTCATGGAATTTCAAAATATGTTATCGCAAAGAGGAGTTCTCAGTCCACGAGTTGCTAGATAGAGCCCTTTGCATCATCGCTGCTCCTCTCATTCTCTCATTCTCTCTCTCTCTCTCTCTCTCTCTCTCTCTCTCTCTCTTTGATTTTGCATTAAAAAAAGGAACTTGATGATGGAAAATGGTTTCAGTACATAAGACAACTTAGGTGCTTGCAGCAAAGCAAGAGAGCATGAGTTCACAACATGAAAAATGAGTGGTTCTACCTTGTAATAGAGATTATGTAGGAGTCAATTGATTCAATTAGAGAAAGGTTTTAAGAATCCAAGGAGTGTTTAGTTGTACATGTGCAGCTGAGCGGGCGGGTATGCATGAGAGAGAGAGAGAGAGAGAGAGAGAGAGAGAGAGAGAGAGAGAGAGAGAGATTAATGTGTTTCAGAGGTAGTGTAAGCTATGAGACAAGGTACAATGGAAAAAGTAAGTCATAGAGGACACTATGGAGTGAGGCAAGGGGTCGTTAGGGCACTTGGTGAGTGCTATACTAAGAAGCCCAAAACTAGAACTCAAAACACAAAAACCAAGAAATCTTAAAATGACAAGAGATGTGATTAAGTGTCGGCTATGGTACTTGTGCCATCGTAACTCTCATATGGGATGTGAAGATATAAGGGGGGCTATTATGAGAGAGAGAGAGAGAGGTGGGAGATGAGGAAGGGGTAGGGGGGGAAATTATGAGAAATGGAGGAAAGGGAGAATGAAGGGAGGTGAGGGAGGGCTATTGTGACAAACTAAGGAAGGGAGGTCAGTGGAAAAGATATCACGTGCTTCCATGCATCAGGTGTACTTCTAGCCTATGTGCATGTCTCCAACTAGTATGATACTTTGCATAGGCCTTAATCTCACTTAGATTAAGGCTTATACAATGTATCATACCTAGTAAATATCATTTGTGTGGATGGGCATGCATATTTTTCTATTTTTTACCACACATGCATGAGTATTAAAAATTGGTTTTGTTTCTTAACACACATTATGCATGAGTGTTAAAAAACATGCATCGGTGTGCTTCTAGGGTATGTGTGTGTCTCTGATGGGGTTTGATACTTTGCATAGGCCTTAGTTTTACTCCAATTAAGGCTCTGCAAGTACACCCATTGGATATCATTTGCATGGTTGGGCATGCATATTTCCATTTTTCTTACCACACATCATGCATGAATGTTGAAAAATTCATCGGTGTGCTTCTAGCCTATGTGTGTGCCTCCAATGGCTATGCTACTTTGCATAGGCCTTAATCTGGCCTGTGCAAAGTATCATACCCATAACATATCCTTTGCATGGTTTAGCATGCATATTTCCTTTTACCTTGTATCATGCATGAGTGTTGAAAAAATATGCATCAGTGTGATTCTAGCCTATGTGCATAGTTTGCACAGGCCTTGATTTTATTCAAATTAAGGCCAATGAAAAGTATAATGCCCATGGGGGATATCATTTGCACAGTTGGGCATGCATAAATTTCATTTTTTCTTACCACATAGCATGCATGACTGTTTAAAAATATGCATTGGTGTGCTTCTAGCCTATGTGTGATGCATATTTCCTTATTACTTACCACACCTCATGCACGAGTGTTTAAAAATATGCATTGATGTTCTTCTACCCTATGTGTGTGTCTTTAATGGGTATAGTACTTTGCATAGGCCTTAATCTTACTTGTGTCTTACCCACACGTGTTCTAGTGCATGCTAGTAGGGTTTGTCTAAAAAGGCACATGTGCAAAACACTATATGGGACAAGATTTGTCATGGTGCTTAGGACCATAGTGAAAATAGAGGCACACTAAATCTTTTCCAATTCCAAGGAAAGAAGCCACATATTTTTCCTTACCCTACTAAAAACCTATCAATGATGCTTGCAATTAAAAATGCAGGCAAGGCCTTAAGACAAGGCCTCATGCTACTCCAAATGCAAAAAAAACTACCATGAATCTTTGTCTCATCATCATGGTTTAGAGACCTTAAATTTTTTAGACCATTTGGAACATGGAATCCCAACATCCCCATGCAAAAGAGACATCCCACACCCACATGTGTCCTAGTGCATGCCAATAGAGTTTTTCTTAAAGAAGCATATGTGCAGAATTTTTATAGATAACAATTTGCATGGCATTTCATGAAATAAATATCATTGAGGGGTTTTCTTGGTAGTTTTTTTGAGCCTAGTACGGTTGTGGTGCAAATCTGGAGCTCTATTTGTCTGAGTCATTAATTCTAGAGTAGTTTGATAATAGACCATACAAACTCCTCACATGAGGACTATGGATGAAGAGATTTATAGCATCTTAGATCCTAGGAAAGTCCTCTAAGTTGAAATTTATACATTCAAAGGCTCAAACGATTAAGTGGGTACTATTGTTAAGTAGTAAAAGGAAAAAGAAAAAGAATTAAAAGAGGAGGAAAGTTAGCTAATGAATGATGGGGTTAATAAATGAAGGTGGAAAAATTGTTTGAGGATCACAAGAAACTCATCTAGACTGACTCTGATGTCATCAAATTCACCCTGCAATCCAACTTATCCTTTGGAGCTGTTGGTGTAGGGGCACTTATGGTTGTGTATGTGGAGGAGTGCCTTGCAATATCAGGGGTTGATATGTCCTTAATTTCCTAGACCTTGATGAAGTAAATAGGGTTGTATACCCTTTGTTGGTGAGGATCTTCTTTCTATGGTAGAAACATGTCATTAAGGTCTCCAATATCTTTTGTTTTGCCATAAGTTCTTTTGGTTCTACTCCATTTTTAGGAGTAGGTCCTTGTGGTTCGATAACTACTATGGAGTTAGACTGAATGCCACATTGAAGGAGTCGTTTTATATTTCCTCGTGGGAAAACCCATCAAGACCTTAAACTATCATTGCCTTTGTGGATTCTAGGAAAGCACTTTATGGATCTTGTAGCATGTTCCTACATCACCACTCCATTTTTAGGAGCAGGTTCTTGTGTGGCTACTTTCGGTATCTCTTTGTTGTTGATGTTGTAAGCTCAAACTTCTAGGGCCTCTACTTTGATAGAGGGGTGAAGTTTCCAATGAGGCAAGCAAGAGAAGGTGGGCTTAGGGATCTGCATTGAGTGTTGCCCTTGTAATACCCATGAGCTTGCAGTAGTTCCTTCTTAATCCCAACTTCTTATGTCTTTGTCAATTATGCCCTCTCAAATGTTTAACTTCTATTGTATCATTGTAATAAGCTGATATATGTTCTTTGTAGCTAATGTGAGTAGGAACTCGATGTCTCGGAGACCTTCTATTTTTTTTTAGCCCAAGATGCTTATGAGAAAGTTGCTAGTGAAAATAGTTGTCATTATCATTGAACGGTTCTTGTGTGACTTCCATTGTCTCTGGCCTGGTTGGGGTGACAGGTCTTTTGTAGTTGCTAGAGAATTGCTATGAATCTTGGTGCCAATTTTTTACTAAGGAAGGTTATGATGTATCCCCCAAAGTAGATTCTATTCTTTTCTTGGCAGGTTCTTGTGTTACTATCTCTTTTTTGGATACAAGTTCTTGTGTAATTGTCATTTGCCTTGAAGATATGTAGTGAATTCAACGGCATTTTGATAGACTAGTGGTTGAGTAGGTTCTTGTGTTAGTATCTTTCTTTTTGAGGTAGGTTCTTGTGTAACTACCCAATAGGAGATAGATGATATTATTTGTTTGTGATCCTCCTTTATTCTTTTCCCTTTTCCTTGCTAGCAAGTTTTGTGGTTCTAACTTTTCCAAGATAGGTTCTTGTGGTTCTGATCTCCAATCTTTGCCTTGATTTTTCATAATCAATAGGCTTGAATTTGATGGGCCTCTTATTTGTTGTTGATGATGATTTTAGAGACTTAGGCATCCATTCTTTCTTTTGCTCTTTGTTGAGCACATTGTTGTTGTTGTTGCTTGAAGATTATGGAGGTGATCTTGTTACACGTAGTGCCTGGGGTACCTAAATATAAGTGCTTCCAAGGTAATATCCTTGGGCCTCTAGTAGTCTTATTCTAACCCAAGCGTATTGTACCTTACTTGTTGGATGGCTTCATTTTGTTCTTCGATGTTGAGGTTTGTTATTTCCATGATGGGATGGCTTTTGATGGTGAGGTTTGGTTGGAATCCAAACATACGATTCACCTTCAAAGTACCTGGGCCTCCAGTAGGTACTTTTGGACCCACACTTACTTGGTTGCTCTTTCTCTTTGTCTTCTTTGTTGGTGAGGTGCTTGCAGAGGTTAATAGGTGGAAGTAAATGTTGATGCTGATGCTTAAATGTTGGCCCTTTTGGTAGCATCTTGATGGGATGATTCAACACCAAACCACCCTTTGTAAGTGTCTTGGATCCAACCTCTACCAAGAGTTGCAGCTTTTGTTAAGGTACCTGCATGAGTTACAAAAAAATGGCAAGGCATAGCATGATTTTCCATGGAAACATTTATCATTAAAGAACCAAAAACCTTAATTGAGGTACCTTTGACAAATTAAATTTTAGAATCACAGACTTCAAGAAGTACCTATCCAAGATGTTTTAGTGTTTCCCAGGTTGTCAGATTGTTGCTTGCTTGAGCATCTACCATTGCCTATATTCAACATGGTGCACCTATTGGTATCATCTCTACCCAAATTTGAGATGGAGTTATACCTATCTCCTTAGTATTAATGGCATTATCAATTGCAGATTCAATTTGATTAGGTAGTTCTACTCTTATGGTGTAAAAAGTTGCAATGGCGATAGGTTTATCATTGCCAAGGTGCATCATCTAAGTTCCTTTAGAAATTGGTAGATCTATTATGACCAATGCATGCATCCAATTTAGTGATTCTTCTAGATTTGATAAAGGAGCACATCATGGATCTTAAGGAATCTTCTCATTGTCCTCTTCCTTATAGGCTTTGAACACACTTATCGATGTAGACCTATTGGTGGTGTCAGATTTAGCTACAAATATATTTTGGACATAGGGTGAGCCTTTCAAGTTTGGAGATCCACCCTCAGACTTGCTCATCCTTATGTAAATATATTCTCTTTGAGCTCCAGTCATGGACCACCAATCCTAGATTACACATAAAAGGTCTACCCAAGATGATGTCCAATTGATTGGGGAAGTCCATCATGACAAACCACACTAGTAGGTTAATACCAAAGGTTTTAACCTTGATGTCCCTTAGAACACCTACCAATTGGGCTATTGCTCCATTGGCCAATTTGACTATGAGGTTTATGCTATCCATCTTAGGTTGATAGTCACACACCAAATGTTGTGCCCTGGGAGGTATTTCTTCCCAATGATGAGGTCTAGGTATTCACCTTGACTTTGGGGGTCGTAGGTGTCCTATAAGTTAACACTCACCAAGTGTCATCCCTTCCTTTACAGTGTTGATTAAATTTCTTATCGCCCGGGCATAGGAGTTGACTAGAAGAGGATGAGGTGGAGAAGGTGGTTGTGCCCTCATCAGGCCCATTTTGGATAACCACCTTGTTGGGACCTTTTTCCACCTTAACAACACCCTTGTTTTTTACATCTCTAGGTTGGGATGTACTAGCCTTATCTCTTTTGGCCTACTTATAAAGTTCTTTGCTAAAGGCTCTAGCTTGGGCCTTAGTTATCACATTTAAGGACACCAATGATAGTTGGCAATTTTCTACACTCAGCAAGTTAATGCTAGCTTTTGGGTCATTTATAAAGCTATACTGACTCATAATATTATCATATTTAGAGTAATCACTTCCACTAAGGGTGTGATCTGGTTCTTCCCAATCCCTAGATAGTTCCTCCACTAAGACTTGGTTCATAGGAGTGATTCGCAGTGGAGGTGGTTGGGTTCCCAATATAGGTGGGTGTAACTTGAGCCCTAAATTGTCCTTGATTGGTAGGATTAGATCCTTGTATTGCTAATTATCCTTGGATGGGTAGATTTGAAGGCATTGGCAATGCCAGTGGTGGCGTTGGTTGATACATAGGTGGGGGACAGTCTTAGGATATCAATGTTGCGATGTCTCATGATTCCCCCATCACACACAATGTGCATAATAGACTATCATCCTTTCCTTAAGGAAGGGGCACTCATTTGTGGGGTGGTTTTCCATATAGATTCCACACCAAACATTATCACTTTCAGAAATAAAGGAGGATTGGTGGAGGATTCCTTTGTTTGTCCTCCTTACAATTATTGGCTTAGCTAATTTAACAGGTTGGTAACCAACTCCTCCAGGTTCATGCCTTTAATAGCCATGGCTACCTCTTTGAATTAATCCAAATTTTCAAAGTTTTTGATGCGTTAGATGAGGTGGATGAAGGCTTTTGGACTTGAGCCTTTTCCTTCATATTATCACCTACATGTATTGCAGTCTTGCTGTGTATAGCTGGAACAATGTAGGATTCATTGCAAACAAATGATCATGATGCTTAGAGTCCCATAAACCTATGAGAAAGAGTGGCAATAGTTGTGCATCACTCATTCCCTCATGAGGTTCACATCTCAAATTCAAATATTTAATCCTGGCAATGTAGTCTCTAAGAGACTCCATTTCTCTTTGCTTGACCTCATACAACTGGTTGATAGGACTCCATTTTGGTCCAGTTGGGGCAAACCCTACTACGAATGCCTCGCATAAGGTGTCCCAATTGATTTTCTCGTTGGGGTTCAAGGATCTGAACCACTGACCTACCTTGCCATTAAGGCTCAAGGCAAAAGCATTGACCTTGTCTATTCAAATTGTGCGGAATTAGCGTTTGCATCTAGCCACTAGCCATATTCATAAAACTAACTTGGGTGCTAGTTTTTGCTTTAAATCCTAAAGGCCTTTTCTCCCTTACATTTTTCCTTTGAGTAGAAGCTTCCGACTCCTTTTATTCAGTTGTCTAGAGCACAAGCTTCTCTTGTCCATTGATAGGCAAGGTTTTATTTGTCATAGGCGAATATGTTCCATTCACTTATCAAATCTCTCCATACTCGAGAAAAAAATTGTGCCACTATCATAGTTAGTATTTTTCATAAAATTCCATGCCATTGAATAACAAATTGCTAAATACATTTTAGTTTCTAAATTAGTGGCACACTAATGTCAATTAAGCCACTCACAAAAATTTAAACATGATTGACAATCATAATGCAAAGTATTTTTAACATAATAAAAATCTCCATAAAGCCACTATCTAGTAAAGTCGTTAATATCAATTAAGCCACTCACATAGATATGCAACATGATTAACTATGATGATGGAAAGTATTTTTAACATTAAAAAAAGCTCCATAAAGTTGCTATCTAGTATCAAGGTGATAGAGGCTAGAGCAAAAAACATGTAACAACATCACATAAGCAATATGATGTAGATCACCTTTGCGAATCACACATCCGGTTGTGGAAGGTTATTATAGGGATAATTGATTGACAAAAGCAGACCATCATCATGATAAAATCCGGCTCTACTTGTAGCTATGTATATAAACATAATTAAATAGAACTAGATTAAAGTGGGGTGATTTGGACTGGCAAAATGAGCCAACACCCATCTTTGATCTTATTTATCACAAGGAAAACACACCAGTAAAGGCGAGGCAATTTCATCTGGCAAAGGTGAGCCATCACTTGGCCATGGCCGATGAACACAAGCATACCTCTCTCTCTCTCTCACTCTCTCATATCCTACATGTCAGGTAGGGCAATGTTGACCCTGGGTTCGGCCAACTAGTATGTGTTCACCGAGCATCGAGCATGGATAGCAAGAGCGGCAATCGAGCACTGTTTTATAGCAATGGGTGCCGATGATTCCTAGGTATCAACCCATAGGCAAGTAGTAGTGAGCACACCAAGCACATGCTAAGATGGAAGGCGGTTCTTAGGTAGAAGTTAAGTTGTAACATGCGGAGAAAAGGACAAGAGAGCAGTGTGCTGAGTCCTCTTTCTCTGACCTAAGTTGATAGGTTAGGGAGTGTTCATTACAAGCCAAGGCAGCTTGGTTGTATAGGGTGATTCTGATTAAATGAATGAGCAATAGTCTATCTCTAGATTTCTTTTTAGTTGTTCTATATTTCACTAATTGTTAATTGTGGACATTAACTTGGTTTTCTTCCGTCATCACACGATTCTTTCTTGTTAGCTAACCCCAACCTCTGAGTATGAATTGTTGGCATCTGTTTGCACCCGAGAACCCCTACTTAAGGATTGCAAGAGCGAGCATATTCATGAGGCATTGAACTAGGTTGGGAACTAACCTAAGCACTTGAGTTAGCGGGATGAGTGAACATGAGCATCGGCCTTTTTGCACAGGTTTCGATTGAGTACAATTCTAGATGATAAGTCTATTCAAGCCTGCTTGATCATAGGTTGTACCCAAATTGATTTGCATAAGCCATAGATAGTTAATCTTACCAGAACCTATGAAGACTTGCTAAATCGAGCTGTTGCTTTAGAAAAAAGCAAGGGTTTGAAAAACAAAGTGAAGAAGAAGGATGCTGAGAATGACATTGAGGAGACTCCACTCAAGAAGGATAAGGTAAAAGCTAATTTGAAGAAGGCTTTAAAAGAATTAGGCATTCGAGGTAAACTAGGTAATAAGGAGAAGTGGTGTAACAATTGTTCTAGGGGTGGACATGTGGAATAGGAATGCATGAATAAGTATTGCAATAACTGTTCCAAGTTTGGCCATAATGACTTAGGTTTAATGGCAAAAATAGACAAGTGTGAGCAAACCAGGTCACAGCTAATAACTAAGCATCGAGTGGCAAACCTCCATGTCTTGAGTAGAAGGACAAAGGTAAGAATGGTAAAGAGAAGAGTAATTTGTCTAAAATTAAGTGTTTTTATTTTGGAGAAAATCATTTGCGTTCTGGTTGTCCAATCTGGGTGGAACACTTAAAATTCTTAAAGAATAGCATGGAAAGGATAGAGGTAGATCAAGAATGCCAAGCAATTGTAGTTGAATTGCTAGAAATAGTTGATGCTCAAGTAATTACTCGATCAAAAGGGGTAGTGACAATATTCGAAGACATAGAGCTAGCTCGAGTATGGAAAGTGTTCAAGAGTATGCAAGTCAGTCTAACTTTTACCAAGCTGATGCAAATAGCTCCATAATGTCACGACTTTTTTTCTTAGTAGAATAAGGAATCCATCAAGCAACCCAAGGAAGTGCAAACTCCTATGATTGATACACTAATTGTGGTGACAAAGAAGTCCAATCATCACTATTAAGATTAAGAAGTAGACTATACCAGGTGTAATAGTGGATGAAGGATCATATGTGAACATCCCATGTCTTTCGGTCCCTCCTATCTGAGAGGTTGCTATTGCATGTCTGTTGTGCCATGCTGTGATGTGGGGCTTATGCTTGTGTTAGTCCGTATGACAGTAGAGCTAGGACCTGTGCTAGGTACTGTGTTGAGATGTAAGGGCGATGGTGGTTGAGGAGTGGAAGAGAAAAATTCCAAGCCACATCCATACCATTGGGTATCTATCCGAGATCACTCTATAGCTAGGGCTTCTTGCATGTGTTGTAGTTCTAGTTCCAACTTCTTTCCAACCTAAAGTACTTGGAGCCCATTGGCCTCTACAATTAAGCACTCCGCTTTCTCCTTTTGGAGAGTTTCTTTCATCTTTTGTTTTTTTTATTGGGCAAAAAAAGTAGTTGGTTTTTATAATATGTCAAGAGACTGATAATCACATAAAGTTCCAATTACAACTGGTTCCATCGGTACATCTGAGAAACCAAAATAGAAAGGCTAGAAAGTAAGGCAAATGGACTGACATGGAAAGCAAAACCAATAGACCTTTAGTCTATAACTGATGTATGATCTTCATTTGCTCTCCTTTTTTCTATTTTGGTTGCTTTCATCTTTTAGAGTCTCATGTGGGACTGTAATAAGTTGAAGTTGTGTCATAGAAAAATATCTTGCCCTCATTGAAGAATGTTTTTGGCAGCTACTATTAGAGCCATAATGGAGTCCATGAAAGCCATCTCCTTGCTTGCAACCTCGTTGTCTTCCATCAGCATTTTTCTATACCCCACTTGTGAAGCATAGTCATTGGAGGTGAAGAACTCCATTACCTGGTGATAGACATTCAGGAGGAATGGGGGTTAGAGAGGCTTTTGACTCAAAGTAGAGGTAGGTCATCAAGGCGGGTTGGGTTCTTGTGGCTCATGTGTGAAATCCATTTTGTCCTCTCTAATCTATGCTCTTGGCACAAGAGCTCATCTATATCCATAGCTTTCTTTAGTTCTTCCTCAGCTTGGAGCCATTCAATGCCTTCTTGTTTTGCTGGAGAAAGTCTTGGCCTTGTTTTTTGATTGCCTCCCTGTGTCTTTGAGCATCCCTTCCTTTTGGAGTTGTGGGCTGCCTTCTTGCAGCCACTTCTCTATGCCCTCTAGTTTTGCTCTTCCCTTCTCTTTGGTGATGGCTTTGTAGGCATGGACCTGGTGGAGGGAGCTACAAGCAAACCCATGTCTCTGTCTGCATCACCATAACCTTCCGAAATTGGATCGTCAATGGATAGATGATGTATGATTGGCATAAGGAACATTGAATTGCTGATCTTTTTGCCATGTATGCAGATATGGACGATTTTAATATAGAAGAAGTTGGCCCAATTTGTGGGTTTGGGCTTGTGAAGGTGAGCCAAGATATTCGGCAGCACCATGCTATGATGCTGTGTTAGCTAACCTACAATAGTAATGTGATGGCATGTGCTACCTGAGCCATAGTGCTACATCCTTAATAAGATTTATGGGTACTCCACCCTATGTATTTGGAATTGTAATTGACTACTATGGCCAAGAACTTGTCCATGACCCGTAGCTTGGGAAATGGTAGTGGGTGTACTGAGAGGTTGGACCATTTTGACCATGAATTGGTAGTAATGATAATCCATTGTTAGTGTGGATTGGTAGTAATGATAATTAACTATCAGTGTGGAGCCAGCTGCTGGTAGTGCACATTGCTCCATTTTATCGATCATCGAATTCTACCACCTGATAGAAAGAAAGGTGGCAAGGGAATCAACGGTGACCGTCTCAATAGTACCACTGAATAGATGTAGGGTACCACTTTCAGGTCTTGCAGCACTTGGTAGGTTGCAGCATTGTGATAGTAGAGTTGGTCATCCTTGTAGGGTAACACTTTTGGGTCTTGGATGCACTTGATAGGCTATGGCATTGTGATAGTAGAGTTGGTAATCCTTGTCATCATTGCATTTAAAATGTGAATGGATAACCACTCCTTGTGCCATTCAAGCCAGTCTTGCTTGTGAGCTGAAAATGAGGAACCTGGTCTTCATGCTCTAAAAGGTTTCGGATGACGATAATGTCTAGGTTGCGGCACTTGTAGATAGTGCGAGTGGTCGAGTGCTATACTAAAGACTTGGGCTCCTAGGTAGCTTGTTGAGTGTATTGTTCTTGATCCATTTGGTTGAGTAGCGGTACAGAGATAGTACGTGAAGATGAAGGGGGTGGTAGAGCGAGGGACAATAGGTGATACTCACCGGTGAATTTTTCAATGGAAAAGAGGTTGTGGATGCTAATTGAGTGTGAAGAGGTGGTGAACATGTAGTGTGATGGCGGGCAGAAGGGATTTCAAGGGCTTTTGGAGGCTGTGGGAATCTGAAAGAAATTTTGGCAGAGTTTCGATACAAGAGCAAGTGAGGTTTTGCAAAATGAGGCTAGTTGTTTATATAGGGGAGCTATTAAAGCAATGGCTCATCTTTGGAAGTAGCAGTAATGCAACATTAATAAAGCAGTGGGTAAGCATTATTATAGCAATGGTTATCTTTATTAAAGCAATGATTGGCATTAATGGGATGGCGTGTCACTACGTTAGAGGTGGGCGCATTATTAGTAAGTAGTGAGTGACATTAATATGGCAGCAACTAGCTTTAATTTTAGTGCAGTAGGTGTTGAGTCATTGCATTATCAGTATAGCAACGATTGAGTCAGTCATTGTATTATTAGTCACTACATTATTTTTATAGGAGTGACTCAATTTTGGGGGGCCTTGTTTAGGAATTTGACTGCTTTACTAACTTCTCTGAACTTCACCTAAGTGTGTGCCAACACATGTGAAGTTGTACGGATGATGCAGCAGTGGAGTTCAAAGTATTATGATGTGACTCTGGTAGTGTGTTGGTGAGTGAGTGACTTGGTGAATGGAGTGTGAGCGACCTAGTGGAGCCTAGTCACTGGAGCCTAGTCACCTTGTGGGCATGGACTAACCCATATGGCATGGAGGCATTAGGACATAGCATAGACTCATTTTTACTAGAAGATGATGTAACATGAACCAAACCCTATTCTCACCTATGACATTGAACCTAGACCCCATGCATGGACGGCAGACCAAAAACCTTAAGATTGAGAATACCTTGCATCTCTCTAGGTAGTATACTTGTTAGTGCACCTATAAAGACTGTTCAACAAGCCTACAAAAGTGGTGCCGCATGTTTGTTGCTTCCTTCTTCAACTCATTGTAGCAATTCCTAAAGCTCAACATAAACTTGGGAAATCCATCGAGATACAGACTTTGTGAGGGAGTTGGCATTTTTGTCTCATGGTTGTAGTGCAAGAACAATGCTAGGTTCTTGTGGGTCTATCATCTTTTTAGTGATGATAGGTGCTTGTGAGTCTACCATGTTTGGTATTGTTGTTGAAGCAGAAAGCAAGGATGAGATTCAGGGGGCACACTTCAGAGGCCAGCGGGCCTTGACTTTCCCTTTGAGTGTGGCAGGTCCTTGTGTTGCTATCCCATTTCTAGGAACAGGTTCTTGTGTAACTATCGTAACTACTCCTATCCCCACTGATTCCCATAGCATGATCACACAAGGGTACAAGGGAGAGTCCCGTGGTCTTATATTTTACATATTCGCCTATGAGCTTTGTAGGTTCTTGTGTATCTACCTCTTTTTTCGAGGTAGGTTCTTATGGCACTACTGTGGCCTTTACCCCTCGCAAATGATGTAGGGAATTGCATGGTACACATCGGAGACTTGCATGTTCAGGGGTAAAGATTCCTTGCCAACAATAATGGGTTCTCTTGAAATTGAAGAAGCAAAGAAAAGCATGGGTTTTAACCCTCGTGCCAGACAAGCATTCTAGCTTTTCATTGAAAGAAAAAAAGGTATGACACAATTCAATGCTGTTATCGAGTTGTGTCATAAGTTTCATATTGTTTCATTTTTAAAAAGGTAACATATGACACAATTCAATGTTGTTATCGAGTTGTATGATAAGTTTCACATAAATGCCCCCTCTAAAACATAAGAATTATGACAACCTCGATAACAATATCAAGTTGTGTCATCATGGCACCCCAAAAAAACTTTTTTTCCCTTTTTTTTCCAATGATGATGCAACTCCATGCTGCTATTGAGTTGTCATTATTTCATGTTTTGGTGGGGGAGTGAGGCATTGGGAGGGCAAGGTAGAGGAGGGGAGGATGGTTGACTTTTTTTAAAGATTTTTTCTTTTGATCTTATGACACAACTTGATTTTAGCATCGAGTTATTTCATATTTTAATGATAAAATAATGAGAGGATTTACAAATTTTAAAGGTTGAGCAAGCTCACTTGACGCAACACTCTATGGTGCCATAACGACCTTGTACGTCCTTAAAAGCTACTGACAAATAGCTGGATAGATGGAGATCTATCAGTGCAGAGTCTCCAACTAATCATTGGTCATCACCAAATCATGTGTGATCAAGTTACTCAGGGGGATCACTCATTATATGTAACCCTATCACGTGAGTTCAACAGAAGGATATTTTTTATTTCTAAAATTTACAAAAATAAATATACAAAAGGGACTATTTAAAATAGTTTTGGAAAAAATTTACAGATTTGTATAGAAAAGGGATACATTTTATTAATGAAAAATTTACAGATAAGGGATTTTAGAAATATGCCTTGAATGCACGTGGTATAGAGGGTTAATACATAGTGACCCCCTCGAGTTAAGTTAGTAGAAGGTTTCTATGCAAGTAGTTGATCAAGTGCATATGAATGAAGAATCAGCAAATGAAGAAAATAATTATCATCATGGTGTTATCAAGTTTATATCATAATTACAAAAATATATTTCATGTTAATTTCCTTTGAAATAAGTTTCTATCCCATCGACAATGATGGAATCTCGGAGGGTGCACTACTAAGAAACCCTATGTATGACATCCATTCTTTAGGTGTATTGAAAACCTTTTAACTAAAATATTTTTCCCAATAAAACTACCCCTCTTTACTTATGGACTGATGGAATTTTTTCTAAAGTTGAATTATAGAACCCCTCCTATAACCCTGTTAAATTTTTCCTAAAAGTTAAATTTTGAATGCACATAATACACTAAAATTCTATGCGGTGGAACCCCCCAGGATGGAATCCTAGCCTATTTTTGTTGATGTAAAATATTGATTGTAATCTCTAGGTCCTCCTCTCGCGTCCGACTTGATCTTGCACCTTTTCTTAGATCTTTGTGATGTGGCTTCCTCAGCGTCTGCTTTGTCCTAACCCTAGGCTTCTCATGTGGTAGCATGAGCATAGGAACTATGTCCATGATGGGTTGTAGAATAGGGACATTGTATAGTCTCAACGGTGATTCACGTGTTGGGATCTTGAAGGAATGCCAATGGAGCCTCCACTCCAAGCTACTCCTTGTGAGAGAAATGCAAAGCATGAGCCATCCGCATGTGTCACTCAAGTGGCTCCCGAATTGTTGCAATGTGTTTCCATGAGAGAAAGAGGGAAGGGGGAGAAGGGAGAAGAGAGGCGAGAAGGGAGGGAAAAGGAGAAGGGAAGAGGAGAGTGATTTCCCCAATGAACATAATGGGCACAATAGAGTGTTGGCCTGCCTCTAAGACAAGGGAATTCCTTAGTGGGATGATTTCTAGTGCATACCCCACACCATATGTTATCTCTTTGTGGAAATAGATGGGGGTTGCTAGGAGCATCTTTTGGTGCTTCTATGTTCCATTGTTGGCTCAGCTTGTTTAATAGATCTGTGGTCAACTCTTCCATGTCGAGCACCTTGGGCATCATGCTTGCATCCTTAGTTGCTTTTGAGGTTGAAGCCTATGCTATTTGAGACATATCAGAGGAGCTTAAGGATTTATCCTTTTGGGGCTTCTCCCTCATGTTATCCCCTAGGCATATTGCCATCTTGCTACATAGCACAAATGATGTGGGATTCATAGCAAACAAATGATCATGCAGCTTAGCATCTCGTAGCCCTATGAGGAAGCATCGCAGAAGTTGCTCATCACTCATCCTCTCGTGGGGTTCACATTGCAAGTTTAGATGTTAAATCCTGGTGATGTAGTCTCTTAAGGATTCAGTGTCCTTTTACTTCACCTCAAAAAGCTGGTTAAGCAAGCTCCACTTCGGACCACTGGGGGCAAACCCCCCAATGAAAGATCTACATAATGTGTCCCAATTTATTTTCTCCTCAGGGTTTAAGGCTATAAACCATTGTCCAGCCTTGCCATCAAGACTCAAGCTAAAAACATTAACCTTGTCAAGATCCCCAATATCACCAAAGGTCTCACAGATTTGTTCAAATCTCTGAACATGGGAGACTGGGTCTCCTTCTCCTACAAACTTGGTGATTAGCTTGGAGATCATGACATGATTTCTCCTTGAGGGATTGTTATACCTTCCTAGAATCATTGGTGGTGGAGTCGTGAACCCCCTTCCTAGTGCTTGCGCTAGGATTCTTGTTGCTTCATTTGTAAGGACTGTTTGCGATACAGGAGGAGGTTGTGGAATGGTGGGCTCTGACCTAAACATTGGTGGTCTTGATGAAGGGTTCCATGGATTAGATGGCACAAGGTTGGGATGGGAGGATCCAAGCCCACTAGGCATTTGCATTGTGACTTGGGTCGAGTTGGGATTAACAGGTTGGTCTCAAGGTCCTCTAGTGAGTGGAATGCTCCCTGCAAGCATAGGACTATAAGGGGGCACTTGTTGGGTAGGGAATATCTCCCATGTTTTGCTGCCAAGGAGACATCATAGGGGCTTCTGAGGTGGAGGTCTTAATTGTGAGCCTTCAAGGTTACTCCTCTACCCCCTTTGCTCTAGGATTTGGGACCCTTGTGAGAGTGTGGGTCCAAATCCATCCCCATAAGATTGTCTATCATCAAAGAATTGGTACAATGGGGTTGATTGCCATTAGGTATCGTGGGACTTGGTTCCCTAAGTATTTCTTTTGACATCAGTGGTTGGGCCAGCACTTGAGGCTCTAACATTGCCCTAGTCTGCTGTCCAACAAATAGGTTTAGCCACTCTACTGGGTCTATCAATCCAAACCTTCCCATGGTATCGCAAAAGGTTTCCCTTAATGTAGCTCCTGCTATAGATGGGTAGGAGAATAGAGATCAATGGGGATGGAGCTTAGAGCCACTAAGGCTCTAACATTGGAGGGTTCACCCATGTCTCCATCCTAATTCAAGGTTTTTTTTGAGCTGAATAATTCACTAGGTGGTGGTTCTTACAATGAGTGAGAACCGACTTTTGAGCTCATTGACCCTGAGGATGCCAAGCTAGGTATGGAGGTCAAGAAGATGGTATTTGAGGCATTGTCTTTAGGCTCAAGGTGAGATTGTAGGACTCTTCTTGATCTCAAGGTCATGTGTTCATTAGCACAGTGGAGGCCGTAATTCTAGGTTGAGTCTATCTCAACATGGGGCCAAGGTATGGGGGCAGTGCCCTAGCAATCTTTTTTGCAAAATGGGGTTTATTTCAATGCAATTTGCTTTTAAATTTTATCATTTCTTGATGCTCAAGGTCCCAATTTGTGTTCCTAGAGCTATCGCTATGATTGTGGGGATAGGATTATGGCAACGATCCCTAGGAATAGGGCTATGGTGACCACCTATGGGGATAGAGCTAAGGCAACGACTGGCGGGATAGCCTTATAGCACTAGGTTAACACATGTTTGACCGACGGGATAGCTGACTGACAGTAATTAATTAGGGCGACGGGTTAGCTGTACAAGTCATGGGCATATGGTAAAGTCGATGGGTCAATGCAAGTTTGATCGGCAGGATAGCACTAAGGCGACAGACATGGGGATAGTGCTAAGGTGACGACTTGTGGGGATAGGAACGCACAGTGTCGTCAAGTGGTTTTTGATGATTATTGACAAATTTGGTGTTTCTATTCAAGTTTTTTTGTGATGGGGGGAAGCTAAACTACCTAGTCTACCTACTCAATGCAAAAAACAAGAAAGAAAAACAACATTTGAATGCAAAATGAGAGATTTCTTGAAGAGGTGGCTGTCCACACTCAAAACCACTTCGATTTTCAGCTTGATTCCTTATTCTTGGTTGTTTTTTGTGAGTTTTGGCATCATACACTCCTTAGCAATCTTAGAAACTACCTTCCTATCATTTCAAAATAGTAACAAACCTCAAAAACAAGCTTCCCATACTAAAAAATGATTACCAATAAAAAATGATAGTTTTTTTTCTTTTCCGTTCAAACTCGCATTTCCTTCCTCATTCCTCTCCTAAAACTCCACTAACAAAGATCCAAGTTAAGCTTGAAGCAATGTGCAATAGGTAGATTATGAAAGAGAGCAAATGCAATGCAAAAGCATACCTTGAACTCCTCGGTAGCGGTGCCAAAGATGTGGTCTCAACAGTGACTCACATGTCGTGGGGATCCTGAAGGAGTGCTAATGGAGCCTCCACTCCAAGATACTCCTTGAGAAAGCAAGGCAAAGCACGAGCCATCTGCATGTGTCACTCAAGTAGCTCGCAAATTATTGCAATACGTTTCCACAAGAGAAAGAGGGAAGGGGGAGAAGGGAGAAGAGAGGGGAGAAGGGAGGGAGAAGGAGAAGGGAAGAGAAGAGTGAAGGGGGATGGAGTGGCAAACACAAAGGCACTACAAGGGAAATAAGAGAACACCCAAATACACTCTTGGAAGAGAAGAGCGAGCTTGTATTCCAAACTTGTGCATACAACAATGAAGACCAAAGTCAACCCTTTAGCCTTTTATACAAGTCAACTTTTGAAGGGAGGGCCAACCCTAATCTCTTTATACCACTCTCTCTTCTCATTCTTTTAACCATCCTCTTGGGCCCATCTAGCTCCAAGACACAATCCTAGCTCTATCGACTTGCCACTGTCCATCAAATTGCATCACTAACCAGCGGTGGCATATTGTTAACCAATCAATTAACAGACAGGGATGATGGTACACTTTTGGACAGTCTAATTTTTACGAATCCTTTCCTCACCCTCTCCGAAAGCTTCTCGATATCAGGGAGATTCTCAAAAACATCTTTCTCATTTGGAGGAGATCCGGGGGTCCTCTCATGGGGAGGGGTGGTCTATCTCTTACGAGGAGGGGAAGTGTGCTGCTCTTGGTCATGGGGAGGAGATCTTAGAGTAGCTCTGTCATCACGACGATCAATGGAGGGCGTCCCATGTTGCTCCTATTCATAAAAATTTCTGGAGCCCTCCTATGAGTTGGGGGTTGGCTCACGGGATTTTGGGGAGGGCTCAAGTTCTTAGGACTTGGGGGAGGGCTCACAGGGAGGGGAAGGCTCACGAGACTTGGGGGGGGGCTCACAAGAGTCTGGAGAGGGCTCACGGGACTTGGGGAGGCCTCATGGGAGTCAAGGGAGGGCTCACGCGACTTAAGGGAGGGTTCACGATCTTGGGAGCTGGGGGAGGGATCACAAGAGTTGGGGGAGGATTGACGGGAGATAGGGGTGGTATCATGGGAGCAATGAAGGGAGGTGCCATCGAACCCGGAGCGGTTCATGTGCACAGATGCCATGGAGGTCTTGGAGATGGAGGAAGAAGGTTGGAGGTAGTGTCCTGTGGGCCTAGTAGTGCTCTTGACTTGTGCCATCGAATAATGAGAGTTAGGTCTTTAAAAACGTTTTATATAGGCCCATTGTCTTTTTTAGACCCCTTTCAATTATGATCAGGGTTCCACCCTGCCCCCTCCACCCCCACTCCAACCCCCCCCTCCCTCCCCCGATCCCTCCCTCCCCCCCCCTTCTCTTCCCCCTCCCTCACCCTACACCCACCTTCCCCAATCTCCCTACCCCCCACATCCCCTTCCCACCCCATTCCAAAGGCTATCCCACCACACGTTCCAAAGGCTACCCCACCACACCTCACGTAGACCCCGAACTCAAAGAGTGAGTACACAAATTGTGGTCAAAATGTGCAGGATATTCATTTCATAAGTGCATAAAATTACACCATAGCTTTTGTTTCTGGTTGGTGGGCCCATTTGCTCCCTTGTCTCACTCTACCTTGCAACTAACGTGTGACTCCTCGACTCCTTATGGATGCTTTCCAAGCACTATGCCTTCTATTCTTTGATATAATTTGAACTATTTTTGCAAGTTCTAATGCCTTTGCCTTTTCAGACTTCAAAGTCGTACCTCCTAGTAAACATCTAAAACACCAATCGAACATCTCATGCATTGCATTGCTAAGAGTGGCACCACCACCATGTCTTGAGTTCTTGAACTAGGATGACTTGGCTCTATAGTGTGACTTCTCCATGCTTTGTGTATTCCAAATGGACAAAGGGACCCAATTCTATACAAACCAAGGTCTATGTGCATAGAGAATATGATGCAAACATGACAAACATCATTTTAGCAAGAATTTTTTAAAATAAAGCAAGTACTTAAAATATTATGATGGTGACAAGATTACCGTGTAATGTATAATGTGGGACTCCCTACATGCTTTCACCATTAATTGCATAAACTCTTTCACAACCATCCTGAACCTTTCCTAATACATCTCATCGAAGTGGCCCTGGCAAAGCAATTTTATCAATGCATCTACCTTTGTCCATACTTTAGCTCTCAAAGTTGCTACTTGAGGATGTGAAGCCTTATTGGTCATGCATTCACACAATGCTTTCTAGTATTCCCAACCCAAGGTACTTTGAGACAATGTATGTTTGTCTTTGTTGAGATTGTGGTGGTTAGATAGGAATCTCCTTGCCTTCGCTCCACCCATGGGTCCACTTTGACAGGAAGATTCTGTGTTGCCCCATACATTTTCTTGTCCTCCTTAAGTTTGACATGTCCTCCATGGAATCCCATCTCTGACAGCAACTTCTCAGCTTCTGTAATGCACCATGCGGATACTTCTTATGGAATTGAATTCCAAGCATAAACAAGATGCAAATACAACAACGTATCAAGTATGTGTAGTTTTGCATGTAAAGTACATATGTGTACTCTCTCTAGTGGGATGGGCAAGATGAGATCCCACTTTGGATCCATCTTGTCGCATTGGGAGCTTGCATTTGGCTACAAGAGAGAATGCCATTCTCCCATTGTAATCCATCCTTTTGCTTACATTGAGAACACATGCAACAAAGGCATGAGAACATTGCATTTGCCTCTGCATCATAACCATGCAAGCACTTGAGGGTTTTCAAGTCAAAAGCTAGATGCCATTCAAATCGAAGTGTTCCATGGCCATCTACTATCATTGTTTGCCCTTCCTCTTGTCTTTGGATAGTTGATGGGATTCCTGTTTTGTTTTGAACCCACTTCAATATCTCATGGCACTCTTTCAGAGTCTCAAATGTGGCAAGCCCCCATATATCTTTCTCTGATGTAACTGAGAAATCTTGCTCTACTTCCTCATCCCCTTGAACAAAGGCTAAGGCTTTGTTCATAGCGTAGATGCTCACTCTCTCTAGCTTGTGTTCTTTCACCAATTGACTCTTCATCTATTTTGATGAGAAATATGAGCTTGCCATTGCATTCTATACAACAAAAGAGAGAAAGAGTTCGGATAAACACAATATAGGGAATGAACTAAGTAAAGTGCAATGCTGTAATGGATTTCCTCTTACCAGCTTCTCTCATGCCATAGAATTTGACCATTGCTTATTAGTTTCTTAACATCTAAGTAGACATTGTTGAAAGCATTCGTCTCAAAGGTTTGCAAACCAAATTTCTTCTTACTCTTTCAAGTCATTGTGCCCCTTATGCAATGGTACCCTCCAAGCATTTCTCTTACACGTTGGTTTGTTTCTTGCTCAATGCATGCCTCATAGACCAAGGTACCGGTAGTGGCACTATAGACTTCTTATACTTTCCTAGAATAGTAGACTTGAAAATGATGTGGAAGTTTCACGACTTACACCAGTAGTATCACAAGGTGCAAGCATCTCCTTTGTATCTACAATGTCCTTGAAGTCCTTCCTCACCTCTTCAACAACTTGCATACATAGGCATTTGCATCTTGGGTCCCTTAGTATCCCAATGACATCTCTTGACTTCGATAAACTAGATAGAGCATATGAACAGTCCATATCATCCCCCTCCAATCTTCGCATCACATCTTTCATAAAGTTCCTAAACAAGAACACGAGAAAAATGTAGTCACAAACTGTGTAACACAAAAGAGTGTAATTTCATTGGAACATTGGATAACCAACCTTGTAGCTCAGATGTTCCTCTTTCTAGCACCACTAGTAGGTGCCAATGCATCCATGTTATGTAAATACCTTCTTTTCCTATCCTTCAATCCCAGAGGTGTTTCTTTCATCTTTTGCACTCGTTTGTTTGTCTTCTCTCGTTCCTTCTCTATAGCCTGTTGAACTTGATTATATATATATCTTTCCATGTTTTGGTTTCAGGTAGCTTACAGAGTAATCTTGCAATTTCTATCGCATAAATTTGTGCATTTCAACAATGGTGCTATTTCCTAATTGTGCTAGCTGCTTTGCTTGGTCTTTGCATACCTTGCTTGCTTGCATAGCCATTGTGTGAGCATTATTCAACTGATTGCAATAACCAAGCAACCTAGCATGTCCATTTTCAACAAACTGAACTAGCTCATGCATTGTATGAAAAGGAGAGCTCTTTTGGTAGGCAAGAGCTAAAGGATATAAGGATCCTTCTACCCAAAGGTCAAGATGCTTCTTTCCTTGCAAAAAAGGACTGTGGATCTCAGAAGCTCTCCTCAATCCTAGACCACATGTACTTGCATATTCATTCTTCAACTCTAAGTGAACCTGGTACTTGTTGGAGACAACTTGGAATGGTGCCTCAATGGTGCCATGAGTAAAGGAGTGTAGAGGAGGTGTAGAGAAGGAGCAGGTGTGGAGAAGCAGACGTGAAGGAGTAGCACATAGGAACGAGGCAGGAAGAAGGAGGGCAAGGAGGAGGAGGAGGAGGGATGGAGGGGGAGGACCAGCAGGCATGGAGGAGGAGGGAAGGGGGTAGGACCAACAAGTGCAGAGGGGGAGGAGGAGCAGGCATGGAGGAGGGAGAGGTAAGGAAGGAGGAGGACTAGGTGGGAAGGGGGAGGAGGGAGTGAGGAGGGGGAGGAAGGGAGGGGGGAGGAGGAGGGAGGGAGGGAGGAGAGAGAAGGAGGGAGGAAATTCAAAATTCAAATTTGTTTGCTCCCACCTAGGAGTAAGAGGTGGGTAAGAGGTGCAAGAGGTATAAGAGGTGGGCTAGGTGGGGGGGTTAGGAATTTTTTGGCCCTACCATGGCCCTTTCATTAGGACTAAATCCATTTCTTAATCCATTCCTTATGAGGCCCTTTTGAGACCCCATTTCTTCCCTGATGTTATATTTTGCATGGTTTTAGAGCATGCCCTTAAAAGTGATTGTTCCCAAAATGGTTGCATCCATTAGCCTAAAACAATGCTTGATCTTTTAATTATGCATCAATGTTCTTGTTTTGATGCATCGATAGTCCAAGAGAGATATAATGTATTCCTAATTTGGGTGCATTGATACTCTACGTAAGACACTTTGAAGCTTGAAATGTACTCTAGGGAATGGTCCATGCTCTTATTTGTATGAAGCTAAGGAAATCCCTTGTATATGAGGTGCCCATATAAGAAAACTCTTTTATTCTCTGGAAAAAAAAAACTCTTTCAATATGTCATATCTACATGCATGTTCTTGTATATGGAAGGACTCCCCTTATATGCAATACATCTCTACTCTAAAAATTTGTTTCCTTACATGAATATGATTAACGTATATGAATTGCTACTATAAGAAAATCATTTTTAATATATTATCATTACATGCATTTTCTTGTATATGAAAAGGCTTCCCTTGTATAGAGACTATAATATATCTTTCTTCTTAAAATATTGTCTCTTAAACGCATGTCATTGATGTGGAATCAAGAGAGAATCCTCGTGGGAGATATAGGTGGGATTACATTGTCCTTTTGTTTTTGCTTCGATGCATCCATAATCCATGCAAGATAATGCTTTGGAAAATTTATCCATTTTTAGCTTCTTTGGGTGCTTTGATAGACATGGGAAGATAAGAGCTAGGAAAAACTCTTTGTAGGGTTATGGGAGAATGCGTGGTTTTTCATGTCTAAGATTTAAGCTTTTTTAAAGCTTGTGGGCCGGTGGACCTTTGTTCAATGTATGGATGTATTATATGAGGTATATTTAATATATTCATGCAAGGGGCTCCACTCCCCCATTTAAATCCTCTCTTCCCTCTCCCTAATTAATGGGCCCCTTGGATCCATTCATTATCTCTACCTTTTTCTCTCGAATGATTCCTCGGTGCCTCCTCCCTTCATTGTTTAATGGAGGGTTCTTTGTTATTATTAAGGCTACTTTGCTCGGGGCCTTAGTCCCTATGTGTGTGTGAGTCCAAGCATTGTTTGAAGGTTGGCTTACAAACAATGTCAATATTTACAGAACAAGGGGGAGAAACTCACGATGATATCATAGTCACTAGGGGGCATTCTTCTTAGGGGAAAAATTAATTGGTCAAATGAAATGTGTCCGTCTTTGTCAAATAAAGTGCAGGCTTTTTCTCGTGCTCATCATCTATGATCTATTTTAATATCCTTGGTTTCTCCTCAAGAAGCAATGTAACGATGTCCCCAATAATCAATGTCTCAGCTACAATAACTAAATTGTAGTATGTACACCTTTTAAGGGTTGCTCCTGCCTTTGAATTTCACTGCACCGATCCTCCAACCACTAACGATAATTAATTTGTAATTTGAACGCTCATCACGATGATGCACCACCGTCGCCCATTCGATTTCTTTCGACTTCTATTAGCATTTCATGTCCTTCTCGCCCTCGGCAACGCCTCTACTCCATGTACTCACGGTACGTGCACTTGTCTCCATTCTTGGGAATTCTGATCCAGGTTACGGTCGATCCTCAACATAAGCTCTTGCTGTTCTTAACTTCTTTCTGTAACCGATCGAGAGCTGTTGCATGTGCTTGCATCTTCGTTATTCGAGTTGTTGCATGTTCCTCCATCTTGGTTATTTGAATTCTTGCATTTGCCACTATGTTCTGATACTAAGGATTGCTGCACAAAGTTTCTCAAGTTTTTAGCTGGTGCTCTCATTGCTCCATTTTCCTGTAGTTGCAGCTTAATGCCGTGGGACTTGCAGCTTTGTCTCCATGCATTCTTGGGTTCTAAACGTTGCGGCAGATCATTCATTGTTCAATATAAGCTCTTGATGTTCTTTCTGTAATCGATCCAGAGTTATTGCATGTGGGTTCTAGAGGTTTCGGCGGCGTCTTTGTTTATTAATATAAGCTCTTGATGGTCTTTCTGTAATTGATGGAGACTTGTTGCAGCTGCCTTCATCTTAGAGTTGTTGCATTTGCCTTTATGTTGTGGTACTAGCACAAATTTTCTCAAGTTTTTAGGTGCTGGCATTGCTGCGTTTGCCAGTAGTTGCAGCTTAATGCCCGTATTGGTTTCATTCCCCCTAAACTTCAGTACCTGCTTCCTTAAAATGACATGCTGATCCCCATTCTTCATCCTGTCTGCAAGATACCGAGCCCGCGACTTGTGGCCGCTTTCATACTCTGCAAATTGCCGACACTTGCTATCGGCTCTCCCAAGCCAACAATCTTTCCATGTCAGATTTTCGAAAGTTGAATCCGCTGATCCAATGCGAAAATCTACAAGTGGGACAGAACGTCTGCGTGGGTCTCGCTGCTCTTGCCGATCAAGGATGTAGTAAAAGCCTTGCCACGAAAGTTTTTCGCACATACATCGGTTTTTCTCACAACGGTGTGCGATTCACAGATCTTCCTATATACAGCGACCTGGAATTTCACTTCATTCTTAGCTTCGCAATCGATGCTGCTTCGTCAGGCGGACGCTTCCATTCTACAAACGGCAACTTCAGAATCTATTGGGACGCTGCAACCTTATCGCCGAGCGCCATCCAAGCCATTAGGGCTCAGCACAAAAATGTTAAGGTAATGGTATGCCTTGGGGGAGATTCTATAGGTCAGAACCAGAATGTAGAATTCACGGCAGAGAGCGTCTCATCCTGGGTCGGAAACGCTGTCGCTTCCCTGGAAACCATCATAAAGCAATACAATCTGGACGGTATCGATATCGATTACGAGCACTTCACTTCCTCGCCGGCTGTGTTTGCAGCTTGCATTGGTCAGCTAGTCACCGAGCTGAAACAGCGTAAGGTCATCACAGTTGCATCCATTGCTCCGTTTGAACACGTTCAGAGCCCCTACGCCGCGCTCTGGAAAACGCACGGCAACCTCATCGACTACGTGAATTACCAATTCTACACTCTCGATCCGGATGCAAGCGTGGCGGCTATCATACAATTCTACGAGAAGCAGGCAGCAACCGTGTACAAAGGGGGCACTCTTCTCCTGAGCTTGAGCACGGATAATGGGCGCCAATATCGTGGATTCACCCCCAAAAACATGCTCAATGCGTATTCTCAGCTGCAGAGATCATCAAAAAACCCGCCAGGGATGTTTATTTGGTCTGCCGATACCTCAGTTGCATCCAAGTTCCAGTATGAGAGGCAAGCGCAAGGTCTGATTTCAGCAGGTTAAGGACTGGCTTGTGCTTCGACCAAATTTTTGT
This sequence comes from Dipteris shenzhenensis, assembly GCF_047967505.1. Classification (NCBI taxonomy): domain Eukaryota; kingdom Viridiplantae; phylum Streptophyta; class Polypodiopsida; order Gleicheniales; family Dipteridaceae; genus Dipteris; species Dipteris shenzhenensis. The sequence continues at coordinate 34,061,893 of NC_141612.1, forward strand.
GGAGGGGATCGTCTGCAGATATGAGCTCCACCCATAAATGCCTCAAGCTATTTCAGCTGATTATTTTCGCTTGGTGAGATCTTGAGTCTCTCAAGATGGGCTTTACTTCATCAGCAGTTTGTTGGATGAGGCTGAAGTCGATCAAAGAATATCGAACAAGAAAAGTTTCAATTGGAAAGAACAGTTAACCTATGGGATTGCATGGTATTATATGTTGAGTATGTATGTATGTACATATGTATATACATAGGTGGCATGGGGAGGTGCTTGATTTTGATTTCTTCATTGACATATGCACACGATACTCCATTCATCTTAACTACGTAGTTTATTCCCTCAAATCCCATCCTAGATTAGTCCATGTGCACCTAAATATCTCCTTTCATTTGAAAGAATTCTATTCTAAATCCAAAATATGCACACTATGAGCTGAAGAGAAGATCAACCGGATATCATCCTCCAATGATAGAGATACAATTGAAGTTTTGTATGTAGATATTCTTATAGTGACAAGTAGCAATGAATAATCCATCTCTATTTGACGAATTAAACATGAAAGACCTTGGACTCATGCACTACTATGTACTACCTTGGACTCATGCAATATACTATATAGGCATAGAATTTTGGATAGATAGAGAAATAGGACTCTCTTGACTAATAGGCACATCTCTGTTAAAGAATGGGTTTTTGATAAGCTCCCACATGGGATGGACCACCTAGACTTTGCACTCTTCTTTTATTTCTTTAGTTGGACAAGTTTGTGGCATATGTGGTTGATACTATGCTTGCATACTTATGTAAAAGTTGGTATTAAAGCCATATAAAAGGGCTCCTAGTGTGGTAGCTAAAGTGAAGCCACTTGTTGGAGAATGACACGGCTGTACATTAGATGAGGGTACTCCTAGCTATGATGTGGCTTGGAGTTTCTAAGGAAGAAAACTTAAAATAAATTTAAAAATATATCTCTATTACGAAAAAAGAAAAAGAAAGCACATTCACAAGTGAACATGAATAAAGAACTCCAATAGAGTAGAATATGAACGTGTTTTTGCCAGGCTAAATGGTTTTCATCGCATCAAGGTCTACTATTCCTCTGTACAACACAAGTAAACTTGATTTACAAAATTCCATTGGTCCATCCATTCAATAAGCTTTGCCTACAAAATTCTTTTGTTGTCATCTTTATTTAATATAGCCATCAATTATCAAGGTTGTGTTTTGCCACCTTCTTAAGCCTATGGGTGATCATGATCCATTGGAATTGTTTATAACAGATATCAGTGCAAGAACAATAACTAGAAAATGTTCAGGCTAGAATTGCAAATTTTAAACTTTAATCAATTGAAAACTTGCGATGTGTGTGTGGTTTTGCAAATTTAAAGCTCTCATTAATTGAAAACTTGGATGCACACCATGAGCTGCAAAATTATGGGAAGGCCTATCAAGTGTCTTGAAGCTTTGGTAGGCTTTGTACTAAAGCTAAAGACCTCCTCAATGTCTTTCAATCGATGGACTAGCCATTGTAAAAAATCTTGAAGCAATAAATGCATTCTTAATTTCAACATCCCCCCATACTCAAACCCTCCTTTTCAACTACCTTTAGAAGCTTTAATAGACTACCCATTTGTCCTCTTCTCTATTGCACACTTAGCCTCATCCTCTCCCCTTCACCTATCCCTATCATGATCAACAAACATATCTAAATATAGGGTGCGAAATGGCATGCACATAAGAGCAGTGTTTGTATACACAAGTCTCCAGATTGTTCCCATTGCAAGGCATGTCTATCGAACATTTCACCACCATGAAAATTGTTGTGAGAAACATTTAACAACAATTAGGGAGTGCAAGAGCTGAAAAGTCCGATGGCAGAACTTGACTAATCTCCTCCATAGAATTACATGGTGAGCATACATTTAACAAAAATTAAAGCCCACCACTCGAGAAAGACTCAAGGAGGCATGGAAACATTGATGTAGCAAGAAAAGTATTATAATCTGAAATGATATCATAAAAACAAAACAACAACTTGCTTGACTAAGAAATGGGAGTTGATCAATTTTGGTATGTGCTTTCCTCCATTTGCTATTGTTGAATGGATTCAACTTGAGCAAGAATCCTATAGCACCCCTTTAATTCAACTAGAACAAGAAAGAAGCACGAGGGAATCATGGTACACAAACAAGGCATTATTATGAACATGGTACACCCCTCCATGGACATGCCTCAAGAGACATAATCATGATTGATTTGCATTCAATGGTCTACATTGATCAAATTAAATCCAGGGTCCCATGTTCTTTCAATGGTCATAACCACTATATTTTGTTAATGTTTGAATATGTATGTATGTATGTATGTGTATATGTATGTGTATGTGTATATGTATATGTATATGTATATGTATATATGTATATGTATATGTATGTGTTTGTATATGTATATGCATATGTATATGTATATGTATTTGTATTTGTATTTGTATTTGTATTTGTATTGGTATATGCATATGTATATGTATATGTATATGTATATGTATATGTATATGTATATGTATTTGTATTTGTATTTGTATATGCATATGTCTATGTGTTTGTCTATGTGTATGTCTATGTGTATGTATATGTATATGTATAAGTATATGTACATGTATATGCATATGCATATGTATATGTATATGTACATATGTATATGTAAATGTGTGTGTGTGTGTGTGTGTGTGTGTGTGTGTGTATGTATATGTATATGTATATGTATATGTATATGTATGTGTATGTGTATGTGTATGTGTATGTATATGTATATGTATATGTATTTGTGTTGGTATATGTATATGTATATGTATTTGTATTTGTATATGAATATGTCTATGTGTATGTATATGTAAGTGTGTGTGTGTGTGTGTGTGTGTAGAGAGAGAGAGAGAGAGAGATGCATGCATACACACACACACAGACACATGAGCACACACATTCACACACGCACACATATAGTATTGCCATGGCCTACTACCGACCCTCAGTTTGCAAAGCCTTGGTGAAAGGAGTTGTAGGGTGGTGAGCCAAGCCAAACGTGCCTCCAACCTCCCAAGGGTGAGGTCTCCAGAGGGACTCTAGTCCCTACTATCTACCTTTGCAGATCTCCCACTTGACCTCTAGCTACTACTGCTTTATGGATCTCCCACTTGAACTCTAGCTGTTGCTACTCTATATATCTCCCACTTGGCCTCTAGCTGCTTCAGTTGTGAGGTTTGGTGGTAGTCTATAGGCAGTCCAACCATGACTTTAGTTCTTGTTTGACCTAGATCCACAAGGTTTGGTGGTGGTAGAAGCGACTTGCAGTCGCAATCAAGCCTTCTTTCTAAGAGGACATACATGCAAGGCATGCACTACGGTGACTCTTCGCTTCCAAAATCAATTTGGATAATCACCATAGCATGCCGTAGCATAACAGCAATTAACTTTCAAACTATTCGTGCAGGTGAGGTTTCGTGGCAAAATCAGTTGATAGGTAGATGATCGGTCATCAAAAAAACCCTCTTGCTACTGTAATTAATTTTTTTCCAAGTTTTGAGTTAAAAAACCCTTCCTTTCGAATGCCATCATTATATGAACCATACAATCAATTTAGAATAGAATTGCCAAAATAATATTTCATATGAAAGAATTTACGAAGCTTGCTTAAATACATTAATAAAAAAAGTAACTTTAAATACAAAAAGAACAAGGTTACAGCAGAAGCCCGAGTATCCAAGCCTTTTACACCAATTATTTGAGGAGTGAGGAGCTATACCTACGAGATACCTGCTAGCCAACCAAACAACAACCTTTGTTAGAACAAATAGATTATTGTGTGGGTGACCAGTATCTAAGCATCCCCCACACACTTGTTATCATTGTCACAAATAATGAATATTAAAAACATGATTACTCTAGGCAAAAATAATAAAAAAAGACAATTACTCAGCAATTGGAACACCTATATAGTCCAGAAGTGAGTTTCCTTTATAGGATAAGTGGGTGATCATCAAATTTTATAAAATGTTATAGACATCTAACCAAATAACCAGAGATAAAAAAATTTCTTTCAACTTGATCTCCATACAAAAAAATGTAAATCCTAGTACTAATATACAGTCTTTGACATATGTGAAATATATATATCCTCATAAAGTAGGTTGTGTACATTAAAGCAAAGTCTAGTCATCCTAACTCTGATATCCGCTCATAACAGTCTGCTGTGTACAATTCCGATAGGGCCCACATGCAAATCCCTAAGGGAGTGGGGTAGCCAAGTTAGAAGGAAAATTTGTGCATAGTGAGAAAGCTGGTCGGTCATTTTTGTATAATAAACGCAGCAAACCTTAGTTGAGAATTTGGAAAAGAAGGGCGAAAACGTCACTCGGTGGGATAGTCATACATAGTTTCACCGACTGAGATTTGATGATTTCTGAGGATTTTGCAATTTTTGTTCATAGCCTATCAAGAACTACAAGGGATGAGATTAGGGTGGCTCAAAACATCCGGCATCTCAATATGGTTGCATAAGTACAAGCAGGAATGAGAAAGTCTATGGGTTTGCAACATAAAGAAGAGAAGTCCATAGCATCTCATACAACAAGAACATAATATTGTAGCCGATAGCCTTGATGCCTAGTACCGGCAAGGTGTTGGAGTTGCAGTTCTATTGGAAAGGTGGACATTGAGTACAAATTAGTGGCTATATTAATCCACAATTAAGATCTTATATTATAAGTGTATTAGTAGGCACAAAACCATCAAATAAATAAAATTACTTAGCTCTTGGTTAAACTCTTAGAGTATATGGTATTAGTCGAATCTATCAAAGTTGGAGAATTCCCTAGCCAATTATTTCTACTTTAATCCTCACAAATAACTCTAAGGTTGATATAATTATGATTTTTAAATGTAATCGAACAAAGGACTAGGTTAAGAGCCATATAGTCGTAACATCAAGCAAATATTAGAGGCATATAGTTGCATCATTAGACCAACAATAGCTGCCTATAGGAGAGGTGAACTCTAAACAATGCTTATTTGAGAATGTTAGTAACTTTATTTGTGATTGAGTATAGTTGTGTGTGTATAAGCTAGAGTACATAGTATGAGTGTATCCTCAGTGTATGTGAGTATGTGTGCATGTGTATGATTAAATACTTGTGTCAACTAGCCAGCATGTGTGTGTGTGTGTATGTGTGCGCACGCGCGCGTGCATGCGAGACACACACACACACACAAAGAGAGAGAGAGAGAGAGAGAGAGAGAGAGAGAGAGAGAGAGAGAGGAATATGGCTAATATCAACAAACAAGAGTGAAACCAAGAGAAAGAGAGGAACTAAATAAATGAAAATGTGGCTCTAACAACTAGATAAGATATGCATATACTATCCCCCTATCGATATATTAACTTTTCTCATTTTAACTATCCCCCTATATTAATGCCCTCATACATTATCTCATTTTAACTATCCCCTATATTAATGCCCTCATGCTCTCACCTGAGAGAGAGAGAGAGAGAGAGAGAGGATTGCATGAAACCGCCACTAATGATCAATGCTACCACAAATACACAAATAGAGTTTTGTATCTTGTAATTGTGAGAAGGTTTTTTTCATAGAAAAGAACTTCGATTTATTCTTGAAAAAACTAGCGATACAAATCAGTTGTTTGTGTGGTGATGATCATGGAAGAAAAGAGCAAGAAAAAACTAGCTATCATCCAATGAAACCAACTCATTGTCTAGGAAACATCTAGAACAAAGGCTAACAACTAGGATGGGGGAGTATACAACTAGCAAATGCCTGACTCTGTGAAAATGTAAAAGACACCTACATGTCAAGCCTTGTAGAAACACGCTTACCTCTCAAATATTAGTAAATATCTAATTGCCAAAAACTTTGAGATTAGAGAGAGAGAGAGACAGACAAAAAACCAAGAGAGAGAGAGAGAGATATTCACACAAAACCACATTTAGCAACAACAGGGACAAATCATTATGAGCATCTTGGTATGGAATTGAGACCATATGCTTGAGCTTAGAATCAGGCTAAGCCTTGAGTCATATAGAGAGTTCAAGTGTCGGCCTTAGCAGCTCTTGATTAGAGAATTTACTACTCAGTAGATCACCTTCCTTGACAACTTCTTTACTATTTGGGTGATAAATGTATCATATTTTGCCTTGCTCACCATAGCATCACTAAATGTCTAGTAGCCTGACACCTCCTATTTACATTTGAAAGTATGATGCATGAGTATTCTCCATCTGAAAGTACGCATCGGATTCCTCAGTGATGCCATATATCTCTAAGAACTATAACAAATGCTAAAAATTAAAAGGCAATACGTGTATGAGTGAATTAGGCAAAATTAAACTTTGTTGAGATCATTAAAACAAACCATGGATTTGGAGAATTTGGATACCACAACTTGATGATGTGATGGACAACTGGAGATTGGTGGAGTCTGGACATGTAATTCTAAAGATGGTGGTTGTGGCCTAAAAGACAATGGAGACTCTTCACTCAAGGGTGGTTGATGAGTTACATAGACCTACCTTAGCTAAGGAAGTACACGATGAAGTATATCAAAGAGGCACTCACATCTATCTTTCTCCCATCATGCTACACCAAGCCCACTTTTGTGTGTTGGACAATGTGGATACTCTCATACCAAAGCAAGAATGAGTAAATTCAATTTCCTTATAATTGGCGTACTCTTGTACTGTTAGCTAGAATAAATAAATTATCTCTCCATATAATTGATGTAGTCTTGTTGAACTTTTTGGATGGTTGCAATGATGTTGCATTGCAAGCTATTCATAGAATAAAAGGACTAGGATTAGAATAGGGATTCTTGTGTGGTCTCTCATAGATGGTAATGCTGGTATTGTACATGGAGATTAGAAGGGAATTCTTGTGTTTTCTCTCAGAGAAGATAGGTTCCAATAACCAAAATTATTGAATATGCCTAGAGAGACCAAATATACTATCATCCAAGCAACTATTTGAAATTTTTGTTTAGACATATTTACAATAACGATGTTCCAAGTCCACATAATTTTGGGATCAATGAAAGTTGAATAGTAAATCCTTCGAATCCAAGTGTTATTCATGTTCACTCATGACCATGAAAATTATAAACATGTTCACTCATGATGCTTGCATAAATATTGAAATCCTACTTCCATATCAAAAGTCTCCTTAACTTCACCTATTGTAGGTAATGAAGTTTTAAAGACGAGTATTGAACCCGTGCTTTCCACAAGCAAAGATGCATGACCATCCTCAACCACTCCCCATCTGAAGGTGGATGTTTGATTCTTAAATTTTGGCTAAGTCTTAACCCATGGCTTTGAGACCTTCCATCTCCTCCTTTCATTCCATTAACCTTCCATCTCCTCCTTCCTCCTGAAGGTGACCTTCCATCTCCTCCTTCCATTGACCTTCTATCTCCTCCTTGCTCCTAAAGCTGCCTCTTGTCTTTCCACCTCCTCCCCCTCCATCCAAGAGCTCCTTCTTTGTGACACGTGGCAGGCTCTTCTCCTCGAAGCTGCCACGTGTCCTCTCCTTTTTTTTTTGGGTATCCGTGGTTAATAGGTTAAAGATAAGGGAGTGCATAGATTCAACTCTCTATGACTTGGCCGAAGGTCCTTCGGGTACAACAACCTATACATCCCCTAACCTTAAATTAATATGTATCAAGTTTTAATGGAGTCTATTGACTTGGGGATGGTAAACCAAGATTGAGTTGCTTACTTTGACAAAAACCCATCCATGGCTTGGCTCTAATACTTCATCCACATAAAAGAAAATTGAATCCTGACTTTGGATCCTTCACAATTGTGTTAGTATATGTAACTAATTCAAGCACATTATACTAGAAAGAAATGCGACCATGAAAGTGGATGAATATGGGCTGCAAACAATAAACATTTCCATGAGATTGACCGTGAAATCTAATACCATCAAGGATCACCATTTATCATGCCATATGAGGTGTATTACGTATTTTATTTTCAAATAAAATCAATCCCAAATGGAGCATGGGGGTGGATCATGTTACCAAGTAGCAAATTTTAAAAATGCAATCATATACAATTCTTGCTCAGGAGATTCTCAGTGCACAACCAAGAGACATGGTCACTACCTTTAATGGTACACAATCTATGGATCATGCTCTACAAGAGACATTTCATTTATAGATCAGTGAATATGAAGTTTTTTATTTTCCAAACGCCTTTTCTACTACAGTCCATAGAGTTAAATTTGCCTGAAATCTTGTTGTGTCTCTCTCTCTCTCTTTTATCTTTTGTCCCAACCATCCTATCTTCATTTCTAAGAATTATTGTGACAAGCTTTGAATGCACATCTTCCTCTTTAGTGGGATATGGTGTACATCTTATACTATCGTGTAGTTGTGATTTCTGATTGAGATGAAGGAGGTGAAGGAAACAACTTTAAATTAATTGCAATGAAAGAGAAACCACAGAGCGCCTTTAAAGAGCAATTCATGATAGTATCATTAAAACATGGAAACAAGTGGAGACAATAGTTAATGTTGGGAAGAGTAACCATCATATGTCATGTATATTTGTTTTTTCTACATATGCCTGGGGATCATAGATTTCTACATATGCCATGGGATCGTAGAGATATATTGATACTTCCATATGCATTCTCTTGTGACTTTATCGCGTGAATATTTCAACAATGTCAGACTTGCCCTATCTTTGTAGTGAATGAAATTGAGCTCCATCCTTCTTGTCTACTAGCCAATATTTGAAGGCAAAAGCTATGGACAATGAAATGAGGATCAATAGAAGAAAAATACGGCATGGTGAGGAAAATGATCTTGTGGGAACCAAGTTGTGATGGTTAGCCAAGTGGAGATAATAAGGAAACACTTATTCAAAGGTTTTTCTTTTTGAAGTAGAAAAGAATGGATGTCTCCGTGGGTTTGTGTCCGAAAGTATAGAGGAATGATGTGAGAAATGGCTAAGAGGTTTGCGACACACCCCCCACCGCCCCCCTTCCCCCCTCATACAGCCCCATAATCCATCTCATTAGTCCCCCTCCATGTGTGTGTGTGTGTGTGTGAGTGTGTGTGTGTGTGTGTGTGTGTGTGTGTGTGTGTGTGTGAGAGACAGAGAGAGAGAGAGAGAGCATCCTAGTAGCTCAGCCCCCTCTATTTCGCCTAACCACACCCTCCCCTTGTGTGTGTGTGTGTGTGTGTGTGTGTGTGTGTGTGTGTGTGTGAGAGAGAGAGAGAGAGAGAGAGAGCATCCTAGTAGCTAAGCCCCCTCTATTTCGCCTAGCCCCCGTATACTCTCCCTTTGCCTATATTTTAGAACCCTCTTAACCCTTCTACAACCCACCGTAAAGACTACCCCCTCCCTCTGTTTCCCCTACGAATACCTATCATACCCCCTCTCTGTTCCACCTCTCCTACCCACCCTTTTGGGCCTTATTCTCCCCTCCGCTCTGGTTCACCTAGCCTCCAGGCCCTTTCCACTGGAAATAGGAAAAGCCCTTTCTATCTTCAATCCTCTATAGCCCTCCCCACCTCTGTTTGGTTGTACTAAAGGCAAGCTCTCCACTCAAAATCTCCACTGAAGGGTCAGAAGGGGTAGTTCTAAGGGAGTGTAGTGAAGGCAAAGAAAGTTAAGGGGAGTCTAGATGAGTAGAAATGAGAATCTTAGAGACAAGAGGGATGGTGGAAGAAATCAGGGACAGAAGAGACTCTAGAAGAGCTGCTATAATTAAAGTAGAGAAGATAATGCAAGCTATTGGGTAACAACAGAGAGAGAAGATGATAACGGAATGGAGGCAGAGAGAGGAGATAAAGGATGTGATGATAGAGTAGTGGCAGAGGACATAATAGAGGTAGTTGAAATGAAAGGCTGCAATGGAATGAACAGAGGGATAATAAAAGAGGAATGTGTAGCCCGTTGTCTCGACCCGCCGACCACATCATTTCCTGATTGTACTTTTGAAGCTCTCACAGAAGAACTTGGAAAAATCGAATGGTGCATACTTTAAAAAGTGCCACCAAAGCAAGTTTATAACTTTTGTTGAGATAGTAATGATCTACTATAGAATAGATATCATAAAAGAAATACCTGGTCAAGAAATCCTCTAGTGTCAGGACATTACCCTTGTGTATGGATTTTGTGGGAGCCAGTAAAGCTTCTAGATGCTAGAAGGAAGTGAACGAGGCCCTAAGCAGACACCACAGTGGGAGTGAGTACCTATCTGGAGCTGAGGAAAAAGATAGTGTCGAAGGTCATAGGATGAAATGAACTCCTTGAAGAGCGACTCATCCATAGGCAGGAACGAAATGGCATCAAAAGTGGTGCGATACATAGTGTCGATATCTATCTCAAAAGTAATTGTGGACAAGTGCATGTTGGGGTCATGCACAGGAATAAATGTGACTCAAAAAGTGTCGGACTAAAGATGCAAATGGAGCTAGTGATGTGATGAACAATGACTGGGACTCTCTGTCCAAGTGTCCCTCCTCCTGGGTTCCAGAGTTCGGAGATGGATGGTACTCAAACTCTGCATTATGTGTGGAGTCAATGTTTCCATGAAAAGAAGGTCACACAATTTCTTGAGAAGGTCTGTTCATCATCCAAAATTGGAACAAGATTGTGGGATGCTTGGACTAAACCAGGAGCTGGATCCCCACCAGATGGGGCACCTACTTATCACTTTGAGATCTGCATTGTGAGTTGTGACCTCTTCAAATTCCCTCAACCCCGTGCCTATCTATTTCCTTGCGGTAGAGCACCTCAAGTATCATTCATACGCCCACCCACTCCCATCCCCCTTAATTTTGCCTCCCCCTGTTGACCGTATAGGACAGCCAGTCACCCTCCCTCTCTCCTACAGCCACCCAACTCCTCTATGAATTCCCTCAGTCCCCCTCCCTATCTCTCGTGCAGCCCCTCCCCCCCCCTCAAACCTCTTCCTATTTCAGCCATACACCCCTTTCTCTTTGCCACACAGTCCCTGTTTGAATCTCCTTAGACCCCTCTCTCCCTATCTACCATACAACCCCCAGCACGTGAAGCAATAATCTGAAGGGTCTATTGGAACAGCCAGCCCCCCCCCCTCCCCCTGCTCCCGCCCCCGCTGCTTCCCTTTTCCTCTACATTTTGCCTAACCATAACCCCCTTGATAATCGCACAGAGCAGCTTGACCCCCCTCCATTGGATACACTCCCCTTTGTCTTTGCCCGTACAGCCCCTTAACCCCTCTACAATGCCATCAACGCCCTCCCTATCTATCGTAAAGCCTTCCCATACCCCCCTACACTCTATCGTAGTCCCTCTCTGTACCGACTCTCCCACCCATCCCCGTGGGCCTTGCTGTACAGTTGTCTTTCACCTAGCCTCCAGGCCCTTTCCATTGAAAACAAAACAAAAAACCCTTGAATACTCTACCCCCCCCCCCCCCCCCTCTCTGTTTGGCCGTACACAGGCAAGCTCTCCCTACCAGTCCACTTAGATATCCCACTCCATATAGGCAACCTCTCCCCACTAGTCCCTTCAAAATCCCTGCCCCTTTGCTCTAGTCCTCCAACCTCCAACCCCCTCTCTTGCCATCATCTCCCTCTCCATCCCTCAAATCCCCTTGTGAATTCCCTTCCCTCTCATGGCTTCAAACTGGAAATATGAGCCCAAAATAGCCAAGGATACGTTACTTGACTACTACGGGTCACAACACAGAGTGCCAAAGAGACAAGAAGGTGCCCCATCCTATGGGGACAGAGCACCTAGTTCAGGTTTAGCATCCCACAAAATCATGTTCCAATTCCCGATGATGAACAGGATGAACTTGTAGTACTTCGATTATAGGTGTCCTCCTTTACTCACCTCTAGTGTTCCCTTCCGTCCCCAACTACTTCCATCATCCCTCTTGTCTCTACCACGCTCATTTCTACTATTAGTCTAGACTTTCCTTAACTCTCTTTGTAGAATATGACCATCTGAACTTGTGTTCACATATCCGGATCTTCTTGGTTAAGAATATTTCCCTTCAATTTCAAAAAATTCATTTGATGCATGGCATCAGAACACAAATCAGTTAGGTCACTTTGAAGTTTGACCAAGGCAATTTATCCTCAAAAACACCTCCAGAAGCTTCTTTATTTGATGAATCAGCAACGCCAACAGACCAATTTGGTAGAAGAAGATTTGGATGAAGTATTCACTTATGCACTCTGCCTAACGATTAGCATCTTTCGCCTGGGTGTCGTGGCCACTTCATGGACACTGCTACATTTGTACAAGCTGATGACCTTGGTGGTGGTGAGGAGAGGGCCAAGATGGTAGGATTTTGTGATTTGGGGGAGGTATACAAAATACCAATCGCCTCTGATTGGTAGACAAATATGCTTGGACAAAGCGCTCCCTTCACAAGGTCAGTTGCATCTTGGATGATAGTTTCATCCAGTCAAGCACTACCTTGTACTCTTTCATGAAACATAACTATCTCAAGCTCAACCAGATAAAGGAATTGGAGGGGCAAGCACAAGAGAAAGAAAAACAATCAAAGGCTCAAAAGATGAAACTACTAAGTACGTGGGCAGCTTAGGAAAAACAAGTTTGTGAGCTGCAACAAGAGAAGGAGGGCGTGATAAACGCATTTGGGAACTGCAAACAGATCAACAAGTCTCAGGAAAGTGAATTTCCAAATCTTAAGAGCAAGAAAGAAACATGGGCGGCTCAACAAAAAACATTTCAGGATGAATGAAAAGCTGCACATTATGAAAAGGATCAACTCCAGAGGGTCCTCAATTCTGCCACAAAGACATTAGCCGATACCTCAACCACTCTTGCTTCCTTGCAAGCTGAGTATGACACTTAAATATTGTAGCTAGAGAAGTAACTTCTACAATTACATCAGGCACACTTGTGTGACATGACCAATCTTCGTGCAAAGTGCATGTTACCGTTGATACCCATACATAGGCTTTGACCATGGTAGAAGCCGCTAGTAGCAAATACTAGAAGAATTCAGCCATTTTACAGGCAAGGATGTGCAGAATATAAGGAAAGTACAAGGAGCTTCAACGCATCCTCAAGATGCTGGAAAGTAAAGCCAAGATGACTAGTCACCTCCACCTGTCCCCACTAGCATGACCAGGGTTCCTCGCTCTGTCCTGATGACTAGACTTGAAGCCAATGACCAGACCTGGTTCAGGCCAATGCAACTTGACCTAAGCTGATGACCGAGGTTCAGACCGATGACCATTATAGCTCAGTGGCTCCTAGTGATGTAGGGTACCAAAGAGGACCGGGGCCGAGGTACCTTGAATTCCCAAAGAGTTCGCACATCGATATACTCCACATGGAGGAGTTATGACACTAACAAAGGAGTTGGTGCAAGTGGAGAAACCAAAGCATCACCTAAGGATGGTGAAGTCTCCTAATAGAACGACATAGTCGAGAGGCGTCAAGGAGCGAGCTAATGTATAACAGTTTGGAGATGAGGGTTTACATCGTAGGGACATCTACCAATGGAGGAGGAGAATCCTGGCTTTGAATAGAAAATCTGCCAGTTGATCAAGATAAGGGAAGGAAAGTAGGTGAAGATAGGGGAGAAAGAGGAGAGGGGGATCGTTTGTATAGGGAGAGGGAGGAGAGTGAGAGAGGAGAGGGGGATCATTCGTATAGGGAGAGGGGGAGAGTGAGAGTGAGAGAGGCTTGAGGTACGAGCTCACCTGTTGATTGGAAATGGATGGTCTACAAGAATTCAACATAATCACAATAGAAGCTGGAAGTGACCAGAATACAACATGGACGATGTTGGCAGAGTTCAGTTGTAAAGGTCAAGTCCACTGAAGAATTGGCCATTGATAAAAGTCATTGATCGAGATGCATCAAGAGAACAGTGGAGAGCTCCTCTAGGCGGCTTTACTAACTACTTCATGTTCCTTGCCTTCTTCCTTCACTTGCTCTCCCTCACCACAGCTCCTCTCAATTGCTCCCTTCCCTCACGTGCTCCCCCCCTCGTCTCCACTCTTTCCTTTCTCTCTTCCACCCTGAGCTAGTCCAAAATCCCAGCCCAACCCCGAGGGTTAGTCAGCTAAGGGGTGCAATCAGACACCATGGCCAAGATGGAGCACCCATGCTCTTCAAACTCTCCTTCAGCCTTGACCCAGTTGGCAATATCCTATACTCTACAGTTGCTGCCTCGACACCTTATCCCTATGCAGACATACCAACAAGGTAGCCTTAACCAGTCCATTGTCTGCCCCTAAGTATCTACAGCAAGAAGTACGAGAGCTACATCCTGTGTGCTGGTATGATTATGGCATGCCCTCCAAAGTGGCAAATATACGTGGTGGTGAATGTATTCCATCTTCATATTCCTCTAGCAATTCGATGCTAGGGATGGCTTCCTTAATTTGTGCCAGGGTCTCACTATACATATCCTGCTCATCGAACCAACCTTCAAGAAGGCTTTCTATCCAGATCTTTAGTGCATTGCTGTGCCTGGCTTTGTGCTCCTTAATCTCAGCCTGAATGTTAATTTTATTTACCTGTGTCCACCTGTTCAATCACTTCCTTCTTGATTATTTGCACTTGTGTGTAAACAAGATCCTTGATTGTATATACCAATTGGGGTAGGAGGAGAGGCCTCGCAGGTCTGCATTACAATAGCGACTACAGCCTTCGTCTCAATCCTAGATTCACGCTACCAAAGCGGCCCTTTGTGACCTTAGTTCTGAGATAGAAAACCTATTCTTGGGGGCAAACGGGGGGCCTCAACTGCTGTTTGTGACCTGATACAAATCAGGCTTCTTCGGCAATCCGACAAGCTGAAAGAAAGAACAAGAAATTATCCCAATGGACAGCTATGGAATACAGAAATACCTCGGGGAAGACACATCAATATTTAAAAGGCATCTAATCTGTGAAATCAGAACTAGTTCACATGATTTCGAGGTGGAAAAGGGTAGATGGGCAAGACCCAAGATCCCCAAAGCAGAAAGAACCTTCAAAATCTGCCCCATGGGGGAGGTGGAAAATGGGCAGCATGTACTCCTA
Source organism: Dipteris shenzhenensis (assembly GCF_047967505.1). Lineage (NCBI taxonomy): Eukaryota > Viridiplantae > Streptophyta > Polypodiopsida > Gleicheniales > Dipteridaceae > Dipteris > Dipteris shenzhenensis. Next base: position 34,076,971 of record NC_141612.1, read on the forward strand.
AGACGTAGAGCCTACACACACATCAGAGAAGGTTACGGGGACAGGAAAGGTAATCTAAACAATCTGCTGGAGCAGCCAGCCAAAAAGCTAGGGCCTACTTGAAAGAGAGTTTGGAACACCGCAACAAGATATTGGGACTAGCACACAAGCTTTGGTATACCATGACTTCATCCACTTCATTCCATCTCTGTGCCAACCCATGATTGTGTAACTTCCATCGCCTTGTGTGGTTTCCTACTTGTGTCCATCTTCTCAATTCTGTTGAGGCAAGCCATGAATTGACAAAATGCTTCCCCTTCTAAACGTATCATTCCTGTTTCAGCTAGTAGGATGGGATAGGGTGTCTGTGCCTTAACCCCTAACTCCCCTATCAGTAATTGTTTATGTATAGTTTCTATTCTTTCCCAGTATATCTTCGAGAGCCGGGTACCCCAACTGGGATCCGTAAAGGAATACTTTCTGCATTAGCATGGTGTACAGAAACTCTCTCATTTCCAGATTCCACAGATGTGCCTTCCTGCATTTATTTTGGAAGCTATATAAACAGTTCAAACCTCCAAGAATCCTCTTTTCCACACATGCATTCCATTTGTAGTTGTTTGTGAAATTCAATCCTAGAAATTTATATGTGTTGACTGTTTCTAGGGGCCCCTTGAAAGGTGACATCCACTTGTTTGTTAGGTGTCCTAATCACGACTACCTTTGTCTTATCTATAGTGACCTGCATTCCCGAGTGCTTGCAGAATTCTCTTAGTGGATCCAAATGTGCTTGCAGGTTCTCCTTGTTCTTTGCGAAAATACATCATCATCTAGATAGATTAGCATAAGCAAAGTGTACCCTGCAATCCGAACACCTTGCTTGATGTGTATTCTAATCCACTCCTCCAAATCATTGATAAAAAGACCGAAAAGTGTTGGTGAGACGAGGCAACCTTGTTCGACCCCTTATCACTGCTTATTATAGCTTTTCCGTTGGAGCATGGCCTATCCACTAGCGGCTGTGCTAACTTTGCTAGAACCCTCTCATAGAGTTGATATGTGGCTTCTTGAGTTCCTGAGGGACTTTAAGCTTCTCCAATCTTTTCCATAACTTCTTACGTGCTACTGTGAAGGCTTTCTTGAAATCTATAAAACAACAGTAGACAACCTCTTTCTTACGTTTGGCTCCTTTAGTTGCAGCCCTTATGGCAACCAGATGATCAATTGTCGAGTGTTTGGGATGAGATCTTGCTTGGGATGGCACCCTCACTCCTTGTTCCTCCGCCCATTTGCTGATTTTTTGCTCAAGTATAGTGCCATATAACTTTGCCATTAGGTATTCATAAGCTTGGTAAGTATTTTCTTTGTCTTCTCGCTCCCCATGTCAACATTTCCACTACTAGCCCTTGTGTGTCTGGAGCTTTCCTATTAGCTAACTTTTTTTGGTAGCTGGAAGAATAATATTGAATCTATATCTGGAGATGAAGTATGCCACGGATCTGGGCTCGTCCAAGTATGTAGATATGTTAGGTGGGTGGGCTCTATTAGTAAATTTTCCGTTGATGCCCTCGGTTCTTCTCCAAGGGTTTCTCCAAGGGTGAAATAGTCTGGCCACATAACGTTGGTATCTAGGTTATACTATGAGTGATTGGAGCTGCACGTGGGTTGCAAGAGAATGCGTACTATTGTTTTGTAAGCACATGTTTGTTGCTTTCAAGTTGTACAGAACCTTCATACTGTGTCCCACTTTGCTCACTCTCACTATTGTACCTTCACCCCTCGCCATATACATTTGTCAAAAGTATTAATTTACTTGCTTGCACCACAATATCCCAGCTCACATAGCCTTAGCAGCCCTTGGGCAACTAGTAATACTTCCAAAAGACTATGGCTCCCCACCACAGAATTTTGGCGTTTACGGTGGGACTGTTTTGCTGCTGGAGTGATATCCTAGGGTCGTAATGGTTAGAGAGAGAGCTTATGCCAAGAAATTCTAATGATGTTGGGGGAGTGAGTGAGAGAACCAAAAGGTACTTGAGAAAGATCGGACAGAAGGCTTCCTATAGACAAAAAATTATACAAGAATCGGTACACATAATGAAAGCTTGGGAAGTCCTCAAGTTGGGTACAGATTGAGTGCAGCAACTAGAGCTACTGGCTTCATCGAAACTCTTATTGACTTGGACAACAAGAGGCATGGTGGTCAGACCCAAGTCATGATTCTGAAGGGAAGGAAGAAGCTCAAAGTTGAGAAAGAAAGAAAGAAAGCCTATTAATGTCCATGGGAGTTATTAAAAGGTACCTACTTTGTAGTCTGAAAAATAAGACAATAAACAGCCATGCATCAGTTTTAGACTGAGGGTCTTTTGGTTTTGATTTAAACTCCTTCATGGGGGTCACACCCTCCCATCCTTCCTAGCAGCCTTGATATCATCTCTCTCTCTCTCTCTCTCTCATGCGCGCGCACGTGTGGAATAAAATTTTAAAGCTAACATAACTAATGAAAAATAGCATAGCACAAACCAAATGAACAGCGGAGGGGAAAACTGAATAAATTAACCTCAAACAGTTCAAAGAAAAGAACAAATCAGAGAAACGAGGCTGTGTAACATCACACATGAACAGGAAAGCACAATCAAAAGAAACGTGAAAAGATTTGGAGCAAAAAGGCTGCAGCAAATAAGCACGAAGACAGGAAGCAGCAGACGACATAGAAGGAAAGGCTCAGGTTGCACTATGAACTGTATACAGCCTTTTGTTTTGTCATTTTAATACCACTCTGATTAAGATGGAGATTTTTGAGAGCAGTTTTGTAATTGGAATTACTTAAGCAATTAGTTCCTTTCCCAATAGAAATTCATAGTATTAGTTGCCTAAAGGCCAAATCAAAAGAAGGAAGGCATGAAAGACTTTATACGGTGTTTGCTATTCAGGTTCTTGAGAAACTTACAGCTTTATGTCTTTTGTCAGTGGAAGTGTTGGTCTTTTCAGGGCCACACTTTAACCTTAATTTTTTGCTGAAGCCTCGCCTTCTTGTACAATCATTCCAACAGAGAGGTTCTCTGGAAAATTTTCGTGTGCAAAGTTGTCAACAGACGGGCTTGTTGGATAGCAACATGGCCAAGTAAGTCTAATCATTAGAGCATAAAAGGACTGAGGAATTATAAAAAATAAGCCCTTCTAATCGGTGTCTGATACACATGAAACTTTGCAAGGGAATCCAAGTGACTAGAAGTAAGAGCCGTAGAAAGTTTGGTTCAAATCCGACAAAACTACATAAAGACTATATTTGACAAGCTCAATTCGTTATTGCATAGGAGCACGTCATCTTAAAAATGTGCCTTCAAGAAAAAATGTATCCTCTTCGTCCCCTCTTTTTGAAAGCTTACTATCCACATATTATCTTACTTGGACCATGATGTGTTCCTGAAACCATGCCAGGTGCAATGTGATTCCGAAGTGCGGTATGATTAAGTCCAGTCCCAGCCTTTTTAGTGGGATTCTCTGCAGAGCAGCTTCTCTGATGATGCTTGAATGCTTCAGGACGAAATTTCCGATCACAATAAGGGCATTGCTCTAATGTCCCTTCCCATGCTGTATATGCTCTGTGAGTAATACATGTGGAGAGTTTAAAAATAGCAGTAACACATGATTTTTACATCAACAAATCAAAGAACTCATTTGTTTTGAATCAGAGAGTCGAGAATTTCCAGTACATCAAAGAGTAGCACCACTGAAGCACGACAATGGAGGTTCACCAGATCTCTAAAGGTTAACCCTTGAATAGTGCAGAAAGGATGTGTTCCTGTTAGGGCTTCCATCTCAATCACACAGATTGTTCTTAGAGATGTTTCAAACAGAGAGTATTTAGTGGCTACTACAGGATATATCATTCACGGAGCCTTTATGATTTTCTAGAGACTACCGAGGTTGGCACTAGAGTCATCTAGATGACTAGTGAGGGCACGGCCTGGTACACACGCATATCTAGATGGTTTGCCAGTGAGGGCATTCAGATGGACTGTCTCCCTCTCTTCTAGTACAGCTTGGATGCCCTATCCTTACAAATCCCGAAAGATGAGATCAACCGTATCATATGGTTGGACCTACTCCAGAAAGAACTGTCTCTCTAGTCAAGCTAGAGCTCCATACCCACATGTGAGTCGTGCCTTGGCTGCATGAGTCGTCGTGGGCAAGTCAATGGAAGGGCTTGGCTTTCCAGCCCTATACAAGGCCCCATTCAGGGGCAGATCATGAATTCAGTCTTGAGACAGCCTCAACAATGTGTAGCATCAACAGGTGCATACTTACAGTTAGTAGGAGAGCATGCTTGTGCAAGAGGGTGTTGTCTAAGACTATATATGGTCATTGAAGCTCATAGAGAAGCACGCAAATCTAAAGCTTGGATGGCTGATAACCTGACCCGAAAGCTTGAATGGCTGATAACCTGACCCGAACACAGAAGCTTAACATATATACTCTTTATCCAATGCTGAGCTTTATCTAAGAAGCAACAATGGGAAAACCTGGAAACACAACTTGCATTTCTAGTTCATAGTACTTATTGTTTGGACTGCCGTATGATAAAAGACATCATTCCAAAAGAAAAAGTCTTCATGATTACACTTCAACTTCTATTGAAAACCCACTTCCATTAAATTCATTTTTAAAACAAGGGTTTTTGAAAATCAATAAAGGAGACTCACAGTTCATTAAAGGAGTCGACATCAAAGTTGCTGCTTCCAATAATCTCAATATTGGTTACACCAGAAGGGGGCTGGGGAAGCGGGCGTTGTTGTCTCTTTGGCTTTTTGGACTCTTCATCAAGCCATCTCTTTTGGCACTGTGGAACATGGATCTCTAGACTGTAAAACCCCTCCATATAATTAGTGACAAATCATAAAATAGCTTCACAATCCACAATTTGCAAGTTCAATGGGTATGTATGCAAAGACAAGCTTGGGACATGATGGAAAGAATCATCCAACAAGCCACGTTTTCTATGCATATGGGCCATGGCATTACTAGCCTTGCGGAAGAAAAATCTCAAACTAGAAAGCACAGCATCCCAGTTTTAGAATCATGAAGAAGCATACTTTCCATATGCCAAAGATAGCAGCGCTAAGCGAGAAGATAAACTTCCCATATGCCAAAGATCCATGACGGCCATTCCTAACTCAAGGTTTCTCCTCATTCACTTAGCCAAGTTCCTACAAACAACCAATCAATGCTGTAGATCTAAAAAGTACAATGATAGATCTAGAAAGCACAATCAATGTCGTAGGTCTAGAAATCACAGTGATAAACTCTTCTTGATCCATAGCATATGGGTTGTAGCGTCAACTAGTGAATTGTGTCAAAATCTCTAGGCAAACTCTAGAGTTTGTGTCTCCTTATACACTTAGCCAACCTATAAACAACCAATCAATGTTGTAAACAGCACGTATACAGAGGTAGTATCACATCGGTTTTTTAGGAATCTGAATAACAACACAATACGTGATAGTTAAAGGATAGAACGTGATGAGTGCCAAGATCGTGTTAAGGGTGAAAATAGTTGTGCTTTGAAGAGGAAGAGGACAAAAGAAGGCCATAAACGAAGGAAGTAGATCTGTAAACTTTGATGGCAGGTTGATGTGCCACGTTGTGGCTGCACTCTCATAGATCTCCTTAGCAAGGGCAGGATGAAATATATCCATGGGTTGCAATACATCTTGACTCTAATTGCAAGCTGGATTGTCTCTAATGACAAGCTAGATGGCACACCACGGATTCCTTTTTCCTCATTCTTTTAATTTCTAAAAGTTGGTTGAGAGGAAAGAGGGCTCTGCTTACAAAGCAGGCACGAAGCAAGTGAGCAGTTATATAAAATAGTTTCCAGACGATCGTTCAGGATGAAATACGAAAGTAGGGTGACGAAATCAACGTCTAGTATTTATAATGCCAACCGTGTTTATAGGCACACAAGCAGTTTTTGCAACGTCAGAAACGCTCTACGATGCGAATACGTAAAGTGTATATCTTCCGACCATGTTCCGACTGTGCATTGCATTGCAAGGAATCTAAATACACAAAAGAGTTGATAACAGTCCACACAGGGATCCCGTATCCCGTAAGGGGACAGAGTCACATGTACACACACCAGACGCACCCACCCAAGCGCTCACCGACCTTTTGGACCCATATTCTCGACCACAGACGTAGCACATGAGCATCTTTGGGCGACTCCCAAGATTGGAAGGAAATGGTATGTTCATGGCGTCTTTTCTCGAATACTATTACAAGCAGTCACCACGGCGACGCTCCTGGAAAAGGGCTGTGGCGTCTCTGCAGTAGAGCGCATTTGAATGGCTGTGAATGGAGTCTTTGCAGTGGCTTACGAAGAGAGTGTTTTCAAGAAAGGTGACGGACACAAAAGCCGCCACCTTTCAATAACAACATATCAACAAATCTACAATCTAATCTAAGTTTAACCATCTAACCCAAGCTTTAATCACTCTTCGGTTTGGAAACCTTCTTGAGACGGTGTGGTGCATGGAGATTTACCCTCCCTTCATACGTCCGTGGCACTGTCGCATTCTTTTTCGTCCAGCCTCTTGGCAAGCAGCCCAAGGTGTGGACTAGGGCCCTTTCTCATATTAATCCAATCAAATGGGTAGAAACTCTTGTTGTGATGTCCCGCGGTGTCGCCCGAACACCATTTTCTGCTACAGTGTCCGATCACGTGTGAATCATGTCTTACCTTCAACAAAAGCTTAGCATAACTTGTTGTAGGAGGTAAAATGGTGAATTTGATCGATAAAAAATTCCCTTGGATCTCTTGTACGGGCATGGCCGATAATGTAGATGAATGAGCCAAATTCAGCTTATTCACCCAGCATAATGCCTTCTTCGGAATTGTGAGCTTGCATTACCCAACGGAGTTAGTGCAATTGAGATTTTACAAGAGAGAAAACACAAGCATAAAACACAATGCAATAACTGATTAACTAGACAAAACAAGTTCGTCTTGCTCTAAGGCGATAAGGATTCTTTGGAAGGCATCCATGGTGCCAAGAGTCTTGAAGTTAGAAAACTAGAGATGGTTAAGTTATTCTCTTAGGTTGGGTTAATGAGACAAGGTAGTACTTGGGCTCTTCCCAAGCAAGAGGGTGCTATATATGGCCATAGGTGTTGGACTAGGTGGTGGATATGTAAGCGCTTAGTAAGGTCTAGTGACCTTAGGTTTGGTGACCTTGGAGAGATCTTAAGTAATTGGTAAGTCATGGATGCATGACTATGGGTGGATCCACAATCAGACCTGGTGGTCTAGAATGAGTAGTGAAGCAAGATCTGGTGATCTTGATCTTGTTAGGCCTATCTTGTAAGTTTTGGGTTTGATCAACCTAAAAGTAATGGCTCCAAACTGGTCACTTGGAACTTGGACCAATGCATGCATGTGGGAGAGATAGACTACAAAATAGTGTCTTATTGGAAAGGAAAAGTAGAACAGAAATAGATTTCTACTAACCCTAATGGATAAAGTTGAATTAGTCTTTGTAGGAATGTCCAAAGCAAAGGACTCCATGGACAACACAAGATGAAAGATAAGTACTATGTCTTTCTTATGGATTTATCTGTAAATTTGATTTAAGGAACATACTAATGTTGGATTTGTTTGGCAGGAGTACTAGACATGAAGATGTTGTATGGAAGTTTATGCAGGAACCTAAGGAGTGCTAAAGACCATGAAGGAAAAGAAGAGTACCTAGTAGATGAGGACATCTATGTTCCAAGCCAGAGGGCATGTCACGACACGATTTTGGTAGTCTAGAATGTATTAGGCTAGCATGATCAAATGTAATAATTAGAAGGTAGGTTAGGTAGGTTTAAGTGGCTAAATGCCATACGGATAATGTTTTGGATATGTTAATTGATACGGAATAAATGGTGCACTCACACATGTAGGTCCTAGGATAGGAATGGGTAGGAATGCATGGGTGCATTAATAAATGGTAGGCATAAAAGAGTCATAGGTTAGGGGTAGAATAATGGGGTATACCCAAGGGATGGATCCCAAGAGGCATGAGAGGTTGTGACCTCTCATATGCATGGAATGTGTGCATGAGGCATTATGCATTCATATGTGGTTTGTGGATTGCTAGAGCATGCTAGAGTAGTCAACAGCAAAAAAATACACTCATGTGGGCACTCCTTCCACCCCATTTGGAGGGCCAATACTTCCCAATTTATGCATCATTCCCTCACACATGTGCATCCTTCAACCGGTACGTGACAATCACTCCCTTTCACTCCTCCATGCCATAACATGGCTGGACGCCATCGCGACAATGATGGGGATATTGACCTCAATGTAGAGGCTGACAATTTCTTTAATCGAAGAAATAATAACACTCAAGGCAGGCGCCCCTTGGGAAAACTGGAACTTCCCAAATATAATGGTAGGGGAGATCCGGCCCGATTCCTCTAGCATTTTGATGCCGCATGTCGAGCAGGTGGAGATCAATCCCATGAAACCAAGGTGGCTTAGTTTCCCATGGCCTTAACTGATGAAGCGTCTGAATGGTACCTAGACCTTCTAGTGGAAGAGCGTGCCACATGGGACCTGCTTCAAACATAATTTAAAAGGCGCTTTCAAACGAAGAGGCTACAAGATGATCCCGCTCTCCATCTAAGCAACATCGAACAAGGCCGTCGAGAAGATGTACGTACCTACCTGGGTAAGATGAAAAGATTAATCGCCAAATGTGACCCACACCCCGATGCAAAGTACCTCACAGCCTGGTTCATTGCAAGACTAAGAAATAAAGTCCGAAAGGATATGAAAAAGATTAGCAGCTATGAAACGTTCAGTGCTGCTCATGCAGCAGCCATTGATATCGAGGATGGCATGACCGACTCTGACACTAGCAGTGATGACGACAGATCTAGTGCACGAGATAAGCGCTCGAAAAAGGGCAAATCAAAGTCCATAGCTAAAACATCAAATGAAGATCTCCTAGAGGCCATGACCATGAAGCTAAAAGAAGACATGATGCAAGCCATGGAACAAAAACTTCACTTGTCTCAGCCGCCAACTCAGACATATCCACGGCAAGAAAATGTCTGGTGTCCACACTGCATGGCCAATCATACAGCAAATCAGTGCCCGGTCCTAAGAGCCAGGATCACTACACAAGCAAATCCACTGCCAAGGTTATGGTGCCATATTTGCGTCGTCGGCGGCCATGATGAAAACAGTTGCATCTTCAACATGTGTAACAACTCGCCTCGACCTCAACAATACCAAGCGGCACCCATGCCAGTGTACAGGCAATCGGCACTTGCACAAGCACCCCCAGCTCCAAGGCTCAATCCTATTCCCGTTCGGACACAAGTCCCACAACTACTCAGGAATCCGAATCCACGACCATATCCAAGAGCACCAAATCCAGCTCCTCAGGCAGTTCCAATACATCAATTACAAGCCAAGGAAGTAGACTCGTCATTTGAGTATGAAACAGAGTACCCAGTGTACTATGTAGAAGGTGCAGAGGGCCTAATACTAGCTTATGCAAATCAAGTACATCCCAATACATATCGAGCACCAATCAAGTGCTACGGTTGTGGTGAAAATCACCGGATTGCAAAGTGCCCTCATCGTGGTAGCCCAGCTACTTTCCAACCCCTCTACAAAGATTGTTATGGATTGTCCCATGAAAAATAAAGTCCCACAACAAATAGAGGTTAAGCCTGACGTCCCAATCGGCATCATTGGGGTGGACCATCAAAGTCTGGGTCCGGCAAGTATAATATCACAACCTGTAAATGTAATTACACGCCAACAGAAAGAGGCCACCAAGGACCCTAACATTCCAATCCAACCAAAGCGACTTCTTAAAAAGAACACACAAGTGCCTCCACCTCTGCCAAGCAATGAGCAGCCGAGCTCATCGACATCAACTCCCAAGCCTCAAATAAAAGAAGCTCCATACCCAAATGCAGAGGTGGAGAAGGCTCATTTTCAGGCACTTCAGCAATGGGTACAAAAGGAACAAGCTCAATTTGAGGCTAAGAAACAAGCTCAATTTAAGGCTGAGAAACAAGCTCAAGACCCAATCCATGACTTGGCCCCACAAAGTATTGATACTATACTCAAGCCTCTGTTCCAACAACAGAGTTTACAACATAATGTATCGCCACGTCAACTTGAAGGAGCCACACTCTCTAGAATCCTGAGTTGCCCTGTGTCAATTCCCATCGGAATCCTCCTATGGCTCTGGGAGAGTTTCAAAGGATGGATTGAACTCGCAAATCCCCCGCCACCTATGAACGATATCAAAGATATCCCTGTGTAGATGGGTGAGAGAGATTACATATGCAACATTACTATGCCTTTGATCCACAAGGCATATAATGAAGTCCAAGCCATATTAGATGGTGGAGCAGGTGTAAATGTCCTATCAAAGGAGCTATGGTTCATCAGGCCAAAAATGTAAAATTCCACATTTATTGGATATAATCATCAAAAAAGAGCTACAAGAAAGAGAAATGACTCTGCTCCAATCACCAAAACCAATTGAGGAGTTGGACATACCCTTCTCACCAATATGGGAGACGTCACCAACTTCTCCTACTATCACATTAATAAGTGCAGATGCCTTAGAAGAAATACCTATTCTGGAGATCAAGATTGAGGAATTTCCCCATGAGATGCTACAGCTCGGTGCACAACTGCAACCAATATATCTCCAACAACAATAGCAACCAGAGCTCGAGGCAAGATTGGCACCAGAACCTGAGGAAAGGTCGGCACTAGAGCCTGAGGCTACATCATCACTAGGACCGCCCATTGATGCCATGCCAGTCGATGAGCCACAAGGGGAGCTAGTGCCATATCAACAGTATGACTATTGTCACACAGAACTGAAATACCATTGAAACAACCTCCCCCAAGTGCTACAAAATCATCGGGATGGCTACATGGCCACCACTTGTATCAACAGTATCACAGTCCTCATCACCATCTATCATTCTCCAACATCAAGCTAGCCAAATGGTCCAAATGTCAGAACTATTCAATAGCTTGGCCAAAGAAGAATATGCAAGAGAATTGGACAGACAGACTGCAACAGAAATCGAAGACCAATTCCAGGCAATTGCCATAGAGGTCAAGGCACTTCAGGCGCAGATAGATGAGAAGGAGGTAGAAGAAGTGCGCATGAACCAAGCTCTTCAAGCTCAAGAGAAGGCAGTGATGGATGTGACCTCCAACCTCCACCAAAGTTAAACACAGCTGACAGTAGTAGTACAAGCAATGGTAATCCTACAGACCTACTATAACTCCTTGACATCCGCTCATGCTTAGCAAACAGAGGTAGTGGCAGACTTACTCTAATTCACAAAGAAGAAGAGCTCCAGGATTGCAAAGACAAGCTTGAAGACATGAAACAATCTTTGGCAGTACGAGCCTTCAGCATTGACGAGCTTACAAGGGAATGCAGAATCTTAAAGGACCAACTTACTACCGCACCAAGTCTTGGACCAATGGTCCAATACCACTGAAGACATTCCTCAATAGGCAAAGGTCACCTTGCAAATGAGAAAGCTTAAGGCGGCATATAAAACCATCTACCAGCAATAAAAAAAGCATGAGATGCACTCCCAAAAGATAATTATCTCCAAGCTTGAACTCCAATTGCTAATGCACCGACATCCCACCCATGCAGTTGATGATCCCATCCCACTAGCAAAAAGAAGTGTTGGAAGATGATAGGGCCTATCTCACATCCAACTTCCCATATCTAACCACTCTCTCTGCCAACCTCATAACCTCACTTACCCTTGCTACTACCACCCTCTTAACCTTTCCCGAGCTCCATCCTAACATCTATTCCCTCCATCGTCTCTTTGCTCATGCCTCTCACCATTTTCAACTAACCCAACAGTCACAAACTTACGAGCCCCTCACACCTAGCTTCTTCCCCTCCCTTGCTAATTCTACCCGCTCCCCCTTCTACAACTAACACTCTTCCATATTTCTCTCCCATGTCCCTAGATTCCCTCCCTGCCCCATCATCACCTCCGACACTACTTGTGCTTCCATCAGTCGAAAATGACACAATATTTGATTTTGAATATCAAGATCTAGATAATCCAATTCGTACTCCCATGCCAAGTTCCAATGATGGGTATGATTTTGATGAGATACCACTTCCCAGTAACCCCATCAAGGAATTTTGGAGCAAATATCCTGATATGAAAACTCGAGGTGGATGGACCCTAGAGAACTTTCCTACCAACCTTCATCAGCGTCAAATTAGTGAAGGTTGGATTAGCAAGTTGGATCCACAACCTGATTGGTGCCATCCCAAGCTCTTTGATGTAATCTTCTTGAAGGAGTACCTACGTGCACCTCCATGTCTCAGAACCCATCCCAAGTTCTATGCAGTTCCACAACATAAAAAATGGGAAGCCAACATACACACTTTGGATGAAGATCGAACCATTAATTAGCCAATGATCGAACCATATTCTAGTGTAGAATGGAATATCCAAGGCACAATGATCCGAGCACTTCAGCAGCATGAGCAAATAATGCATGGCAACATTGATCGCTTCCTTCGCCTAACTACTATATTCTGTAAAACATTGGAATTCATTCTGGAGGTCCCATGTTACCCCTCGATACCCATTTGCCTCCACTCAGTTTCAATCCCAATGAACAGGCCGATGCTCAGATTACAAGCCGACTCTATCAAAGAGTGATCTTCTTAGAAGCACACCACATATCTCTGTTCGAACAAATGGTGGATACAAGCTACCTAGAAACTGAGCAAAAATCGTATGGTGCCAAGGCTTTATAGTAGGATCGACTGGTTCCACAGCCACTGGACTAAAGGCATGGCGATCTAGGTACGTGCTTGCAATAAGCCATAACCTAAGGACAGGTAATAAAATGGATCTGAGAGTATGCTGTCTCTGTGCCAACATGGACTTAGGTAGAACAGAATGTGTGTGTAGAGTAGCAACAAAGATCCGCTTGTATTTGCATAAGGCTAGAAATAATCCCTCTTAGAAATCCAACTTGCATGTTCTACATGCAAGTTCTACATACGATTCCTACATGCAACTCCTACATGCGAGTTCTACATGTGAGTTCTACATGCAACTCTTACATGCGAGTTCTACATACGAGTTCTACATGCAACTCCTACATGCGAGTTCTACATGCAACTCCTACATGCGAGCTCTACATGCGAGTTCTACATGCCACTTCTAAATGCAACTCCTACATGCGAGTTCTACATGCAACTCCTACGTGCAAGTTCTACATGCAACTTCTACATGCAACTCCTACATGCGAGTTCTACATACGAGTTCTAAATGCAACTCCTACATGCAACTCCTACATGCGAGTTCTACATGCAACTCCTACATGCGAGTTCTACATGAAACTCCTACATGCGACTTCTACATGCAACTCCTACATGCGAGTTCTACATGCAACTCCTACATGTGAGTTCCACATGCAACTCCTACATGCAACTTCTATATGCAAGTTCTACATGTAGAGAGAGAATGTCTTACAATTCCTACATGCAGAGAGAGAAGCTCTCCAACTTGTACAAATACCCCATAATGAAATGAAGCCCACACTCTTTGGGGCATTGTGTTGAATTCTACTTTGGTATTCCAAGCAATTGTCTCAAGTATCCATGCTTCCTTGCACTCCACATCCCATGTCCTAACCTTGCAACTCCTCCTTCCCTCTCCTCCAACCTTGCAACCATCCCCTCCCTCTCCTCCTCCCTCCTCCTCCTCCCCTCTCCTCCAACCTTGCAACCCATCCTCTCCCTCTCCTCCTCCCTCCTCCTCCTCCCTTCTCCTCCTCCCTCCTCCTCCTTCTCCTCCTCCTCCTTCTCCCTTCTCCTCCTCTTCCTCCCTCCTCCTTCCTTCTCCTCCTCCCTCCTCCTCCTTCTCCTCCCTCCTTCTCCTCCTCCTCCTCCTCCCTTCTCCTCCTCTTTCTCCCTTCTCCTCCTCCCTCCTCCTCCTCCTTCTCCCTCCTCCTCCTCCTCCTCCTCCTCCCTCCTCTCGCTTCTTTCCCCCATGCTCTTACACCTTCTTCCTCTCCCACTCCTATGCTCCCCTAATCCCTTAGTTCCTCAAGCCTTAACCTCCATGATCTATGAGGGAGACGAGTTCTCCAACCATGTACTTTATCCTAAACCCAGGGTAAATTTTAATGGCGAATTATAGCCCAAAGGTGAATTTAAAGCAATTAAAAAAGTGGATGGGCTATTTTGCATGTAAAAGAATGTAAAAAAATTAGCCCAAAAAACTTACATTTAGTTAAAAACATGGATGTGTTAAATCGTCTGTTCTTTTCTACTTTCTCCCCTTTCACGAAGAAGTTCGCCCGACTCTCTCTCCTTGCTTAGATGTATTTGTCATGCATTCACCTGGGTGGCTTGGCCAATGCACTATTAACTTGCTTCTCACGTTCCAAGCAACACGCTGAATCGCTGATGGTATTAACGTCTACATTCTATAAAAACTTCGTGCGGCTTCTGTTGTTGCTGGCCTTGCCTCTCCATTTTTTGGATTTCCATCCAAGTGAAGTATTGAAACAAATGCTATCTCATTGCCTAGATCTATTCCTGCACTAAATGTTGTGAGTAAATTACATTTTGATGCCTATGAGAGGTAGTTGCTATGTTTGCTTATGTCATGGAGCGACTCATAAATGACGTTTGATATCAACTAACATCTAATTGCTCTTGTAGATCCCTACCTTCTACATAAGCTTGAAGACTTGAAAATGTAGAATGAAGACTTGCAAACGTAAAACAGTAAAACGTCACTTTTTTATTGTCCTTCAAAAACTATGGAGATGGCAAAAGCAATCTTGTAAGTTATAGCATGACTCTACGAGGGAGAAACGAGTTCCACATCTGATAGCCAACACATTCACGTATGCCTTGTGCCATTTCAGATTTAGGTATGCCTTGTGTGATTTCTCTCCCCACATAATATAAAGCCCTCCTTGTATCACTATATCTTGTCCCATGTGTTGAGTAACTTTGTGTGCCTTTCACATTGACATGGGTAGCTTTTTTTTTGCTTACATCTAGTTCATCAATTTGTGAATATTTCATCTCACGTAATCTCAAAACTAATTTCTTTGGGTATTTTTGTAATTGGTTGTTCCATGAGTGAGTGCAGTGCTATCATGTTCTCAATAATTTATAGGAACACTCTATTACATTAACCTCCTCTTTTTGCCTATTTGGAGATGTAATATCAAATCTCAGGTACCTCTACTTTTGTAGACAAGTTAATTTTTGGTGTTTTTGCATTTTTTACATAGGGGTTACTTAGAAAAGCTTAACCACCCTTCAAAAGAGCTGTGGCCACTGGCCACATAGCTCAAAATGACAACCCTGGATCTATTCTAAGTGATGCACCCCTGATGTTGACTATTGCTGCTCTGCATTGGAGAGGATTGTGTAGTCAATGGAGAGCCATGAGTGGAGAAGACGGCTGGCCATAAATGGCTACTTTATGAGAGTCCAAAGATGGCAAATCTAAGGCTAGTTTGGGAGGGTAGCACCCACCCATAGGGAGATGTGGGGTTGAAGGAGATGAAGTAAAAAGATGCCAAATAATGAAGGGAAGCCAGCCCTTATAGGCTATGCATTGGAATCTAAAAATTGGCAAGTTTCATACATATAAGTAACATCAAGTGTGTATCAACCAAACAATTGGCAAGTCTTCCTCCAGCTGACTAATGGTTAGTTGGGGCTCATTTTAGGGCCTTTAAGGTTTGGAAAGATAGGTTCTCAACCAATGGGATGAGGTCCAATGTTACATAGAAAGAAGTAGAAAAAATAGGAAAGATTCGTGAATATTATAATTAATATTTTATGCATCAGCAACTATCGAGTACAAATAAAATGGTCTTGTCAAGGTGACTCGATAGGCTTTCGAGGGGGGGGGACTTGCTGGGCCACTAGTTCCTAGCTAGAAGCCACCATATCAAAGTAGATGAACTAGAAGCTCACACGGGAG
Source organism: Dipteris shenzhenensis (assembly GCF_047967505.1). NCBI lineage: Eukaryota > Viridiplantae > Streptophyta > Polypodiopsida > Gleicheniales > Dipteridaceae > Dipteris > Dipteris shenzhenensis. Next base: position 34,093,000 of record NC_141612.1, read on the forward strand.
GAGAAGAGGCTGATACTGCGAAGAGAGAGGATGGAGATGAAGGTGGCTCAGCCCGGGGGATGGGGGAAAAGGTGGAGGCGAAGGTCATTAATGTCCTGTTTGCCACCTCGCACATTGTCAAGTCTGGAAGAAGGCAGCTCGCTGAATATATGTGCGGGCAGAATGCAGCAAGGCCACTTTATGCCCAACAGTCCACAATCGTGCTGGGTAGGAGAAGCCATGGGCAAGATCAAGTGTGAGCAGAAGCACGGGATTCAGGAGCAGCAATAGCACATGGGGGGCAAAAATTGTTGCAGCTATAGGTCCACGAGGTGCATGACAAGGGGGAGAAGAAGGAGATGAGGAACGATGGCGGGAGGGGAGAAGAGGAAACAATGGCCCGGGGGGGGTGCAACGGCACACAGGAGCTCGCAGGGAGAGAGAGAGGGGGAGGTAGCTTGACAACAAGAGGAGGAGGGAGGAGTTCTCAGTGCTGTAGGCAGGAGGCCCAAAAAAATGTACGAGGTCTACATGAATCAAGATAGTCAGTATCATCATCCAATCTTAGGATTCTCACTGTGTCTCTGTACCTCGGGGACAAACTCTTCAACAATATGGCTTTCCTATCATCTTCATCCGCCTTCGATTCTAGTTCTTCAAGTTGCTTCAATAGGGACTGCATCCGATTAAGAAATGTTCCAAGGTTCTCAGTTTCATCCATTTGCAGGGTGTATAATTCATCCTTTAGTGACACCTTTGAGTGCTTCATTTTGACTCCGAAGACAGCCTCCAGCATTGACCAATTCTCTGTTGTAGTTAGGGTCATGTCAAGATGATGAAAACACTTTCTCCCAATGCAATTCCAAGTAGAAATCAAGTTTTGATGAAGAATGATATGTATCAGACTTGCAATGTCTGTGTCAGAAAATGTCTGATGATCTAAAGGAATCTGAGTTCTGTCAGCCGAGTGCAACTCCCCATACATGTAAAAAATCTTCGAGTTTGCAGACTGTGATCCAGCTAGAACACTTATATCCAAAGTAGAGCAGTGACCTATTTATGTCAGAGATACAAATTGCTTTCACGTTTCCATAACAGAAAGTGTTCTTGTGGGAGCATTGTAATGGTAGCATTTAGTCCTCTTACTTGAAATATAAGGTGAGGCAGACTTAGACCAAGAGGTTGAAATGCTGAAAGTGAGTTGGGATCGGTTTGGGTAGAAATTTAGTCTTGATTTTCTTCATATCAGCAGACCTCAAAAGATTTTAATCCTTGCGAAGTACAATGTATTGGAAATATGATCTTCGAAGGTGCTTTTTCCTGGTGGTGATGATTATCTATGTGGCCCCTTGCATGTAAGCCACGTAGGAGTTATGTGGTGGACTGATTGACTCTCTACAGCAAGGTTACCTTGGTAGTGAAATTATGGATGATAGTAGTGAATTTGAGCGTGGGATGATAGTGATTAGTTTCGTCAATTATACCTCTGGACACACAGTTGAGGATAAGTGAGTCAATCGCCGAGGATGAGAGTCTACTGTCATGGATATACCGCACATATACTGAAGCACTTTTATGGTGATGCTTAGTTATATTAGTTTCATAGTTGAGGTTCTTCACAATCGATGGTGTAGAGAGTTAGAGTTTCCGAACAGAGCAAGGCCAGTAGGCTTGAGTTGATTGAATCAGAATCCTTGAGCAGTGTTTTGTCGATACTCTTGCATCACAATTTCTACATACTATGTTAATTGTTAATTTCCTTTCAGTTGGTATCAGACTAGGATGTGAGGACTCTATAAGCATCTGTGTTGCCGCCACCATCTTTTCTTACAAATGTTGCACCCACGTCCAACAATCTTTTTTCCAAGGATAGAAAATTTCCTGTCCAACAATTGTTTCCACAATGTCTTCAGGTTTGGTACCCTGTCAATCCTGCAATGGGCTAGACAACTTTCAATGGACTTGAATGCATAAAAGAGGCAAGTTATCCTTGTAAGATGGAAGTTTAGTTGAGATCTAACATCAACAAAGTTGTTGAATTGATGATTTTTAGTGCACATCATGTTTTATGCTCTCTGGTAAAGTATGTTTCTAGTTTATCCTTTGGAAAAGCGTTATACATGGCTTGATGTGAAAAGATTTCATTAAAGCATACTTCCTAAGCTTTCCTCTTATTTGATTGGCTTACATCTTCCCTTACATTTTATCTCCAACCATCAACATGGAAATGTACATCTTTCTGTAGGCCAATGCCTAGAACATTCCAAAGGGAAGATTCTTTTTGTACTGCATGGTTTCAGGCATGGTGGGTCTTCCTTTGCATTTTGTTGATGTCTTCACTAGAGCACAACTCGAGAAAAGTTAGCTTTTCAAAAAGGTTTAAGCTTATTCCCATTTGGTGATTGACATCACACCTTGTACACCAAGACATTGGCACTACAAGGTAATGTATCAATAAAAGCAGTGGTTAGCAATGTAGGGATATAAGGCTTCTTTCTGAGTGGCATGCTTATGCTTTGCTACTCTTTATAAGAGCGTGGCTATAGATTATTGCGGGAGTTTAGTGTATTGACACCTCTAGATGGTTTGGCTTGGACTAAGGGTTGCATTTTGAACTGTTGAAGCTACAAAAAGACAACCCATTCAACCCCACACAAGCAGGAAACATGCACAGCCCAATACATTTTGCTGGAGCCAGCAAATAACGGAGGATAAACAACCAACTCTTAGGCCAGGAAATCATCTTAAAATGAGTTGAACTAACAGCTTGAATTGACAAGGTAGATGTCTTTGGCTGAGTTCACTGATAATACTGTAGAAAATTCAAGCATGGAAATAATCCTATGGTGCTTATGAATAAATAAGCCAGAATTGTCATAAATGGTGAGACTTGAAAGAAACAATGTGTGTGGTGGTTTTAGGAAGATCCTTGGGGATGGGCTTTGGTGGAATGGTATGCTAGAGTTATATAGGAACATGCTTGTGGGAGCCTCAACTCTAGCAAGGCCCGAGTGGATCATGGTAGCTTGCATATGTTCTCAGCTTGTTTTTGTTCATGTTCATGTTACTACTAACTAAGTTCTAGTTTGTCTAGGGTTTGATTGGGCTAGGATTCAATAGCAAGTACAAGCAATAATGGTCAGCTAGAATAGTAGAGTTGTCACCAAGTGTAGTAGGGAATTATGTCAAGTAGCAGGGCTTAGCTGAGCATATGACTAGCAGAAAGGGCATATTCTAGAACATAGAATTGGAGCAGTAGGTCACTTGGTTGGCAATGTTTCACATGTGATGACCCATCTGAATTTCAGCCTGTTGGGTTGCCATTAGAGCCAATCAGAAGCTACAGTTGCCCGCCAACATTGCTGCCCACTACGCACAAAGTAGAACAATGATTACCAATGAAGAGAAGGCTCAACCATGAGGAAGAGTAACTACATTCTATTCTATTTAGTATACAATTATTCAGTAATAGATAGTCAGTAAACTGTATACATTGTATTCAACTACTGATTAGTTAGTAACTAGTAATGAGCTATACTAATTGTCTATTAATGAATGTATACTAACTAGTTAGTTGATCAGTAGATCAAAGGTCAATAGATGAGTAGTTAGGATCTAGATCTAGTCTATATTTAGTATCTAGATCCAATTAGCATCTACATGTACAAGTATGTATATAGTATAGCTCCTGCTCATGCTCCCGCTCTCCTCCTTACCCCATCTACCTTATCTCCTCCTCCTCGTCGTGCCACCCCTCTGAATGCGACCCTCCAGCTGTCACCTGCTCCAATAGGCTCTAGCTTTTTCCTCGCCACCCCTCTATGCATCACCTGCTCAGCCCTGCCATTCTATTCGTCGTTGATAGTTTTGCCCACCATTCTGCTCGTCATTGATAGTTTTGCCATTCTGCTCGTCATTGACAGTTTTGCCCGCCAGTCTATTTGTAATCGACAATTTCACCCTTGTCAAGGCCTGTGCAAATTTGCCCTCGGCTTGAAGTTCCCAGACTATGCAGGATGTCTATCTGCATGACTAGACAAACCACTTTGCGCGTCCCCCATCAAGCTGTTCACTAGTGACCAGCTTATGTTTCTGTTCTTGGCCTGAGCGTGCCCAACTTGCATAGGGTGTCTACCTGCATGATCAGACTTCGTGTGCCTCCTACTCATGTTCAACCTATGAAGTGGCTTGCTCATGTGAGAACAGATCTGCATGCTGATATCCAAAGTATAGGCTGTTGCGCAAGGACTCGTGACTTGTGGGCAACTCCTGGTAGGCATCCCTACTCGTAGCAGGTTGTTACCAGCGTGCCTACAGGTAGGCAGTGACTCAGCCCCTTCATCTCTGGATTGAGCCATCGCCTTCATCACCTCTTCTCCTCACGGCTTCAATCCCTTCCCTCTTGCGAGAGCTAGAGTAAGTCTCCCCTCGATATGGCGGCTCCCAACTAGGAACCTATGGCCCAGTAGGATCCCCCTACATCTTAATCTTATCGAGTCATTCTGACAGAGCAACAGACCACCATGGGCGGGTCATAGGGTACTCCCCTTCACAAGCAGAGGTATGGGATTGGCTCGAAGAGACCTTGCTTCTGGAGGATAGTCACATAGAGGATGTTGCCCTCATGGGCCGTGGCATCATTTGGCTTTGACTTTCCCACCCGAGAGCCACAAGATCCTTCCTAGACTGCTCTCCGATTGCCGTGGATGGAAGACTCATCATCAACCTAGTCCTGTGGTACAGGGGCTTCAGTGCAGCTGACTTCGACGAGCGCTTCCACATACCTCACCATCCAGTCACGTTATAGTCCCAAGTCTCGTAGCGGAGCTAAGCCTTATTGTCAGAGACTTGGGGGCACATTTCGGGTGGGTCATGCAAGATACGTTCGTAGATGTGGTGGCTGCCCTAGGAGTCCCTTGAGTCAGAGTAGTAGTCTTAGACCCACATAGTATTTCTTTAGAGCTAGAGATCATGACGGATGCAAGCATTGTGACACAGTCTTATAGTCACAGGCCTTCCTAACCAGTGCTTGAGATGCCATGGTTTTGGACACCAAGCACGGTCTTGCCCATGTTTCACCAGATCAGAGCCCTTCACTACCCCCAGCCCAGCCCGACTTGCAACATAGGATTCCACCCGCCACACTTCTACCCCGCCAAGGGAGGAAGGATGGACAAAGGTGGAAAAGAAAAAGAAAAGACCAAAGAAGAAAAAGGGCAAACCACCTCAGATGGATACCCACCTTGAGAGTGAAGAAGTGGGCCATAGCAGGCAGCGGCAGTTTGGAAAGGGGAAGGAGAAGGTCAGCCAGATGCCACAGTAGAAAACCCCCCCTCATCATCCTCCTCTCCTTTGCTGCCTCCTCCCTCCCCTCCTCCTATGTCCCCCCCTCCTCCGTCACCCCCATCGCTCGTCGTCTCAAAGGAGGCCGGGGCCCAGGGGACCCCCATGCTAGCAACTAATAGTATCTAGCATCTTATTACTAGTGGTTAGTAGTATCTTGTTACAATAGTTGTAGTTATAGTAGAATTAGTAAGTAGTATTTACTAGTAGATACTAGATAGGAGCATCAGTAGTTAGTAGAGTTAGCATTGAGTTACTAACTACTAATGACTGAAGGAACTGTAAACATGGTGGGGATTCTAGGAGGTTGGAATGGTAGAAGCGTATTGACAAGAAGATGGGAAATTGAGTTATCATTCCATGAACAAATTGTTACATATATAGACTTCCAGTCTTGTCCACATGTTAGTCATCACATGATAATCACATGGGTACACATGGTGTGTTCAGATGTCCAGGCATGTGTCCATTCCATACAAAGCAACAAATGCCTTTCAAAAAGTCAACATCTTCTAGAATTCAGGAGAATCTCTCCCTAATCACACACACCTCTAGCATATGAACAACACAAAGGATAATGCTTGCTCCAACATACCCCCCCTCAAGCGTTATCCTAGTTCATGCTCCAAGATAAATCTAGGTTTATGGTTTCTCATGCCTTTCCACTTAGGTCAAGGATAAATACATGGCTCTAGTTTCACAAGGTGTCATGATTGGTTCAGTCCTTGGGGTATTAATAGGTGTTAGTAACTACTAATGACTACTAATGTTCCAACTATTGTCAATTGAACACTTTTCTAATTACTAACCACTGATCAACTAGGTCTATTATTGACGGTCCATTACTTACTAATTACTAGTTTGAATATTAACACTTTGAGTACTATCAAGTGCTAATGTTCTAACTATACTAGTTCAAATACTAATACTAGATACTAGATAGTAGTTCAAATACTTTGAATACTAGTTTGAATGCTAATTGTTTGAAAACTAATTCAAATACTAATTCTTAATACTAGAACAGTAATAGTTTGTACTCATCATTTTCAACTAGTATTTAGTATCTATATATATATATATATATATATATATATATATATATGCTGACTAACAGTTTGTACAGTAACAAAACTGAGATACAACATCTATATATGATTGCTTGTTTCTTTAATCAGTTTGTGTCCATCTCATGTCAGAGAACTCAAACAGGGAGTGCGGCCTTTTAATTTTCACAAGACTTGTGCATCAGTCCAGCCAGCCACATTACCACATATTCAGTGCCAGCAGATATTCAGCCAAGAGCATTGCCACATTGAAATTCTGCCTACCATTTTCAACTATTGTTCATGTAAAAAAGCATGCTACATTTCTGCTCAACAGCAAGGACAACAATGTCAAATTTGTGCTCATTTAGCCAACATAGAAGTGCACATTTTTTGGTTCTTAATAAGCTACAGTCTTCTTGTGTGTGGAGGTCAATGGCTACCATTCTATGTATTCAAGCTATGTGTTCTAAGCATGCATTGAAAGAATGTTTTGAACCTTCAAAGCTGAGAGAGAGAGAGAGAGAGAGAGAGAAAGAGAGAGAGAGAGAGAGAGAGAGAGAGAGAGAGAGAGAGCTCTAATCATTGTAAATTTGTAATTGGGAATTTTCAGCTCCAGGTTTATTTTCATTTACATATGGCTCCAAAAAAGAAGAGTGTTGGAACAAGTGCTAGATGTTTAACACAATATTTTAATTGCATGGCAGAATCCTCAATGGGTTCAAGTAAGTTAACAAGACTTGAGCAAGCTGATCATGGTCCAGATTGTTTATCTAAGGAAAGCCTTGGTAGCAATGAAATGTTACACTCATTGAAATCAACTAAAGTTGTTCCATCAACACCGTCACAAGATGTCCAAAGTGTACGAGTGGATGCAACACAGTCAATTGCAAGGAGCAACCACTTGTCTCCAACAAATCCAAGAGAAGGAGAGTCAATTAGAAAGGAAAGTAAGAGGAAGAGAGGTCAATGGGATATCGGGAGGACATTCCAAGCTGATTGGGTTTCAAAGTATCCAATCATACAACCTTTGGAGTCAAAAAATGAGGAGTCATCAAAGTTTGCTACTTGTATAGCTTGTAGTTGGAAGCTGGGTCAATCTATCAAGCTGCAATTAAAGCTTGACACAATAGAGAAACACCTTGGAAAAGTTTATGAGAAAGAGATGGTTGATGGAAATACAAAAATTGTTGCTCGTTGGAAGAGTAGTGGTGAATGCAGGCATATACAAAACATGGCTGAATATGAAGCTCACTTATTACAGTTTGAAGAGGATAGAAAGGCTGGAGCAACCATTCAACACTTGTATGAGAAAAGGGTCTTGAAGGATTGCCAATCCACGCTTGCACAATTTGCCATTGTATTGCACATTCTCTCCATAGGGAAGCCCATGCCAGAATATTCCAAGTGGGAGAGCCCATTGAGCTTCATTGGACTTCGTGTTCCACATTTTCCAACAAACCATTGGAGTGAAACTGCAGGTTGGGAGTTTGCCTACTACATGGCAGAAGTGGTCAAGGGACGCTTACAAGAGAAATTAGCAAATGCCAAGTTCATTGCTATCTCACTTGATGAGGTAATCACACGAGATAATGGCTCATGGGTGTGTATAAATGCATATTTTGTGGAAGAACATGTGAGAAAGGTATGCTATGTGGGAGTCTCCAAGTTGGAATGTAGTGCGACTTCAAATGGTATATTGAGGTTGCTAATTAAAAGCATGACAACAAATGGTGGGATGAGCTTGAGAGATTTGTCTCAAAAGATTATATGTGTGGGTGTTGATGGATGTTCGGTAATTCATGGGATTCGAGCTGGACTTTGTGTCCAATTGAAGAGGCTTTATGCTCCTTACATGGTTGGCATACATTGTATGGCTCACTGTACAAACTTGGCTTATAAGATTCTCCAAAGTTTTGATTGTGTGCAAAAGATAGAGGATTTGGTGAGAAAAGCATATGCTTTTTTTTCAAGGAGTCCTAAAAGATTCAATCAGTTTAAGGTGTTTGCAAAAGGAGTAAGCCAAGGTAAGAAGCTCTTGAAGCAAGTTGATACTAGGTGGATTTCACTCATTGGTCCAGTTCAGCACCTATATGAAGAATATAAATCAATCATTGGGACTGTGCATGCACTTGCTCTAAAGAAGGGAAAGGGGCGAGAAAAGGCCATAAGGCTGTTAGATCTCCTTAGTGATGCAGAAATATTTTTACATCTTGGTGGATTGCTTCCAATGTTACCAGAGATGAATCATCTAATAAAAATACCACAAGCGCAGGACTGTTACATTATGGAGTATACTATAGCGCGAAAGCTCGCATGCTTGCAATTAATTACCCTCTATGGAGAAAGCTCAAGCTTCTCAAGCAAAGAGTTTGAGGAATGGAATACCAGTTTGGATATTGAGAATGAGAATAGCTTTTTATGCTATAATCAAAAAGGATGTTTGTGCATGAAGTCAAAAGGAAACTTGATAGAACTTCATCTCATGAGAAAGGTGAAGGGAGTTGAAAAGCATCAAAAAGTCAAACAGTCAACTTTTCCACAACTCATAAGCTTTGTTAGGAAAGAGCTTATTTCTGTGTGTGCCACTCTAGTTGATGAGATCCAACAATGGTTTCCTAAAGATGAACTCTTTGAATCATTTGCAATTGTTCACCCCATATATTGGAACAATGAAAAAGACAAAAGAGTATTGATGATTGACTTCACTAACAAAGTTCAAGTCATTTCAAATCAATTTGGTCAAAGTGTGGAGCCGAATGACAATAGAGTGAATGCATTAATCTGTCCCAAAGAGCTCATAAATCAGTCAAGCATCTTTGGGTAGACTATGTGGGAGCAATATAGCAAGCTAGAAGAACCATCAAAGCGTGGATCCATGACTAGATTGTGGAGGAAATTAGAGACAAACTTATATCTAAAGGAGAGAATGTCTGAGTACTTCAAGCTTGTTGATCTATGCCAAACAATGATTCTTGGTTCAGTGGAAGATGAGCAGGTGTTTAGTAGCTTGTCCTTCATAAAGAACAACTTGTGAAATAGACTTGAAAAGGATTTGGATACATGTTTGAGATTGTATACTACCAAACATGACCTTAGCACATTTCCATTTGAGGAGGTGTATGCTTTATGGGACTCAAATTGTCATAGAAGGACTATTAACAAGAATGCATTACAAGATGAAAAGGCCAACCCCAGGACTATTCACGATATGAGATCATTCAACAGTTTAGCTTCCTTTTATAGGAGCTTCATAGAAATGTACTCAGCCATCACGGCTCCCCTCATGCATTTGATGAGGAAGGATATGGCATGGAAGTGGGCAGCCAAGCACGAGAAGACCTTCCAGGATCTCAAAGACGTAGTCACAGCAAAATGAACCTATCTTGGTGTTACCCAATTTCTCTAAGATATTTGAGGTATAGACTGATGCCTCAAACTTGACCATTGGAGGACTGCTTCTACAAGATGGCCATCGGGTGGCTTTTGTGAAAGTAGGATGCTGATAGACCAGGAAACGAGGTATCCAACACATGATAAGGAGATGATAGCCATCATCTATTGCCTCAGGACTTGGAAGCACTACATGCTAGGTAGGTTGTTTTCTATTTACACTAATAATGTTACTACATCTTACTTCATAACGCAATCTAAGCTTAGCCCTAAGTAAGCTAGATGGCAAAATTTTCTAGCTAATTTTGATTTCCAGATCAAACATAAGCCAGGGAAGGAAAACATAGTGGCCAATGCTTTGTCTAGATGGCCATATTTGTCAACCTTATAGTTGCTACAAGGAGCGACCCTCTTAGAAGAAATCAAACAGGGATACATGGAAGACACCCTTGCCAAGCGCATGCTACAAGAAGACACCAAGTTGGCTCGTGGAAATTTGAGATGAGGTGATCTTCTACAAATAGAATAGAGTCTACGTTCCAGCCACTTAGCGGTCTGAGGAGGTGACTCATGAAGGAACACCATGATACTACTTGGGCCGGACATCCGAGTCAAGAGAAGACCTTAAGCTTGTTATCACGAAGCTTTTGGTGGTCTCTTATGGAGAGAGACTATGATGCCTACGTTCGGACCTATGTCACCTACTCACAAGACAAGGTTAAAAGGAGGAAGCCTGCTGGTTTGCTACAACCTCTACCGATTCTTGAGTGTCCATGGGAGAGCGTCTCCATGGACTTCATCACTTGCTTGCCAAATTGTGACAGGTACAAAGGTTTGCTCATAGTGGTTTGTAGACTAACTAAATTCGTGCACTTTATCCCCTTTAAAGCACCTTGTGATGCTTCTAAAATAGCCGGGCTATTCTTCAAGCACATAGTCAAGAATCATGGTTTGCCCAAGGAAATAATCTCAGATCTATATGGCAGATTCACAGGTGCCTTTTGGCAAACCTTGTTTGCTTTGTGTGGAACAACTCTGCAGTTCACTAGCACATATCATGCTCAGGCCGATGGCTAAATAGAGAAGGTGAACCAATTGGCAGAAGATTATCTGTGACATTTTGTACGAGCTGCGACTAGCGAGCCATGACCAGGCCGATTTACTTGGATGCGGCAGAATTTCCATACAATGCATGGCCACACTCATCTACCATATTCTCTCCATTCGAGATCACATATGGCTACCAGCCCCTTGCACTAGGAGAGTCACTGTGCTAACCACAAGTGTTGAAGTGGCTCCAATTGGAGGCTCATTTCATGAGTCATGGGTACAAAGGTCAATTGATGCTGGCAAACGACTAAAGAAGGCCCAGAAGCATATGAAGAAATACTATGATGCCAAGCATCGCCCATAGGAGTACAATGAGGGAGACAAGGTCTACCTAAAGCTAGATCCCAAGCACTTCGACTATCCTAGTGAGATCACTCACAGATTGTTGGCTAGGAGGAATGATGGACCATTTTCCATCACTCACAAAATTGGGTAGCTCACCTACAAATTGGCTCTACCCCCTCACTACTACCACATCCACCCGATATTTGAGAGTGCTCTCAACAGAAGCAAGAATAAAAGAGGGAGAGAGAGAAATAGAGAGCCACACAAGTTTTGGTGGGTGCAAAACACCCTAATCTTCTTTTTCATTCATTTATATATGTGTTTGAGTAGTGTACATAACTGGGGTAAAGGCACATTGACCTTTAACCCCCACAACCTCCCACTTAAAGGACAATGTGCCTTTAAGGGAGAACAACTAGGGAGCAACTATCCAATGCCCATCAATACATGACAATACTCAAACGGCTGACTAGGTAGACTCTTCATCAGCATATTTGAAGGGTTATCATCTGTATGAACCTTAACAAGCTCTATGTGCTTGTCCTCAAGTACCTCCCTGATGAAACGGTACCTGACCTCAATGTGTTTGGTCTTTGCATGAAAGACCGGATTCGGTGCTAGCTGAATAGCACTCATAGAATTATTATGCAATGTCGGTATGCCTATATGAATCCCCAAGTCTCCCACTAGCCGATCAAGCCATATAGCCTCCTTGCAACCCTCTATGGCTGCAACATGATCAGCCTCTGTGGTAGACAAAGCAACGCACTTTTGTGTGCGAGACATCCACGACACTGCACCATCTACAAAGGTGAACACATAACTAGAAGTGGATCTCCTACTATCCACATGCCCTACATAGTCTGAATCTATGTATCCAAGTACATGCATGTCTCCTCTACCAAAGCAGATGCACATCTCCTTGGTACCCTTCATGTACCTCATGATGCACTTAACTGCCTCCCAGTGCCTCTTTCCTGGATTAGCCATATACCGGCTAACAACTCCCACTGCAAATGTAATGTTTGGTCTAGTAGCTATCATAGCATACATAAGATCCCAACCACTGATGCATAAGGAACCTTCAAATGTGACAATTTAACCTATGACAATGTTAACCAAGGTAGTTAATGTGGGAAGGTGAAAAATGTGATAATGTTAACCCCCAGGGGGGTCACTAAGAAATATGTAAGATAGCATGTGCAATCAATGGAAGGGGTTTTATATTTTTATGGAGTTACATAAAATATACATGCATAAGGGGTTTATTAATTCAAAAAGAAAAAATTCCCATACATAAGGGATACTTTAATCATCTCAAACTTTATACAATGGGTATATATAGGCTATAAAAATCCATAGGTAGGGGTTTTTTTTAATACCCCTCGATCGCACATGCTAGCCCTCTCTTCATCTGATTTGGGACTATCTATATGACTTAGTTTCACATATGGAGGCAATGCAGTACTCACTGCCTTTCCCCCCTCCATATTGAAACGCTGCAATACTTTTGTAACATACTCCTTCTATGAAAACCAAAGGAGTTTCCTACTCCGATCATGCGTGATGCGCATACCAAGAATATGGCCTACAAGTCCCAAACCCTTCATATCAAAGGCCTCATGCAACTTGGCCTTTGATGCATCTAGCTCATATATATTCTTGCTAGCCAATAGCATATCATCCACATATAGTGCCAGGATTATCATGCTATTATCCTTAGCCCTTTTAGTGTAGAGGCAGTGATCAATTTCACTCCTTCTAAAACCCTGGGACCGAATGAAAGCATCAAACTTCTAATACCATTCTCTAAGCGCTTGCTTAAGACCATGGAGACTCTTCTTCAGCTTGCAAACTAAATGCTCTTTGCCCTTTTCTTCAAAGCCTTCTGGCTGCACCATGTAAATTTCCTCATGTAGATCCCCATGCAAGAAAGCTGTCTTGACATCCATCTACACAAGCTCCATATCCTTTGCTGCCACTAGTCCAAGCATGCATCTAAGTGTGGTCATCTTCACAACTAGAGAGAATATCTCATCAAAGTCCACACCCTTCTCTTGCTTGAACCAAGAAAGTTGTCTTGACATCCATCTGCATAAGCTCCATATCCTTTGCTACCACTACTCCAAGCATGCATCTAAGTGTGGTCATCTTCACAACCAAAGAGAATATCTCATCAAAGTCCAAATCCTTCTCTTGCTTGAACCCTTTAGTGACCAAATGGGCCTTGTACCTAGGCACAACATCACCTGTGACCTTCATCTTGTAGACCCATTTACATGGCAATGCTTTCTTTCCATGTGGTAAAGAAACCAAGTCCCAAGTCTTATTCTTCATAAGTGAACTGATCTCTAATTGCATAGCATACTCCCACTTGCATTGATCGTCGCACATCATAGTCTCTCTGTAGCAAGAAGGCTCCCCGCAATCAATAAGCATCACATAGTCTACCCCTGGAACAAACCTATCAGGCGGTCTAGACACTCTAGATGATCTTCTCAAGGGCATTTCAGCTTGCTGTCCCACCTACATATTAGCCACATTTGGCTCATCATTTCCATCACTAGATGATCCATCATCTACCCTTGATTGTATACCTGTGGGAGTACTTGGTGATACCATTTCTTGCACATTTGGTGCATGGATAGCTTGCTGTCTATCAACATATGCAGGTGGATTCACATCCTAGAAAGTGATTCTCCTCATTTCCACATCCCTCATGGGTGCCTTATGCATCTTCTTCTCATTGAAGATAGCATCATGGCTGTGTATGATCTTCTTTGCTTCTGGATCCCAGAGATGATAGCCCATCTCTCCACTTTCACCATAACCCAAAAAGATGCATTTCCTAGACTTAGGATCTAGCTTCTTTCGAAGCTCTTTTGGCACATGTGCATATGCCTCACACCCAAATATATGCAAATGAGAGTAAGAGGGCTTCTTACCACTCCATGCCTCTTTAGGAATACCACCATCCAAACTCTTACTAGGTGATCTATAGATCACATGCACTACAGTCTTCATTGCCTTAGCCCAAAAACCACCAGAAAGACTTGCATTGGAAAGCATGCATTGCAACCTTTCTTGAATGGTACGGTTCATCTTTTCTGCAATTGGATTTTGCTCTGAAGTATGAGGGGATGTGAGCTGCCTCTTAATTCCATATGTATCACAAAAATGCTGAAAGTCATGAGAGAGATACTCTCCACCATTGTCAGTCCGTAGGCATTTAGGCATTCTACCTGATTGATTCGCAACCAAGGCCAGCCATTTTTGAAATACCTGGAACACATCACTCTTCCGAGCTATAGCATAAGCCCACACTTTCCTAGTTGCATCATCAATGAATGTCACATAGTATTTAGCCCCGCCTAATGACCGTGTAGGCATGGGACCACATATGGCTGAATGCACCAAATCAAGCTTTTTAAACTCTTTCTTTCCCCTTCTTTTATGGGCTGATTTAGTCTACTTCCCATAGAGACAGTGCTCACAAAATTCAAAATCAGAGAAACTCAAATGCGGTACATAACCCAAACGGCATAAGAGTTTCATCCCATTTTGGCTCATATGGCCCAACCAGCAATGCTATAAAGAAGTGCTTGGCTGCTCGGTTATCGCAACAACATGAGCAAACACCCCTGATACATGTAAGGGATACAAAGTCCCACACTTGGCACCTCTGGCCAAAAGCATAGAACCCTTCTAAATTTTCCAACTCTGAAAGCCAAAAGTGGTGTGAAAACCAGCATCATCTAGTTGACCCACTGAAAGAAGACTCTTGGTCAACTTAGGCACATGTCTCACATGTTTTAAAACAAATGCAGACCCATTTGCAAAAGAAAACTTTATGTCACCTGCTCCCACTATGTCACATGCATAGTCATTTCCAAGATGCACACAACCTGTCTTTCCACTGTCATAAGTGGAGAACCATTCCCTATGGGGAGTAACATGGAATGAAGCACCAAAATTCAAAATCCAATCCTGGGAATATGCATCATCTGAAGTGGTAAGCAACTCTATAGATAAATTAGACATGAAGAGAATGTCATTGTCACTATCATGTGTGACTGCATTGATCTCCTTGATCTTCACTTTTCCTTTGTCCTCCCTTGGACTCTCTTCCTTCTGATTTGCACCCCAATTTGCATTCTTTTTCTTATCCTTTTGCTCTCTTTTTAGCTTGTAGCAATCCTTTTTCATATGGCCCTTCTTGCCACAGTGGTAACACTCAATGTTTCGTGCCCTGGATTTGCTACGAGACTTCCCTCTTTCTTGGGACTTCCCGTTGAACTGTGATCTGCTACCCCTTTGCACATTTAAGGACGCATCTTTCTTGTTGCCGTCCATAGACTTTTGTCTAATCTCCTCGGCCAACAAGATACCCACAACATCATCAAATTTTAGTACTCCACCAGGTGCAGAGTTACTGACAGCTGTACGGAAGGTATCCCATGAGGATGGCAATGAACATAAGAGAAATATTGCCTTAGTCTCCACATCAAAATTCATCTTCTGAGCCTGAAGCTGGCTGAAAATAATATTGAATTCATTCAAGTGAGAAGCAATGGAAACCCCTTCCTTCATCTGCAGCTCAAACAACCTCTTCATGAGGTAAACTTTATTAGAGGCAGTTTCCTTCTCATAAGTGGCACACAGTTTCTTCCATAAATCTTCCGTAGTTTGCTCATTTACTATTGTGAAATAAACTAACTCTGCAAGATGAAGTCTAATAGTAGACTTTGCTAATGCATCCAACTCATTCCAATCATTCTCATACATATCTGTAGGCTTAGCTTCAATACCTGAAGGGTTTAATCTGCTTCTTTTGAATAAGCACATCCCTTATTTGTTCTTTCCACAAAGAAAAGTTTGTCTCATCAAACTTCTTAATGCTGAAAAACTCCTTTTCAGACATGGAAGAGGATGCCATGATGCAAATGAAGCAAAATCCCAAATGCTAGTGCCTGCAAGAGAGAATCATGCCAAATACCAAGTGCACTTAAATGTGTATGCCACAATAGAGTGAAATGTCACCAAAACTCAAAGCTCAAAGCATCAAAAGATACAGCTGACTCATGTGCATGTACTATGCATCCATATGAGCAAATATGGTCCAAAAGAAAATGCCAACTACAATGGCAATCCAAAATGCCAATAAGTGCCAAATGGCTCAAGCATAAACACCATCCATGGGCATATGCATCAATAATATCTCATCCAAGAGAGCATAACACTATCAGTGCATCACCTGCAATGTGTCAAAGCTGTCCCTCAGCATAAAATAGCATCCATGTGCAAAGCGTCCATAAAAATAGCATCCCACAAGGCAATCTGGGCCTATCAGTGCATCCAATAAGGATCACAATGCATCCAAATGGCCTATAAATCATAATCGAACCCAGTAAGAAAATCTACAAATATCTCTCTTCTGCTGGAACTCCAAAATCCCAACCGATGAGTGAGAAATGGGAGTCAACACTTATCCACTGCCATGTGGCATAAATCTAAGGTTTTAAAACCTTAGAATGAAAAATGCATAACAAAGAGACGAAATCCAATACACAGAGATCTATAATTTGAAAATACTCCACCCAATCGCACAAGAACTGATAGGTAGGGGCTTTTAAGCGTCCGAAACGCAATGGGATAGACGGTTTTGGAAATCGTGGTCCCAATCACTGGGTCCAACACATAGACTGAAAAAAGTTTTTGGAAACTGAACTATTTGTAAACTCCACCAAAGTGTGAATGATGACCAACATAGAAGTTTTAGAACCTCCTGAGTCCACCAGAACTGACAGATCTACAAATGGTTACTCCAAACTTGAGTTCCAACACCTAGGTAGAAAAACATAGAAACTGACACAGTGAGACAAAAATCTAATGAAATGATCCCAAATTCAAGAATGAAGGAGTTTCCAAGCTCCTAAAGTAAAATGGACACCAAAAGCAGGCAATAGTTGCCTCTACAAGTTAATACAGAGTCTCTATCATCAAAGGAACAGGGAAAAGCTTAAAAAATGACTTTTTCTTTGAAAACACTTAACAGGCTCTCAAAACCACTTTGCAAAGCCAAAGTTACTTTTCCAAAGGTTCCTCCAAGGTCTCTACACACTTGGATGCAAGTACAATCACCCACAAAGCTTCCCACAGAGCTTCTCCTTCCTCCCACAGAGTTGTTGAGCTTCTAGGCATTCACGCACGCTCAGCTAGATCACTCGGGCTCTGATACCAGTTGAAAGTGCTCTCAACGGAAGCAAGAACGGAAGAGGGAGAGAGAGAAACAAAGAGCCACACAAGTTTTAGTGGGTGTAAAACACCCTAATCTTCTTTTTCATTCATTCATATATGTGTTTGAGTATTGAACATAACTAGGGTAAAGGCACAGTGACCTTTAACCCCCACAATATTCCATGTCTTTATGTTAAAAATGTCAGTGAAGAACGATGATCTCGAGCGGCTCCAGAGGACCTGAGGATCGGCCCTCATTGTGGATAGAGGTGAAGCTGAGGAGCTCGAGTAGATACTCGTGCATAGAGACCACCTTGATCAGTTTGGTGCTAATCACATCTACCTGTGCAAGTGGCTTGACCAACTTTCCACCTCGAACTCATGGAGAGGAGAGGCATCGCTGTGGCACTTCCAGGTGGCCGTGGATGAATAAAACCATCAACATCCCTTCCCTCGACCTCAAGGAGGTTGGAAATTAGGGGGGGGTAACAGGAACCCCTATTGAGAAGTGAATCCTAAAGGCACCTGGGCCCTTGGATTCCTCCATGATATTGACGGCTAGGACACTATCCCTTCAAACTCCCCTCGAGTCAATCGGATGCTCAAATTTTGGTGCGAAGCCATTAAGGCTCTCTTTGCCCTAACCGCCACTACCAATTTGAAGGCATAGCGGACCAACCAATCCGAAACATCGACCAACTAGCAAAGGATGCATGGGGGGCCTCATGATGACCAGATGGCCACACTAGCCCTAACACCTAATGTGGCAGGCCACATGGAGACCCAACCCGGCCACGACATGTAGAGTCCATAGGCCCAAGTGGCACATAGGTGGCACTTAGGCGGCATGGACAATGCTAAGTTGACAATGGATAGACGGCGTGGCATGGGGGCACACATGCCCACAAGATGGATAGGTGGCCACATTTGGTTTGACCGCAGCACTGAGGCAGATCCACAATGTGACGGCTAACCAAAAAACTAACCGCGTGGGACGAGGTCCACATCCAATGGTGAGTCCCCATTGGAGGAGAACTCCACCTCAAGACCCGATGTGGATCCACTCGTAGGCAACGTAGACAAATCGAAAGAGGACCGGATGCTCAATGAACCGCCGGCACACATGTGACCAGGACAACACGAAGGACGCGAGGTGGAGCACGTGCTCTCGAGCCAACCTAAGGGTGACACTCGGCATACAACCAACAGTGCGTGGAAGTCAGAGGACCAACTCGAGGAGAATGTGTGGCTGAAGATTGGATGGTAGACAACCGGATCCAATGACTCTTGACCACACAAGGCTATAAGACCCTGCGCTATGCACAGGAGTGGGGTTGATCAACCAAGGGATGCACAAGAGAGCGGTGCATGCCCAAAGGTTGCAGCAGGAGCTCAAAGGGACAACAAGGAGACCAAGAACAAACGGTGAGGGTCATGAGGATCCTAGCTGGGGAGCGGCTACTTCAACAAACCAACAAACCAAGAGGAGATGTAGTGTGCATGGGTGGTGCTTCGATAGTTGTAACTTGTGAACTGTAAGGACCGCCCTTACAATAGGCGAACTCCTCTTCCAGCCCTGTGTTTGTTTAGTTGTCTGTGGGTGTGTGTGTTCTGAGCATGTGAGTCAGTCGAGAAGTCTGGTGATCATTGCACGCATGTATGCTTCGAGACATTTGCCCACGTGCTCTATGAGTATGTGGTATAGTATAGGTTAGGCTTACAACGGCGAAGGATTAGTTGGTGTCGAAGAGTTCATCTGTGTGTGACCCTCCCATTGGTGGAGAACACTGTCAGCCAGATACCTGAGCAAGGGCAAGGCTATAACTGGCATGGGTGCCTCCTAGACCAACCAAGTCGGGGATGCCTGCTCAGTTAGCCCACCCGCTTGACGTTGGCCACGTCACGGGTTTGAGTCTCAGTTAACCCCTCCTTGCGCCATCAAAATCTGTGCAGTGGAATACAAATATTCCAAAGGTCTCGCCTTGAACCGAGGTCCCCCAATGAGCAAACCTTTATTGGAGCACATATATAATCAATATGTGATCATATCCCATTGCATATATCTCTCATGTGCATATCAAGAGGTCACAGGTTCGATCCGTTGTGTGGAGGTCTACGAGGGAGGTATCAGTGGTGGAATATTCTAGGATGCGTGGCGAACCGCCAATGGTCAGGTGCTGAAGACTCTTTTGCCATGTGCCAAATCCGTTAATTGTGGGCGGTTCTAAAGGGGCTTGGGAGTCCGAACCCTGAGGCACACGGAGGTTAACTTTTAAAGGTCTCGTCAAAATTGGATGGTCGAAGTTCAAAGGGGTGAGGTCCATGGCGTGGTTCAAAAGCGGAGATCGGGTGATGAGGAGATCTACCCACTTGATCGGATGGCTGGGACATGCTCAAAGGACTTAGCCATTTTGAAGGCTCCTTGCAAAGGTCGAGCCTGACCAGAGGTGTGCACAGAGTTCTATGAGTGTAACCAAGACAAACGCCTGAGTGGTGGGCAATAGATAGCGGGATCTCAGAGGGGACGCACGTGAGGGTGTGAGTTTAAAAAAAAAAAAGAGAAATTTTTTTGAGGGTAACTCAGCCCCTTTACAGGGGGCGGTTAAATGAATACATAGTAACTACTCTGTTTAATTGAATATAAAGTAACTACGAAAAAGAAGGGGGAACGTGCCGTTTGTGGACACCTACATCAAATACTGTGCGAGGGAAAACGTGAGGGGCACAGTCACCTGAGACCATGCGATGGAGTAAATTCCAAATGGAGGCTACAATGGGTAGCGCGGTAGAGAATGGGCAGTGCGGCAATCGAGGCTAGAGTAGTATATCGGGGGCAGACTACAGCGGGCCATCGATGAAGGTCATGGTAGACTTGCCATGAGCACACAGCGTGTGGAGTACCAGGCAGAGAGCAGGAGCTCGAATTGGGAGAAGGAGGCCTGAGAAGAGACAACTACAGAGTAGGGGGCTACGGGGTAGACAGTGGGTCCTCGTAGTGAGAGGGGAGTGGGTATGGGTAGGGGAGTAGATAGGGAGTGGGTAAGGGGCTTAAGTAGGAGGAGACGGGGAATAGATGGGAGGATTGGGTTGGCGAGGGGCACGAGGCCCGAGACTTTTGAGAAGGCAGCAGTTATGAAGACTAGGATTTGAATATAGTGATTGAGGAGTCGGGGGATAAGAGTAGTAAGACATGTATGGAGAGTGGGATAGTAAGAGTAGAGGGTAGGGTAGTAGAGGCAAAATTGAAAAACTAAAATAGGTTTAGAAAAATTAATTATTAGAAAATTTAGGAAAAAGAATTTAATAGGAAATAAAAGGAGCAAAGTAAAAGATTAAAAAAGGTGAAAGGGAAAATTTGGAAAAGAGGAGGATAATTTACGGAAACATAATAATAATAATAAAGGGAATAAATTTTAAATTTTAAATTTTAAAGGAAAATAAAGGGGAAACTAAACAAATAAATTTATAATAGTAAAAGGAGAAAGTAAGGGATAAGGAAGGTTTTATTACAAAAGAAAAAAGAAATTAGGCTAGAATAAGAAAAAATTAAAGGAAAAAAGAAATTATTTAGGAAAAAGCTAGGAATTTAGGAAGAAAAAATATAAAAAATAGGGGACAGTAGGAAAAATTAGGGGAAAATGGGAAATTTAGAAATGAGGGAATTTAATAGGAAGGTAAAATTAATTTAAAAATAGAAACATAAAATTGAACAGTAAAAAGAATAAGAGAATAAGGGATAAGGAAACAATTATTAAAAAAGGAAATTGAGGGGAGTTTAATGAATGCAAAAAGTACAAATAAAATTTAAAATTTAAAAAATTAAAAACTTTAAATTAAATAAAATTAACTAAAAATTAAAAAAGTGAGGGGGGGTAAGGTGGGAATATAAGGGAGCCAAGGTTTAAAAAGGGAGGAGAGGAAGGGGTAGGAAGTGTGTGTGTGTGTGTGTATGTGTGTGTGTGTGTGTGTGTGTGTGTGTGTGTGTGTGTGTGTGTGTGTGTGTGTGTGTGTGTGTGTGTGCGTGTGTGCACGTGCGTGCACACATGTGCATGCATGTATGTGTGTGTGTAGGGGAGGGAGAGAGAGAGAGAGAGAGAGAGAGAGAGAGAGAGATGGTGATGCAACGATGGATCATCTGAACAAGATAAAGTTCCCTAATGATAAACTAATCACACTTGGTTTTAAAATAGAATACTTAAAATTGTTAAATCCTTTAAGAGCCACCAAGTTTAGTAGTGATTACCAAATGTATGGCTATCAAGTTGAGTGAAGTGATTAGCCTATCGACCCAAGAGGAGAGTCAAAGAAAAGGATTAGGGGAAGATTATGTTGAGGGCACACTTATAGCAAAGGCACATCATCTGCAATTTAAAGTAGGAAGCCTCATAAGAATTCACATCATGTTAGGAGTTCTTCATCCAAGCTTGGCTTGATTTCTTTGCTAGACCTACTTGATCCTTTGATTGATTCAGTACCATATGTAGTTGAGCTTCCATTATCACTACCCTTGTCAAAGTTAAGCATTTCATCTTTTATATTGATTTCATCATCATGACACCCTAGTAATTTTCATAGCTTTAATGGACCATGCGATTAGAGGACTATCTTCAATACTTCAATAGACCATGTGATCAAATACTTATTGTTTGGCCAACTCCCACATTCAGCAATGAATCTCTTCCTTCCTTGTAAGGATCTCCTTACCTTTTCTTGCCTAGTTTATGTTTCTTAAATGAAGTGTCTCTTCTTCCTTGTTTATGCTTCTTACTTGAAGTGTAGGGTTGTCCTAAGGCCTTTTTGCTTGAAATCATCATATGAACTATGTAGACGATTTTGAGGTTGCTCTTTCCTTGATTATTAAGCAAACTTGGTAATCTAAAATGTCTTTACTGAAAGCCATCAAGGCCATGCTAACTTTTTTTCATTATATTAATTACCATGTCTTGGCATAAAAGACTTGCAAGAATTTGGTGAATCACCATTGTGATTATACTTTTTGGCCTTAGTCCCACCCTTTTAAAATTACCAAAGTGTCCTAGTCCTCAGGTAAGGCAACCTAAATTTCATAACAAGGAAAACATAATATGAATAGAAGGCTCCAACATGTTACATCCCCCATTTCACTAGCTATGCACTTAAGATTACTTGCAAGGCAAACACTTCACCAAGTATAAACCTTTAGTGTTGCTTGCAAGGTAAATACTTTCACCAAGTATGCATGCCTTTTAAGTTCTTGACATCTAAAACAATATTGCAACTAAGATTACTTCAAATGACATGCACACAAGTGTATGTGTGCGAGCGCACACACAACATGCACACATATGCATGCATCTGCTCATGCAAACATATGCACACACATGCATGCATGCACATGCACCCCCCCCCCCCCCACACACACACACATGTGCGCATGTGTGCATGCATGCACACATGCATGTTGTCTTTTAACAGGTTTTATATTTCACCACCAACTAGTACAATGGGTTAGCAAACAATGATTTGTGGACTGATTGTTGGAAGAAGATATACCAAATTTGGGCAATGTTACGACCAAGTCAAATGCCTTTACATTATTCGTGCCATAATAGTCTGCCACCATGCTATTTTCTTCAAAAAAAACCTTGCAATAGGGCTTTATTTCCATGCTCATAACTATGCCGAAGTGTATGTCTAAGGCCCAATCCATCATTTTTTAGACTAGTTGTGCAAGAACATACGTATACCTACGTAGGATGAATCTAAGAGCCTAGCCATCATGTTTATCTTAGTAGACAGGTCGTGTCAAACTCTTCATCCGAGATGCACAAGACATTTTATGCCAAAAATAATTTTTGCAAGGCTTACTTCCAAAGGATCGTCCATAGACAAAGTCTGTACGCCTATCAGTAGGAGGCCCATACCTTAGTCTTGACCATTCTGAGATAACAAAGACTTTGTGTGTGTGTGTGTGTGTACTACTGAGGCCCGTACCTTAGTCTTGATCATTCTAAGATAGCAAAGTCTTCATGTGTATGTGTGTGCATGCGTGTGTGTGTGTGTGTGTGTTTCCTAACTTTTCTATCTTCATTTCTCATTCTTTCCCTTTTTCTAATTCTTTTTCTTTTTATTTATCTTTTCGATCCTATTTCTAATCCTCCATTTCAATTTCATCTCTCCCTTTTATAAAATCAAGTATCCAGATCTCTTCTATTTAGTATAAGGTATCTTCCATATGCATAATATGTTACTTGTGATAGTAAAAGTTTAAAAAGTATCATAAATAGGGGGAACTTAATAAGATTCCTATTGAGCTCCATTTTTAGAGCTTCTCGTATCATAGCAAACCTATCTCTATAAAAAAGATATATCTCACTCTTATGACCAATAAGTTGAGCTTTTTGGTCCATATACATGCCAACTCTTTCCAAAATTTTAGAACATCCATGCAGTCTCATGTATCTTGCTTTCATAAAAAATTCATAAGCTGTATTGTAATCTAGTCATCTCAAAGTTCTAGTAAACTAAGTTTTCCTTAGGAAAGAGAGTCTACTTCTATTTCCATATCAAGTTCAAAAAACCAAAACTGTAAATAAAGGTCTCCATTCAGCTCCAAAGCTGGTAGCCTAGTGGAGTCATGTGATCATGGTTGACGTGTTTTCATTTCTTCTACAAACATCAAATCATTGGGACAAGTGGCCAAAATCACCTGCATCAATCAAAGTAAAAACAAGAGTTAGGAATGTTGTCTTTAACTTGTAACTGTAGGCTTCATAGCTCAGCCATGGTTGTCATCCTTGTCATTCCCAACAATTCAACATCAGTTTTACCAAACCAGAAGTATTAATATTCATTCACATAGTAGGGTAATCTTTGAATATTGTACATATCCAAGTCATGATGGATTATAAAACCCATCTAGACCATAAAGTGTATGGGAATCAAGAAAATGCAATATGTAAGCAATGATATCTTGTTATCTCTGCATTGAGAGTCTACAACATTGTTGTATAATTAAAATCTATGAATGGCAAATGTATAATTTCAAGCATAATAGTAAATTAGATTATAATCAAAGGAAAACTGTTACCAATTTTTTATCATGTTCAAGCATGTAATTGATGATTACTGTCAATGTAATTCCTACACCTAGCAACAGTTTTGCTAGAAAGTGCAATAGTATTAAAAGGATATCATTCCATTCTAATAGCATCTTGATAAATTATATATAAATGATGATTTTCCATCTAAACTTGTGATGATTTATCTACAGCGCGTGGGTCATTCGTTCATTAAACGGATTAGTTTGGCTAAAAAATTGTTATTGCAAAAGCATGTAACTCATTCCATTCCAAATCTGCTTGGAAAACAAGATGACAGCATCAATATTTGCCGAGAATTTTTCTAGCTGAAGGAAATGCATTTTTACTTTAGCTTTTTCATTATGCTAAATGCTTTTTTACCTTTTGATTTTTTCTTGAAAAAGCTACTCAAAGTTTATCCTTAGCTAAGCTACCCTTTAAGAAAAGAGGTGAGTTTAAAGGTATATCGAGAAGGCTAGTCTTCAAAGGGGACTTGTAGAGGCCAATAGTGCTCTGAGACCCGGGAAATCCAAGTATAGGTAGTGTAGCCAAATAACTGTTGTAAGTAGGCTTTCATGGGTGGAGGCACAAATGCCTTATGATCATATAAGAAATTTTATCAAATCAATCAAGTGGCTGCTATCACTGCAGGAATAGCAAGCGTTCAAACTATCACTTTCAAGGACCAGTTCTATCCATTTTGCATGGCTGCAAAGGAGATGATCTACCACAATACATTACTGAAATTTTAAAAAGGCAAACACTATGTAAGTTATTTAGTTTACATGGACTCTTAAAGCAAGTGAAAGTTTCAATGCATACGCTCCCAAATGATGTTTGTGATAGCCATGAGTAACCTTTAGGAGCATGTCCTCGTCAGCCTACTAATCTCCCTCAACGTTCTACGACGGAGTATTGGTGATGCCATGGTCTAGTCCTCGTCAGCCTGTTGATATTCATAGTGGACAAGCGTGGAACAAAGGAGTATTAGCTTAATGCTCTTATGAGGATCCTAGTCAAATCGGTCAACCAAGGTCTACGTGATTCGTCCATGCAATATGTTTCTTAGTAACATGGGATGGGACCTCGTGCAACCTTGCGCTTATCAAGAGTATGTGGTCGATCGTCCAACTGGAGCAAGTCAGTGCTCAATGTATAGCAAGGGTACCGTGGGACTTCCTTCGAGTTTTACTATGGCTAGCGATACCTATTCACATGGGTCGTAAGTATTCGCGTTGGAGAACAGCTCTCGAGAACCATGCTTATTATTAGTGAGGACAATCAAGGGAACAACCAGGTCCTTGTAGCTATTCAAGAGTTACTTACCATCCCTGCATGTATTATTTAGCCATACAACATATCGCACCATGAAGGAATAATAAAGTGATAGTCCAGCGAAACCTGCTCATCATTCATCCCCTAGCTTTGCAACTAGTCCTGGGCCCTTACGTATGTATGTATAATGAAACACATTCGCGGGCTGATGCTAAGCGACCTACTAAGATAAATAGTTCATTGTGGATGCTAAGCAACCTACTAAGATAAACAGTTTGTTGCGGTAAAGATCTGCCTCTTATTTTTGTCAAAAATATCATATCTTTCCTCACTACATTCAAAGCACACTATACAATATCTAGTAGCAATAGGAGCAATAGTTTTTTCATCGGACAGATGCACTTCACTAGCGATCCATGGTTTGCTTCCTGCAGCCAAGAAAGTGCCGAGACAAGGGGGGAAATACTACTGCAACTGTACGCAACATCTTGTTAGAATTCGATGATTCCAAGAAGATCAAGCTTTGTGGAACAGAGAAGAATTAGCTTACAGAGCGCCCATCATGTGAACTCTACCAAAGAAGAACGTAGAGACTGTAGTATTTCATATAAGTCTCGACAAGATGACTAACATGTAGACTATATCAGTGCACAGTCTCCTTGCCACTTCTATGAGCTCGTTTTAGTGCTTAGTGGAAGCTATTTGTCTCAAGGGAGTGAAAATGTATCAAGGTGTGGAAGAAGGTGTGGGTGAAGGGTTGGTGAGCTAACTTCAACCGAGTTTATCCAAAATTGGAGGGAGGGTGAAGTGCAGCTATGGGTGCTCACCCGTGTTGTCTCCATTTCTCGTGAGGGTGTTAGAAGTTATTCTATTGGTGTTGTTCCCAAGCCTCTGCCAGGTTCAGGTACCTGCCACCAGAATCCCATGTACCTTCATGCATGTTTCTTCTACCCGCCGTTAATGCCTTCTAGACTAATACTTTCGGGACGTTCCTCGAAGGTCGATTTCAAAATACTACCGATGGTGCTCCACCCAAGATCCCTTAGATCCCCTTGGTCTCAGTGGTACCTCTTTGCTGTGGCTGTCTTGTTAGTGTGCAGCTTAGTGGGGGTCTTGGATTTTAGGTGCCTTTCCAATGACCGACCGAGGTGGGAACCATTGGTTTCACTGTGCTCCGATCTTGTTCACGCTGTCTTTGTGTCGCTCAAGGTTAGGGGATCTTTAATGTCATTGCATTCCAGGGAAATGGGCATTTTACACCCCATGTCTACCATCCTGGCTGTAATCAAATCCTCGAGATATTTCTATTTCGTGCCTATGGCTTGGAATCCCAAGTGGCCATTGCAATCTATTCTCAAGGTTAGGAATAGAGGTATTTTATGCTGGAAGGCCACCAGGTGTCTTTGCATCTCCACTAGCCCTCATAATACGCTACTTTCCAAGTAGTTCAGATTGGGGTCTTATGTACTCGAAGCTATTAGTATTGGAGGGCTCAAGGAAAAAGACATTAGTTCCTCCATGATTCCCCCTTTTTTTTGACTTTTTTGTTCTTTCTTTATTTTTCATCTTCCATCATTCATCCAATGTCCTTATGTATCTAACATATTCCTTCCTCAAGTGTAGTATATCATTTTTAATATACTGCTCTAATAAAGTTTTTTTTGTCCATTGTATCCCTTTTGATCTTTGCCAATGTGTGCTATCCTAATAAGTTCTCAGCATTAGCCTTCTAGTATAAGTGCATGTCTTCATTTCCCATGGTAGCGCCCCTCAGGATAATTCCAAGCAATCGTTGACGATCATTTCTGAGAGTGGGAGAAGGGTTTCTAATGTTGCAATTTGCAAGGTACAACATGTTAGAGTTAGATGTGCTTTCTTTTCCTATTTTCTTTTCCTTTCTACCATCCAAAGTCTACTGTTTGTAATATATTCAAAAGTATTAAAGGCTCGTGTGCATGCACCATTTCCTTATTTTCAATGCCTTCCTTTGTCTTTTCTTTTGCTTTGAAATATTACTTCTAATCTTCATTCTCTTATTAATAAAACTTCAACAACATGTACCATTTCAATGCATTTTTTAGTGATAACCATCTTTATCATGGTAACTCTTCCCAATGCATATTAACTCTCTTGGGGTCTCCTTGTTGGTTTATTCTCCAAGGTGCCTATTTTTGTTTTTTATCGGACCCCCCAATTGTTAGGGTGGGCCCTTATCCCTCAAGTGGTTTTTTTCATCCCTTTTAGGAGGCAACTTTGTGTGTGTCTATGTGTGTCTGTGGCTGTGTCTATCTATGTGTGTGGGTGAGTGGGTGTGTGTGTGTGTGTGTGTGTGTGTGTGTGTGTGTGTGTGTGTGTGTGTGTGTGTGTGTGTGAGAGAGAGAGAGAGAGAGATAGAGACAGAGACAAAGAAGAGAGAGAGACAGAGAGAGACAAAGAGAGAGAGAGAGAGAGAGAGAGAGAGAGAGAGGGGGGGGGGGTTATGAATGTATGCACTTTCTTCATCGTATTCAACATGTTGCAACTAATCTTCTTAGCATCATGTGCCTATGGGTTTTAGGTATGGTTTAATGAGGCTCCTTGTAATAAATACTATACTTGATCATGAGGGGTTTTGTTGGAATGGTAATAGAAATCATGAAGCTCTATCATGCTACCTAGATGTAATAGTTGGTTCTAGGAGTCATATTTAGAGAAGTGCTTTGCCTAAGGTGATAGCTAGAGTGATAGCCAGAGAGTAAGCGAGCTCATGTATGAAGTATATGGTTGTCAAGACCTAAACGCTTTGGAGTAGCTCATCATTAGTATCTAAATGAATGATAGGACTCTCCTTCAATGGTTTGGCATATAGATAGATAAAAGATGAATACATGATGTATGGGAGGTTTTGGTTTGACGTGTGGATATTCATCATGATTCTTGAATGTGGGCATGTCCCAACACTTTCTTTAGGGATATATGTTATATACAAGGAGACTTGATCCCTCATCATATTGTTTAGCATTTGAAATGGATGGTGAATGAATTAATGTCATGAGAACTATTGTAGGCCAAGTGGAGAATTGAGTATGAGAGGTAAAATGGGATTGAGGAGAGTGTTATGTGGTGTGGGAGGAGTTATCCCACATGTGATGTGGTTTGTAGTGGCCTTTCAAAAAGTGGCTATGCATTCTATTTAAGCGGGACCTTCTTTTTGGAATGGAACATGTAGCTTGTTAGTATTCTATTCATATTTTATTTTCCTTCTTTCCTTCATTTTAGGACTCTCATGTTTGGGATTGTCTTCCAATCACTCTCCCAGTCCTTTCCCCTCTAGTCACTCTAAGGGTTTGAGTGTTGAGGGGGTTCATATAGGGTAGGGGAGGAAAAATGTAAGTAAATCATCAAAAGGTTTCAAGTTTTAGAGGAGATATGAAATGAGACGGTTGACGAATAACAAAGGAGAAAGGTTGAGGGAGAAATGCAAGTAGAAGAGAGGGAAAATATATGATGCATTTTAAGTATGAAGATAGCAAACATAATTAAAGGAATGTAGAAGAATACCAAGAGTTGAGTAAACTGAATTGAAGGAGTGTAGAAGAATGTCAAGGCTTGAGAAAACACAATCACAAAGAGTGTGAGTTGATTTTTTTTAAAAACTTTTTACAAATGACATACAATCTTCTCACTATAGACTTAATTTTTATCTCTAAATTCCTTGATCTAAAGGCATAACATTGACTAATCAAACATGGAGAGTGTTTACATTGTGCTTACGTATTGCTTTTGTCATTTTAATTGTGGTAGTGTCCAACTTAGAATATGTTTTAGAACTGGAGAGATCCTACTCGATGCACAAAAATATTTACAATGCATACGGCCAACCCTTGCAATTTGGTTGCCTACTATGGAAGGTTAAATTTGTTTCTCTTTTGTTTCCAACTTAAATGGGGTCATCCTTGCATGGATCCCCTCGGGATGCCATTCTAGGGACCTTGGCGGAAGTAGCCTTAAAACCCAGGGAGCTTGAAGCTATGGGTGTGGCATAATCAAAGAGTCGGAAACTCTGGATCTCTATGAGTGAGTGTCCATCCAAAGTGTTCTTCCATATGGTAAGGAAGAAGTAAGTTAGGGAGAGAATAGATTGGGTACTGGACAGGCAAATAAGATGGTAACTATGTTATGGCATGCTGTCAAGGTGGTTCACTCGGAGCTGAGTGTAGTTATAGATGATGCTGGTGTTTGTGATCAGGTGTGGAATGATAGTTTGTCTGGGATGTTGGAGGGTGTTTAATGGAGAGTTTCAGATCTGCAAGGATGCATGTTGGCTTCGCCTTTCTATGTGGATGATCTATGGGAAGCAGTTTCAATGATGGAGAAAAATAAGTCACTCGGGCTTGTCAAATTCATATTGGAATTCTTTGTCACCTTTTGGGACATGATAAAGATGGATCGTATTGAGATGAAAAACTATGCACTGATGAGTAGCTACATTTTTGAAGATGTAAATGCCATTCTAATGAAGCTCTTCAAGGCTGAAGGTCAGGGATTAGAGACTAATCACTATGCTTCATACCTCGTATAAGGTGGTGTGGCTAAGGATTTAGCTCTAAGGATATGGGAAATTTGCTCTTAAGTGGTGGTACGAGAGCAGAATGGGTTCATTAAGTCGAGGGACATTTTTTAGAACATTCTTAATGTCTTGAGTGCTTTGGATTATGCATGTGTTGTTGGGGCATTCTATATGATATTGAACTTGATAAAGCATATGATAGGGTGAAATGGGATTTTATGCTTTCAGTGTTGCAAAGTTGGGCTTTAGTGATGCTTTCTACTAAATGGTGGTGACTCTATTGGAAAATGCCTCTACTATTCTTTGTATTAATGGTGGAGTGGTCCGAAGATATGAGCTGAAATGCTCAGTGAGACAGGGTTTCAGGCTAGCACCGTTGTTGTTTGAAATGTGCACAGTGCGTTTGATGGCTCATATTAAAAGGCCTTTGAAGACAAGGCCCTGAAGGGGGTATTCCTCCCCTGGGTAAACAATTTATGCCTTCATATGTTTGTAGATGATATGGTCACAATTTGGTAGGAGAACAAAAGGTATGTGGAGCCCTTACTTAGCATAATGCTATAGTTTTGTATTACTTTTGGGTCACAGTGTAGCTGGTGAAAACATTTGCTATTTGGGTAGGCCCTTGTTTCTCATCCTGTGTGGGAGAATACCCTTCTAATTCAATAGATAAGGAGGGGGGAGATAGTTAGGCATTTGGATGCACCACTTGGTTTGGGGTTTCTCTTAGATAGAACTTTGAGTGGGTGAAGGAGAAAATGAAGTAGAAGTTAAGACAATGGGGAGGTCTCTCACTTGGGTAGAATGCCAAGTTTTTGGTTCAACAACATGTGTTAGTGATGGCAATGACATACATTGCATCAGTGTGGAACTTCAAAAAATCTCATTGGCAAGAGATTGAGCATCTATTCTAAGCTTTCTTGTGGGCAAATAAAATTGACTAGAGAAGAGTGCACTGTATCCCTTGGAAGGCTCTAAAAGTGCCCAAGTAGCAGGGAGGGCTTGGCCTTTTTTATGTGGTGCCAAGGAACACATCCCTCATATGTAAATGGTTCCCTAGGCTCTTTGCATTGAAAACACCTTGGGTGGAGCTCACCCCATGGTTTGTTGGGTAGGGTAGTGACAAGGTAGTGAGATCTTGGAAATACTTGTCTTGGTATGAGAAAGTTTGCACATTGTTTCCCTTGATGTTCTAATTTGGTTGCAAGTATGGTGATGGCGTGGAGGCAATGTTGTATGAACTTGTCCTAGAAAGGGAGGAAAGGTTTACGTGGTCATGGGAGTCTTGCTAAGAGCATATTGTGGGGAGTTGCAGTCAGATATGAGAATCAGCCTCTAGATTTGCTAAGGGCAAGCTTCCATTAGATGAAGGGAAGTGAAGGTTTGCCTTAAATACCTGAGAATCAATTTAGAGCTAGGGTGTATAGCTTTAATTTAAAAGATGGCCCTCAAATGTTGTATGCTCAAAGAGCTCAATGATGAATGAGTGGGTGCTTGGTCGTACGCCTTTGAATAGAATTCTTCTAAAATCATCTACAAGAAGTTGTTTGCTATGCCAGGTTTGTATAATGAATTGGGCACTCAAGAGGGGCTACAAATTGTGGTTGGCCTGAGAGGGTGTAGAAAGAGTGAAAGGTAGGTATGGCTACTTTTCTATTTTGGAAGTTGATGCAGTTGTTGTTGTCGGTCTAAGCTAAATTGACTAAGTGGATTGCCGTGACTCCACTATGCCCGTTATGCAGTTGTGTAGTGGAATCTATTAAGCACCTCTTTTGGTCATGTGTGGAGGTTCAGGGGGTCTGAGCAAAGATGGAGGCAACAGTAAGGTAGTCTGGGCTGATTTTTAGGTTCTACATTCGATCTAGATGGATGTTGATCTTGATGGGTGAGATAGTGCGGCTTCCATCGACTCTAGCGACCTATTGGCTATATGTTCAGGTAGCGTTGGAGTTATTGGTATGAAATATAAGGAATTTGTGGTAATTTCATTCATTTGGTGGCAATAGTGGTTTTAGAATAGAGGCAGGTGTTATCATGAGTGGCAATGTATATGCAAGATTGCGGGGCTCTGTTGAAGAAAACTGATGACCCGGTTGCTTTTCACTTGAAGGATTGGGGCTATGTTTAATCTCTGTACATGTGCGTAGACCCTATGTGCTTACCAAAGTTGGGTCATCATTTGGCTAGGGTCTCTAAACCCCCCCTCCCCATTTTTTGATGACCTATTTAATTTAAAAAACAAACAAATATATATAGTCATGCATGAATGTGAAACACTAGTGAATGTGTAATCATCACATATACAGCATAAGCTTATGTTCTCACCCTTCTGTGATGTTATGTAATCACCCTCGAGTAGTGCCTTTGAATTATTAGGGCCTCACGAGCTATGAACTCATTGCAAATATGGTAATAAGGGAGACATGGAAAGATTATAAGCACAAAACTTGGGTCCTATGAACAATCCTCTTCCCACTGAACAAGCCCGTATCCTACTCCCCTTCTCTCCTACTCTTAGCTAGGCTGAACTCCATGGCCTAGCCAAGGGGGTTAGTTCTCATCTTGGAACCTCCAAGAAGATGAGTTTACTTGAAACAAACTTAGGAGGTTCCTCTTTGACTACCATCTTCCTTAGCTAAACCCAAGTTCTGCCAGGCTATTACTCCTAGCTAGTTTCTTCATGGACAAAGAAATGACCTTAACTTTCCAAGATTTGCTCGGATCAATTTGAAATAATAGGAAATGTTATCCATATAAGATCAGCTACATCTTTGTCTTCTAGGTCAAGGATTAAATCTGCATCATTTGGTTACTACATACATCACAAGAAGTCAGGGTCCTTGTAAATTCCTTTTTTTGATGTGATGAGTGACAAAAACTAGGGAAATAGTATTCCTATAATACATAGCATCACCTCTACATAACACTATGTTGAATGAAGTCATACTTCTTCTCCATCCACAAATTCTCCTTCTCCCAAAGAAGAACAATGAGCTGGAGCACAAAATTCAAGAACTAGAGGAGAGATGAAAGCTGTTGAGCTCAAATCAAACAATCCAACTCCCCCTTAGCTTTCTATGACGACTTAGTCTCTATTCAAATGGAAGAGATTCAAATGAAACTTTAAGGGGGAGATTAAACACAAGCTCAAAGGGCAAGTAAAATACTCCTTAGATGCATAGCTGTAGAAGGAAGTAAAGGAGCAACGTAACAGCAGGTAGCTCAACTCAAAGAAGATAAGAATTGGAGGGCTGCCAAACATTGACTTGAAAAGACTCTAAACTAAATCTTATCCATGCAACAACCTTCAACCTTGGAATTAGCCACAATTTCAACACCATTGAATCAAATATTGAAATGAGAGATTTGAGAGTGTGATTATTGCTCGATGATAGAGCTCTAAGAGATGACCTTTGAGCACAAAGGGTTCATGAATGGAGTAGAGGGTCATGGGAGGAGAATTGCAAAAACCTTAGTAAAGATTTACTAGGCGTTGAGTGGGAAAATTTGACTTTGAGATTGGTCAAAAGGAGTTCATGGAATTCTTCCTTTCAAACCAAGAATGCATATCCTTAAATAGTCCAACAAGTTCAAAAGATAATGTAGATACTTAGATGGTCTAACATGCTGAAAGGACTACTGGCATGGGTTGCAAGGGAACTCACAAAAACTCAAATAAAGAACAAAGCCTTAGAGCTTGCAAAGGTGAATATGGCTATAAAAAATGGCAAATGGGTTGTCTATCAAGATGAAAATTAATTGATCAAGGACTTCAAATCCAAACCAATAGACCCTTGTTCTATAATAATGTATGGTTTTTGTTTGGTTTATCAGTCTAGTTGAACTAGTTGTAATTGAAACTTCGCATGGTTATCTTTTGTTTAGACATAATACTGAATACTTTTCCACCCAAAACAAGATGGTAAGAAGTACTATCATTATTCACCAAATAATCTAGTCCTTCTCCTCCATATATCAATATAACTCTAATCTTTGCAAATCTTACCCAACACTAAACACATGCATTCCTCTAATGACTCCTCACCAAAATTTGTCAAATGATAGCCATCGACCCTCTTTAGCAAATCCTATATATATCCAACAATTTTTTTTACTCTTAAAAGAGTCAATGTCCATAAATTACTCAATAAAACTTCAAAATTTATCATATGATAGCTAGCAATCCTGGTTAGCTATCCAACATTGTTTTTTAATCTTAACAGAATTAATGCCCATCCAATAAGACTTAAAAAATAATACATATTTAAGCATTTCATCATAACAATTTAAAATCTTAATTAAGAGTTTATCTAACTCATTATAGTGCAATTGCTCTATTGAGATGCACACCTTTAACTTTACATACAAATATGATACCATTAGATGCAATGGTCATGGTGAGATTGACCATTTGAAATCTTAAAACATACATATCCCAATGATGAGTTTCATCATGCAATGCTATTATAATGGATACTGGCATGATCTAGCATTTACTTTTGTGAGATATTCCATATGGCTTGATCTTATGGGCTTGCACATGTGTGCTTGCACTAGAAATCATGACCTCATGGCAACATATAAGTCATGCTATAAGTAGAGAAAAATAACTTTTATAGTCTTTTGAGGCCACCTATATTTTGATATACACATTAACCAAGAGCTATAGTGAAATTTAAATTGTAAAGCAAGTATGTATTTCATATTCACTATCCAACATTGTATTTTTTACTTTCTTCATTGTAACCCTCAGGTTTGATTGAGAAGGTGAAAGCTTATAGCAAGAAGCTATGTATTTAAGTACAACGGGAACAAAATGAGCTTTGGCAATTGAGAAATCAATTGCTTGCAATTTTAAAAAATATAGTTTCAGCAAATATACAATTGTTGCATAAGCCATGCTTCGGCGAGTGTAGAAAGCCTTGAGGCATGTTTTGCTCTCCTTCAAATATAGTCATTCTCTTTCTCATCCTTTTCATCCTAACCCGTCACCTTTCAAAACTCTCATCAAGTCTTGATGTGTTCTCAAAGGAGGGTAATCTCTCAACTCATGCTCAATTTCAAGATCTATGCCTTTGCTATTGAAGGTAATGGTAGTCACATCTCGTATCTCGAGAATGAAGGGATTTGAAATCAGGCTCTACAAGTAAGATGTAATGGAATGTGATTGATTGGTTCCTAATGCCCATGGCAAGCAAGAACCAAAGAAGTTACAAAAATATCGACGGTAATTTCGATCATAATATTAACAAATACAAATTTGAGTAAATGCCTTGATGTGATGATTATATTTCTCCAAAGCATAAATGAAGAAATTAGACTTGTTAAAGTTGAAACCAACTCACATGCAGTGCACTAATGATGCTGTACATGAGGAGAAATGGTGCTAGGGGTGTCACATAATGAAATAAACATATAAACATTATAGGTGTTAAAAAAGCAACGATTCCCATCTAAAATTTGACCATGGGGATGTGCTCCTTTATTTGTATGCAAGTTGAATGATTTCAATCCCACATCTTATGTATGAATGATGCATAAAGAATTTATAAGTACCTTTGTAATATGAAGACAATTTGATGTCAAACTCATGGCCATCATTATCCAAGAAAAAAACCCATAAAAGTTTGCAACTGTGTGCAAACGTTTGTATGGTAAATTCAAAGAAAATAGCAATCAAAATGTAGATATGAGTTTTTCCAATCATCAAGGGATGCCCTCCCACCCCACATTTACACCCAATCTTAATACTCATGTTAATGAAGTAACAACAATGGCCGGTTTCTATGAATTTACGTTAAGAAAACATAACAGATACAATATATTTGAAATGTCAACTAGTGTTAAGGATTTCCAAGGGGGTGCACAACTTGAAATTCACATTTTATTTTTGTTAACTGATTTCTAGGTGCTTAGGACAATTTTCCATTATTTAATTAAACATATCCTAGTTTTAAGGCCTAAGCAATTTTCATCTACAATAATATACAAGCGTATATATGAAGCTTCAGAGATGGTGTCCATTTTGAAAAAGGTATACGATAAAGAAGAAGAAAAAGAGCATGTACAATTGGTTTATATGGCATATATTTAGTGCACACCTCAATATGTTAAGGCATGGTAAGTGAGGTTTGTTGTTCAATGCCTGTGATTCATACTTTTGTAGTTTGAAATTTTACTCGCATTGTTTAATAAGTACATGTACATTATTTTATAAAAACTAAGGACATTTGCATGCATTGAAAGCTGAGTCTTTTCGAGTTAGCATCATGAGAATGACAAATCTAGCGCACACTTTAATACACGACATGCGATTAGAGAAAAGGTTAGGTAGCTCACCCCACATTGCCCACATGCAAGCTCATAGAATGAAGAGTAGGTCATGCATTAAATATTAGGAGCATAAGAATTTTACAAAAACAAATGAAAGGGATAAGTTTCACTTTGTGAATAGGATTGCATGCAATAAAGTTAAAACTAAAAGCAAATCAAGTTAGAAATTGGATGATAGATTAGGGAAAGAGGCAAACTTGGAGAATTGTATACAATCATGGACCATAGGTAATGGCCATAAAGTCACAATCAAAACTTGGTGTCCCCTACTCAATGAAGGGGGATGAAAACACATGATGCATGGAAGGGGTTATGCAATAGTGATACCGAAACAGAATCGCAAGGCTAACAAGTGAAAGAAATGAATGACGTTTGTCATTCATAAGGCCCGCTCACCATGTTTAAAACAAAGGAGGTACTGAATGGAGAGAGAAATGGAATGACAATAAAAGCGAGGGGCCCTAAGGTTTGAATGCTCACTGCAAGCTCGTCTCAAAGCCATCAGTGCACTTAACTCCCACTTGATGGCCACCCAATCAAATCATCACAGTTAATGTGGAAGCATATTAATCCTAAAAATTCCAAATTTCCGAGTTACAAAATGCGAATGATTGCGAAGGCTATCCAGAGG
This sequence comes from Dipteris shenzhenensis, assembly GCF_047967505.1. Classification (NCBI taxonomy): domain Eukaryota; kingdom Viridiplantae; phylum Streptophyta; class Polypodiopsida; order Gleicheniales; family Dipteridaceae; genus Dipteris; species Dipteris shenzhenensis. The sequence continues at coordinate 34,130,239 of NC_141612.1, forward strand.
GCAGGCCAATGATTCTAAAAATTCCGAATTTCAGCGATACAAAATGAGAACAATTGCCAGGCTAACAAGAGGGCAGGCCAGCAACAAAAAAGCAACCGGGTAGGAAAAGGGGGGGGGAAAGGGGGGGCGGTTGACAACGCGGCAGGATATTATCCAGCTGGCAATGTGTAATGTGCACTTTTTGTGTTCTTCTTTTTTCTTCTTCTTCTTCTTCTTCTTCTGCTGTTTTTTTTGTTTCCATTTTTCTTCCAATTGCCATTCATCACCTCATCCTTCCATTTTTTCCTGCATTCTGCTCGCTCTATGTTTGCAGCTCCTTCTTCCTCTTCCCTTTTCCTCAGTGCTTCCTTTCTTGCATAATGCACAGCCAAACCCCTGTTGATGACCTTCCTTCTCTCACTCGCTGGAGTTTTGAGGTCCCCTCCCTTCCCTTTATCGTCCCCTTCCTCCCCATCTTTTCTCAGCCTGCTTATGTGATTTGTTTCCTGGCCATGCTTGCAGGACTTTGAATCGATGTACGAAATGAAATTCGGAAGGAAATTGAAAAACGGTTCCGTAGCCACGGATGCTGCGACTTGGAATCTTCACGCAAGTGCCGAGGGCACTGAGAAAGATCCTCCTCGCAGCACGACGACTAAAGCGGATATGGCTGTGTACGAGCGATTGATGACTAAGGTGGATTTGTTTTGGAGGATTGATTTGTAGCTTATAAAGAGCAAGCGTACGTGAAATCGATTTGTAATTTTCAAATTGCTTATGTGAACTGCCGCCGTTTGCAACCTCTCTAGGCTAACGGAGGTGCAACAGAAAATTCTGGGGCAGCGAACGGCTCAACGGACAAAATGTAAGTTTGTCTCAAAGATCGGCATTTCATTTCATTTTCCGCTCAACGGACGAAATGTAAGTTTGTCTCGAAGATCGGTTTGTCATTTCGTTCCTTTTAATATAATCGTATTGGCAATTGAAAACTGTTGGAAACTAGAAGCTTTAGTTTGGTTTTCAGCTGTGGTACTTCAGGAGATGCTGACGAATTGTTGTCTTAATTCCTTACAAGGGAGTGTCTAACGTAGGGGATAGAACTCTTCTTTGGATTAAGCTTGAAAATATGCCTGGTTGAGATGCAGCATGTATAGTTCCAAGCTAGCGTATGGGCTCATTAAGTGAGAAAACTGTTGTACGTTATTTCAGTTTTTGTTTGCTATTCCAAGCTGAGGGTCAGCCTTCTGGTAGCCTATATGCATTTTTGAGCTAAGGTGGGTAGAGTTGGAACTCCTTTGTTCTATCATCTCTCTCTCAAGAATTCAATTCTTTATTAGATAAGGTCTCAAGCGGACGGTGAGTTCTTCATCAGTCCTAGAACGTCTCTAGGCTATGTTTTGGAGGTAGTATGTCCTCTTGACACTTTGATGTTCCAAACATGGGCCATCATGGCATTGTTGAATGATCTGCTGCTTGAGTTCATTTTGACTAAGTACTACTATCTTGCCATTTCTTTTAATCATACCACCACGATCTATGGTATATATTGCACACCATCGGCCCTTTGAGATGCCAGGTCATCTACTATTCTAGGGTTAATCACAATAGTGTGTGAGTATGGTTCGCTTGTATGGAACTGAAACTGGAAGTGAGGAGCTGCATAGTCATGGACCATAGATTGAGGATGCCTTTGACTTGTTCTTGAGAGCTTTTTCTTTGGGAGTTGATGGAGCACTTGCTTCGATGCGTGGTGTTGTGGCCCACATGGGATTGGTGAGAGGAGTTGTTGGGATAAGGGGAAGGGGGCCTCCACTGGTCTTATAAAATCCTACATAGTGTAAAAGGAAAGGAAGTAGCACGTAAAAGGTTGTCAAATTTAGCTATCTATTGTGCTTGTACGGGGTGAGCGAGGGCATTTTATTTTTGTATGGGTCGGAGCAAAATGCAGCTAAGAGGGTAGTGCAATGGGAAAGTTAGCAGCCTAAGATTACAACTGTAACTCCAAATCTGAAAGGTGTCCAGTCTAGAATTAAGTATCTTCAAGCTGTATCTATCTATCAGTAGATATTCTGGACTAAATCAACTGTTCACGTTAACACTGGATGAAGATTTAAGCATTCATGGAAACATGCTTTTATGAGCCTTATTAAGTCCTCTCAGCTTTCGAAGTAACACATTATTGTTGGCCTGTACATGTGCATATGCTAAATGGGAATTGCGTGTCTGCTGGTCAACTCATGAAAAGCTTTGCATTTTGATACTCACATCAGCAGATGCTCATTAGCAATGGTGTCTTTGATCATGATTGTCTGGGTGTAATGTGTTATGCTCAGTTTTCTACAGCTGGTGGAACTGTGCTTTGAGCAGTGTCTTTTTTAGATCCCAAGCGATGTCAAATGATTATTAGTTCGCAGAATCACTTTTCTGCTCTTTTTTAAGTTTGTGCTGTAAAGGTAGCTATTTGGTATCATGTGGTTGGCTCTCTTTAAAATATATGTTTTATTCTGTCATGATGTTTCAGACTGAAAAACCTTATACCAGGTTTTGAATCGGTAGAAATGCGGGCATTAGCAGAAAGTATTAGCCGGTATGTTCACTCTAGGCCATTTTGTTGAGCTCTGCCGCTGTTACTAATTCTCTCTTTCTTATTATATATGAAAATGTTTTGCATCTTCCTTTTAATCAATATAAATGAGGATAAGACTTGTAAAGAGCATGTCCTATTTAAATTTAGTATGATATTTTGATGTTGATGTTGTCTGGCTCATCTCTGCAGAGATATTCTCCAAGGAAGTCCTGACGTGCGGTGGGATGAAATTAAGGGTCTAGAAGATGCAAAGCGACTTCTGAAGGAGGCTGTGGTGATGCCCATCAAGTATCCTCAGTAAGTCTTGGACAGATTTTGAAGTGCATCCGACCTTATGGAATGACTTTAGGAAATAATTAGGAAGTTTGTGAATGTCAGTAATCTGCAACAAACAAGTTTTGGACTTCATGAAGTATCTGTATTTATGTTTATGTATTTATGTGCACGCATGTACAAAAAGCCCGCTTCAATTGTTCTATGTCGTGAGGTCACCCATACACACATGCACACATGCACGCACGCACACGTGCATGCCGCACATGTGCGCAGACGTGCACACACATATATGTTGTACCAGAGAGGGCAAGCATACTTGAGAATATAAGTGTAGCTTTGCTTATTAAGTTAATTTTCTTGTTTACTCTTGGTTTTGTTTCATGCCCCTTCTAAACCCTGTCTTCCCTAGTCTCTTTTTCCTCTCTCCTTTGTTCTTTTGCTCATTCAAATAAAATTTTAATATATAAGATTGAAAATATTTAAATTTTATGAATGTATATATAAGCATACCTCTTGGGGAAGCGCAAGGGGTCATTCCAGGACCAGCTTTGAAGAGTCTCACATACATGCATCTGTTGGGATATAGTAGTCACCCCCCACCTGTGAGCCAACAAATGAGGGGGATGTGGGGAGGATGTGCCGCAGTAGGATTTGGGGTCAGAGAGATGCCACGTGGGCAGAAAAGAAGGCTGCCACGGGGGCAGATATGAGTGAGAATGGGCAGCATGGAATGGCGCTATGTGGGCACATGTGGCTGCATGGAAGGGCTGCCTAGGAGCAGCATAAGGCCGCTGCTGAGGTGCTGGCAGCAGTAGACCCTGCGAACACCTTCTCTGGCACTCACCATTGCGCACAGCTTGATCTCGGGTTTAAGGAGTGATTTGTATAGCAATCTCATTTTCAGGATGGGAATGCAACTGACATGACCATGCTTATGGATTTGAATAAAATCTAAGCATGCTCTGTGATAGCAAACTCTGCAGTGCCTCTGATATGTATATAGTGCTAGGTCTATTTTTTTGTATTCCATGTATAAAAAAGCATCAAAGGAAAAATATCTATCTTAAGTTTAATGAATATAAACAAGAAGCTGTGAATATGAAGGTATTAAGAATCTCATGCCTGAATGGAAAGGTCTCAAATGTTATTTTTCATCAAACAGATATTTCACGGGTTTGTTATCACCATGGAAGGGGATTCTATTGTTTGGGCCTCCAGGAACTGGCAAGGTAAGTGCTTCATTGCTCATGCCATCTTTGTTCCATGTGGAGCTCTACATAGGATATAAGAGCATATACAAAGCTTCATAGATAATTGTAACTCTGTTTAGCTGTATGCAGAATTTGCAGCAGTTTTTATTTAGAAAATTTGAATTTTTTGATTCAGCCAATCCTTATTTGAAGTGTGATTCTGTACTTTCATACATCTCAGCCGTAGATTCAGTTTCATGTTTGGTTGTTCAAAAAGCAGAGCCTACATCGAGCGAGCATGATTGTCATGTCAACTGATTTTGAGGATCCTTTGAACGTGCTTTATCCAAGAGTTTAACCAAGGGAGAATTTGATTATTCGTTTTGGCCTCATGTGGCAATAACTTAAGACGATATCCAAGTTCTATGATCACACCCTTTATTCATAGTGGCAAATAGGTTTTGCAGCCTTTGCTCCATTCTCAGATTGTTGAGGTTGATTTCATTAGTTAGCTCCCTAAATTCTTGGACTATAGGGCCCAAACAACTTTGTATTGATTGATTTTGCATTGATTGCATTCGTTCTTGATGGATGGCTTCCATGAAGCCCTGATTATGGCCTTCAGGCTCTTCACTCCTTCAGCCCGTGTTGCTGCAGTAGATCCCAATCCCAAAATGTAAATGCTTTGAGACCTGAGGGGGTCCTTAATTGCCTCACCTTCCCTCTGGGGTCTGATTCCAATAAGCCCTGCCTTCTGGACTTTCTGGTAGGCATTGGAATGCAGAAAAAAACCAGAGCTAAATGATTTTTACTGTTCTGCACACTGAATTCAACGATTCCCCAAATTTTCGATGTACTGGATTCAATAGAACATAAGCAGAGAATAGAACTGTAGATTTCTAAAGTTACTGGGAATTAGCTGAGATTGTAAGAATCTGACAGTTGTGCTTGTCAGCAAGGGATTGGATCCAAAACGATAGAAACATGGTGTTGAGGGGGGGAGAGAGAGAGAAGGTAGGCTAGGGTGAGAGGAAATGGTACACAAATGAAAACATAATGGAAAGGCTTTCATTCATTCAATGATGTGACAAGTGAAGTACAAGCCTTTATAGAGAGTAGGCACACACTCTAGTACCAAATGTATATGGGATAGCTCCCAAAGTGACACGTGGCACTCACACATAGAACCACTACTAGAACTCCTAGTACAACACACCAAAACACACTCTTTGGCTATGATTTCTCCAACACCCCCCTTTAGAGCAAAGAGTGTGAGACCCAATAAGTAAGGAGCAGACCTATCCCCCCTCCACCGCAATATTGCAAAGAGCAAGTCCGCAATATTGCAAAGAGCAAGTCCAACTATTCAACACCTTCCGTGTGATAGTGACTTCTCAGTTAGCTTGCGATTTGCAAGGGTAGACCATCACTCGTCACCCGCCCTTACTCCGAACTGGGTGGTCATACAATCATACCAACGTAAAAGATAATACAATCATTTTTGGGGGACTACCCAGGGAAGAGTACCCTTATTGACTCCAAATACATTCGTTTTAGAGGGACTACTCAAGGCTGAGAACCTTTATTGACTCAAATGAAACACACACATCATATAGGGCATAGAAAGCCCAAGAATCCCAGTCATAATGTTCCTCAAGAGAGAGGCCGTGAAACTCATCTGTGGCTGCATGTATCTCCTTAGGGGCTCTTTAGGTTTAGCTTGATCTTTAGCAAGAAGATTGGAATTGTGCTTTGTCATTGGTCTTTGCTTGGTCGACTCTCTCATTCATCATGTGGACTTCAAGTCAACTGCTAAGGGGATTTGGGATCGCTTTGAGAGCTTATTTGGTAACAAAATCACCAACTTTAAAGACTTTTTGAGACTCAAGTTCTATGGTTTGAAAATGGAACAAAGTGAAGAGTTGAGTGATCATTTAGCAAGATTTGAAATCTCTTGTTTAATAACTCTCAAGCTTGAAAAGCCCGCCTGATGATGAGGATAAAATGGTTGTCCTTATGAAGAGTATGCAAGGGATACCTCGTATTGAGCAGACCCTCCAAGCTCTAGGGCTTGTCACTATCACATTTGATGATATGGTGGCTCTACTTATTGAAATGCCAGCCTCGGTAGCCTCTAGCTAGGCATACCTTGTGTAGATATGTCACTGTCTGAAAGATGGCATCAATTTGCAGTGGTGTCATAGTGAACTCTGCTGTATGATTTGGTGAGGAACCGATGGCTTACTCCTGATCAAGTAAGACCAACAGCCATGTATGCAACACCTTCTCGAGATGTGATCTACCGGCAGCAGCCAAGTGACAGAGATTCAAGAGCCTACAGGTGACTAGGGGAGCTAGGAAGTGTATCAAAAAGGCATCCCTTCGTCGAGGAGTCCGAGAGAGAGTGTATTTCTTCGTCGAGAGAGAGAGAGAGAGAGAGAGATTAGAGTCTTCGGAAGACCGATGGGCCTATGAGATTGTGAAAGAGAGAGAGAGAGAGAGAGAGAGAGAGAGAGAGAGTTTATTAGAGTCTTTAGAAGATCGATGGGTCTATGAGACTGTGAAAATCCTAGTACAAACTAGCTATGAGGGTGGAGCTACTAAATGAGCATCCACACCAATGCAGAGTGCAAAAAATGCAAAATGATAGTACTAAGTACAACATAGTCATGTCAGTGGTGGGCTATATATCAATCTCCTTCTCCTCCTCCTCCTCCTCTTCATCATCACTAACATCAGGACATCATGGTGGGTGGGGGCAATGGAGACATGAAATCAGCGATAGAGTGCTGTCGGCTGCTCACAAGTGTGGCCCTGTGACATCTCCTGGTTGTAGCTTTGCGCCTAACAAGGACTACAGTAACCTCTATCGGCCGGGCTATGACCCTAAAAAGAGAGGGGATATCCCCAAGGGTAATCTGTGCGTCAACGCTCTGTTTGAGCTGTCGAGTCACTGCCTCTGGGTCATGATCATGTCGAGGCCTCGTATCATGGGGATCCCCTGATTGCCTCATGGATGAAGGCTGCCAGGCATCCCTGGTCTGGATAGGAGACAATACCAAATGTGAACTGCTCTTGGTGCATGGTGGCTCGAGATGTATTGAAGACCATAACCTTGGTTTTACCAAGGTTGACCTTCAATTTTCAAATCATGAGACTCATAAAAAAACTGTAGGGTGTCAAGGTGTCTCTGGAGCCCCTCTACTAAGGAATACAAAATTGCCACTCATATGCATACAATAATATCAAGATCAATGTGCCAGCAAGAGAGGCCATTTAAAAGAGCTGCATATAAGCATAGGAGACAGTTAGATCTCAAGGAAGGGGATTGGGTACTTTTAAAGTTCGAGAAAGCTAGGCTCCGCAAGTTGAAAGACAAACAGAAAGTGTATGCAAAGTTATCTCCCAAGTACTATGGCCCTTTCAGGGTTACAGAAAGAATAAATGAGGTTGCATACAGGTTAGCATTGCCAGAGCATTGGAGGATTCACAATGCATTCCATGTGAGTCTTCTAAAGAAATTTCAGGGGCCAGAGCCTACAAAAGCAATATTAGAGGATCCACCAGAAGTGGATGAGCTGGAGGAGGTTCTTCAACCAGAGCAGATGGTGTACCATACCGTACGCAAAGGCCCTTAGGGCAAAGAATTTTATAGGTACCTTGTAAAATTCAAGAATTATACGGCATTGGATGCCAAGTGGATGGATGAAGACATGTTGTCTGATCATCCACAACTTTTGAATGTTTACAAGGAAGCTTTTCAGTTGAGGTCAACTGAATAGAAGCCGAGGGGATGTTACCACAATGTAAATACTTTTGCAAGACAACTCTTTGCAGGGGGGTGTATTCCTTGGACATGCATTTGCACTTTTGCAGCCCATCTTTGCAGAACATTTTTGAAGCCAGCCTTTTGCATTTTTGTTCAATGTTTGAGCAGCCCTCTGTGGCATTTACACTAGTAGACGTTGTTATTTTTTGAGTTTACATTTGCAGATTTGCAGTCCACTCTTGAGCAGCCAGCTCATTGCATTGTAGCATTGAGGCTTTAACATATGCAGGGCAATTTCTCTTGGGGAATTTTCATTTGCAATGGCAATCCATGAGTCATTTGGAATGCTTGCCATTGAGGATAGACTTGATGGTACCAATGATCCCATGTGGTCGTACTTGGTGCACCACCTGTTAGTATCGAGGAATTTTTGGGGAATTGTATCCGGATTAGAGGCTAGACCTGTCTCCTCAGCAGAGGCATCTGCTGCCACCTAGCCACTGCAGGTGGTGCTATGGCTACCATTGCCACTTCTGGTTCATATACCCCATTCTGTTCGCAGTGCCTGCCACAGTGCTTCCCACACCTGAATAGATTCGTTGGGATGAGAGAGTTGCACAGGCACACGCATTGATTGCTATGAATAGCAAAAGGGAGGTTATACCTCACATTCGGTCTTGCAAGACAGCCAAGGCTGCATGGATATTTTGGCCAACCTCTATCAGATTTGGAATGAGGCTAGGGTTGCCTATTTGTGTAGGCAACTCGATGGTGTTAAGATGAACAAAGGGACGGCATGGATACCTACCTCATACAGATTAAGGATTCTAGAGAGCAGCTCATCGGTGTTCATAAGATTGTCCTAGATTCACAAGTTGTGTCTACGACACTTGGTGGGCTTCGTGAGTCATACCAGGGATTTGCTACGACAATGAGGCTAGTGGCAATGGGTAACCTCAACCACTATTCTTTCAATCAGCTTGTTTTCCTACTTATGTAGGAGGAGCAGAGTCGTCAAAGTCAAAATAGAAACATGATTGCTTCTACTCATTTAGATCAAGCATTTGCCACTGATCACAGGGGCAAACACAAAGGGGGGAAAAATAAGAGCAAGCCCCAACCTTCATCTGGCACCTCATCATCTTCTGTTCCTACTGATGGGGAATAAGAAGCGCTGTATACAATACATGCTCCTACTGCCCATCATCACCCTTATGAGGCAGCAGACTTGGCTCAAGATGAGTGGGCATTTGTTGTGACTGGCCACTACAATCTGGAGATGCATGCTTCAGCTTTATCTATTTCAGATTGTAAGTCAGCCTGGTATTTTGACAGCAGTGCTTCTAAACCTGCAAATCTCTATTTCATTCATTGAGTGATGCTCCACACAGGGGCATTTTCACTCATGCAAACAATGCAGCTTATCCCGTAAAGGGATTGGTTAGGTGCAAGTCTAATCAGCGTTAGATGATACAGTGATACTTGTGGAAGTTTCGTATGTTCGAGGTATCAAGAATAATCTGATTTTCTATTTCAGCCATCTCCACACGGCTTCAGAGTTCCTTTTGACGGTCATCCTTGTGCCGTGTATGATAGCCGCCGGCACAATAATTGTATTGTACTCATTGGGACACTTGTCAACGGGCTGTATCACCTTGATATTTATTGAAAAACAGGCTGCTATGGAGGCTAATGCCATTGCTGAATCTGTGATTTTGATACTCACTTATGCCATGAGAGTTTGGGGCATCTAAACTAAACAGTTTGGTGAAGATGCATTCAAAGGACGTGGTGGTAGATCTCCCACTCATGCATGCAATTACAAAACATTTATGTGAGGGCTGCTTATTGGGGGCAAAACATCGGTTCCCATTTCCAAAAGATGGGACCCTTTGGTGCATCAGGAAGCTGCACCTCATAAAGTGATGTATGTGGGCAGCTACATGTTGAGATATCGAGCTCCACTCGTGATATGCCAGGGTGACCGTTGTGCATTTATGTCACCGACTTGTTAGCTGCAGATGCGGTTGGTACACCGTCCCCGAATAATAGCTGGATGACAACTATCCTTATCTACTCTAGTTCGTGGCTCAGTTAGTATGCCACCTTAGTTAGTTGAGTTTGGTTTGAGACCCATATATAGGGTTCTTCTATTTCTTTGTACTAGAGTTCTTTTTGGCTTTCACAACTAAGAAGAGGAAAACTGTTTTCAGCCTCCACCTTTGTGTGTATTTTCCCATTGTGTATGTGAGAAAGCCGCAAGTGAGACTCCTTCCCTCTCTCCCACTATCTTCACATGGTATCAGAGCCTGGTTCGTGGTAAGGAGCTCAATAAAGCAAACCAAGTTTGCGGTGTCCTGGTAAGAGGACCAGTGTTGCTTTCCTTTTTCGAGTTTGGGAGCAAATCTCTGCAGGAAGCACAGCCGGAAGTGCAAGAGTGCTCTGTCTCAGATTGAGACACCCTTCGCGGTGTGGCGAGATGGCAGTATATGCTGCGGGTAAGGGCAGTATATGCGCTGAGATACTGGGAGTTGCAGAATCATCCTTGTTGCCTGTTGATGCAAAATCGTCACTAGGAAGTGACTGTGTGGTCAAATACCACGTTCGTCAGTTTTGCAGATTTGGCCGTGTGAGGCAGAAGCTGTGTTTTTTTCAGTGTCAGAATTTTTTGCAGTGTTCTGTAATGGCGTCTGATTCTCTTTCACAGATTGTCACTGAAAAGCTTGACAAGAACAACTTCCAAGCATGGAAGTTTAGAATGACAAATTTCCTTATGGGAAAAGGCTATTGGGAGTTCATTACAGGAAATGAAGAGGAACCAGTTCTTCCTAATGTTCCCAATCAATAGGAAACGCAGGCATTTAAAGGATGGCATGAGAGAGCCAGAAAAGTTATGTACTGGCTTTCTATCAGTATTTCGGATTCTATGATTGTGCATATTCAGGATGCAAGTACGTCAAAGGAGGCATGGGATACTTTGGCAAAAATGTACAGCACAAATACGCAAGCCAAGAAAATGCAGCTCAAGCAGGAGTTGCACAATGTGCAGAGAGAAAATATGAGCATTAATGACTATCACATGAAAGTGAAGAAAATTGCAGATGCACTTGCTTCCATTGGGTCGCCAGTGGAAGATGATGATCTAGTTTCTGTGACCTTGAATGGTCTAGGAAAGGATTATGCACAGTTCCGGACATCCATTGCCGTCCGTGAAAAATTTCCTGATTTTGAGGAGTTGTTTGCTCTTCTAATTTCTGAAGAGCAGAGAAATGGTGGTGCATCTTCTTCAGGAGAAACTTCAAAAGAAACTGTCTTCTACTCAGAGGCAGAGGCAGAGGCAGAGGCAGAGGCAGAGGCAGAGGTAGAGGAGGCCGATCTGGAGGCCGTGGTAGAAATCAGAATATGCAGCAAACTCAAGAAAACCAGTCCTATGGAGGAGGACGTGGTAACTCTAGATGCAGGGGGAGCCAAAGAGGCCGAGGTGGATGGCAGAGAGGCCAAAATGCAAACAGCAATATTGAATGCTACTACTGTGGTAAAATGGGTCATATGGCTAAAGATTGCTACAAAAAGCAGAATGACATTATGAATGAAAAATTGTAGCAAGGCAATTATGCATCTTCTAGTAGACAGGGTGATGACAGAAATGAGCATCTGTTTATGGTGCAGCACATGATCAATTATGTGACAAGTGCAGATGAAAGAAATGATGTGTGGTATGTTGACTCAGGTGCATCAAACCACATGACAGGTCATGCAGAATGGATGCAGGATGCAAGGAAAATGGAAAGACCAGGATTTGTGGAGATTGGTGATGATACTGCACATCCTATTGTGCAGATTGGTAAAATTCATTTGTCTATGCAGGATGGAAAAAAGAAATATCTGTCTGATGTATTTCATGTCTTGAATATCACCAAGAACCTGGTTTCTGTTGGTCAAATGGTTGAGCAGGGCTTGCAGGTCAGATTTAATCCTCATGGATGCTTTGTTGAGGATATGAAAAATAACGGTCGCTTGATAGCAAAAGGAAAGAAGAAGGGCAGGATGTTTACGTTGGATGTGGACATGTCTGAATTGAGTGTAGCAATGTTTGCACATGGGACCGGTGTAGTTGCAGATATTGATATCTGGCATAAACGCATTGGTCATGTTAATATACAGCGACTTAAATCAATGCAAGCTCAAAATATTGTTGCAGGATTGCCTAAATTCGAGGCTGTCACTATTTTGTCACTTTTATTGATGACTACATTAGAAAAGTTTGGGTGTATTTTATGAAAAAGAAAAGTGAAGTGTTTGGGCACTTCAAAGCTTTTAAAGTTATGGTTGAAAAAGAAACATGCCTGCAAATAAATGCCTAAGGTCAGATGGAGGGGGAGAGTACCTCTCAAATGAGTTTGCAAGGTTCCTGCAGGAGCATGGCATAAAGCAGCAATATTCATGCAGTCATACCCCACATCAAAATGGACTTGCAGAAAGGAAAAACAGGCATATTGGAGAGGTATCTCGGGCCATGCTAAATGAAAAAGACCTTCCAGATTATTATTGGGCTGAAGCAGTTGCTACAGCAGTTTACGTAATGTGAACAGGACTCCCACTGCAGCAATACATGGCATGACGCGAGAGGAGATGTATACTGGTAGGAAACCAGATATTTCTCATCTGAAAATTTTTGGTTGCATTGCCTATGTTCATGTGCCAGATGAGTTGAGGTACGTGATGTTGGTCTCCTTGTACTATCATAGGTTGCTATATCCATCTTGGACGAATATGTGCAACCATGATATAGTTTCTAGGTATACTTGAGATGTATCCATGATATTTCAGCCATATCATGGAGGGGGGTTTGTTAGCACTTAGCCTTGGTATGGCCTTGTAGGCCAATTAGGATTCAGTCAACCCTTGGGTTGACTTAATTGGTCAACTCTTTGGTGGACTTTGGGTCTAGACAGGACACCACATGTAATTTCTTCATATCCATTTGCAGATGTTGTTGCTCCCTTGTATTCCTCCCTGTATCCAACAAAGATACCTTTTCATATAGAGTTATTGAAGCATGCAATCTTAGATGCTAGGTTTGTGTTACAATGTTTCTTTCTACTATAATTAAAAATAGGAGGTTCATCGAAACAATTGGTATATTCCTTACACAAGAGGTATAATCCAAGAAAAATAATGAAAAAAGTACGCACAATCTTAGATATGAAGTCTTTTGCCTATGGTGTATCAGCCTTAGGCATGTTTAGAATGATTGAACGTAAGTTGAAAACAAAAAGCGGGGAGCTGAATAGCCCGTTTTTCTTTTAGTTTCAAAAGAGAGTTTGATTGAGCATGTGCTTTTTGAGAGAGGAATGTAATTTTGCATCTTTGTAGGAAGCGGTACATAAGTGTAAGGGGTCCATTTAGTTTTTATTGTTTTAAATGAGAGAGAGAGAGAGAGAGAGAGAGAGAGAGAGAGAGAGATTTTATTCCTGTTTTTTGGAAGACTTTGTTTCTTGATTCGCTTGTTTATTTTTACTTAGTCACCATGGTTGCCCTCGTTTAACATACGGAACGTCCTGTACGTTCCGTACTGTCCCGTCCCATCTGATCCATACGTTATTATTATTATTATTTTAATTTTTTAAATTTATTATTATTATTATTTGCGTTCATTTGTTTTGGATGGCTGGTTTTGTTATTGGTGGTGGTTCTGCCAAATTGATCTTGGGCTTCCTAAATATGGAACCCCCTCTCTCCGCAGCATGATCTCACACTAAGCATCTACCTCCGACTTTGAGCCTCGACTCTCCCATCTCCATCTCCAACAAGTGACAAGGCTCAAGCTGCATCAAGCATCTCCATCTCTCTCAGTCTTTATCTCCATCAAGCACCTATATAACATGTTTGTACAAGTTTTAAAGCTTGTACAAGTACCTACTCCAAAACTCTAAAATCTCTGTCTTTTTTTTGGGGTATCAAACGTACCATTGGACGTACGCCTAAGATTTTTTAGTTCGTTTAGTACCGCACTAATATCGAACGGCACGCATCGAATGTGATTGTACGTGTCAACCATGTTAGTCACCTTCTTCTTTTCTTCTTTGTTTCTTGCTTTCTTTCTCTTTTGTTTATTTGACGTATTTTAGTAAGCACTGGGTTTGCCCAAGAGACTCTGCGGGTCTTTAGAAACCCAATATAGCTGCTGCTTATGCTTGGGCACTGATGACGACATAAGTGTTGCTTTGGTTGCTAAGTATGTCTTCCTTTTGTTTTTCAAAAAAGTTTTTGTTACCTCTTTTTTCTTCTCTTTCGTTTTCTCTTTTATTTTCTGTGTAGATTTTTGGACTTTAGAACAACAAAAAATCTAAATTTGTATGATTGGATATATTCTAGTCTTACAAAGGTATATATATATTGCTTATCTTTTTGTGGTCTATTTTGACTATGTACAGACAATGCTAGCTAAGGCAGTTGCAACTGAGTGTAAGACAACATTTTTCAACATCTCGGCCTCCTCGCTTGTCAGTAAATGGCGTGGTATGTTTCTTATTCTTAGCAATTTTTGTTACACTATGATATTAGGCTTTAATTTAAAACAATGTTCAATTGTATGAGAATTTGGATTGCCTAGAATAATTTATTTGTGATACGTGTTCTTAAATTTTGAATGGAGGCTAAGCAAGGCTCCTTTTGTTTGTTTGTTTTTTCTCCTTTTTCTCGACGGGGTATGTTCTTGCTAAATATTTAATATACTTGCTTTAGAATTCTTCTTTCTAGGGAAGGAAGAAAAATCCTCGTTAAATGTCTAGGAGAGGCGAAAGTGGTTTGAGATAATGTTATGTTGATTTTTCCTGGGAAGAAAGGAAAATCCACGTTAAAATGTCTAGGAGAAGCGAAAGTGGTTTTAGATGATGTTATGTTTAAGAAAGTAGTTTGATAATGGGAACCTTTGTTTCAACCATTTTTTATGAAGGTAGCTTGCATGATTAGGTAATAGCTCAACCATTGTAATAAGTTTCGGATACATCTTTATATTTTCGAAAAGCACAACCCATAGTTATCGTCGGTGTATGCTTCTGAGAAGTATCACCATGCACACATGCACGAACAATGGAAGAAAATATTGACCAAAGAAATGTGTGTGTGTGAGAGAGAGAGAGAGATGATGATGATTGTATTAAAGTCCGCGTGAGACACTTCAGGATCTAAGGGGAGATCACTATTAAGTAATAGTGATCCCTTACATCCAGTGAAGAGAAAAATCTTACAGCTTTGTCATGTAGTAAAGTACTTGTTGGGCTAGCTTGTGAGCTAGACCTAGTACCTTGTTGTGATGTTCAATCTCTTTTTGAGTCGCTTTGTTTGGTATCCTGTTGTCATTCATCTTCGCAACTTTGTTGAGGTATGCCATGAATTGACACAATGTTTTCCCTTCTAGAGGTATCATATCTGTTTCAGCCAGCAAGATGGGGTGGGGTGTCTATGCCTTAACCCCTAATTCCCCTATTAGGAAGCGTTTATGTAAAGTTTCTATTCTTTCCCAGTGAATCCTAGATAGCCCAGGTGCCCAAGCGGGGCATCCGTAAAGGATTACTGTTTGCACAAGCATGGCGTACATAAACTTTATCATTCCCAATCCCACAGATGTGCCTTCGTGCATTTATTGTGGAAGCTATATAGAGCTTTTAAACCTCCCAAAATCCTCCTTTCGACGCATGCATTCCATTTGTAGTTGTCGGTGAAATCCAGCCCTAAATATTTATATGAGTTGACTATTTCCAGGGGCTCCCCTCCAAATGTGACATCCACTTGTTTGTTACGTGTCCTGACGACCATCACCTTTGACTCGTCTATATTAACCTGCATTCCCGAGTGTTTGCAAAACTCTCTCAGTGCATCCGAATGTGCTTGTAGACTCTCCTTGTTCTTTGCAAAGGATACCACATCATCTGCATATATAAGCATTAGCAAATCGTATCCTGCGATTTGCACACCTTCTTTGCTATGTATTCTCATCCGCTCTTCCTTTTCATCGATAAAAAGACCGAATAGTGTCAGTGATAGAGGGCAGCCTTGTTTAACCCTTATGTCACTCCTTATTACAACTTTCCTCTTGGAGCATGGTCAATCTACCAGCGTCTGCGCTAACTCAGCTAGAACGTTCTCATAGAGTTGGTACGTGGCTTCTTTGAGTTCTTGAGGGACTTTAAGCTTTTCCCATCTTTCCCATAGCCTCTTTCCCGGTACTGTGTTGAAGGCTTTCTTGAAATCTATGAAACAGCAGTAGACAGCCTCGTTCCTATCTTTGACTCCTTCAGTTGCAGCCCGTGTGGCAACCAAATGGTCAACCATAGAGTGCTTGGGGTGAAACCCTGCATGGGATGGTGCCCTCACTCCTTCCGACCATTTGCTGATTTTCTGCTCAAGGATAGTGCCATGTAACTTTGCCATTAGGCTGCTTACCATGATTGTCCGGTAATTCTTTGCCATCGTGCTATCCCCCCCCCTTATGGATTGGTACAATTCTGCTTATCTGCAACTCTAGTGGAAACCCTTCCTCTAGAGACATGTTCATAAGCCTCGTAAGCACTTTCTTTGTTTTCTCCCCTCTCCATGTTAAACATCTCTGCTACTAGCCCTTGTGTGTCTGGAGCTTTCCCATTAGCTAGCTATTTCAGACCCCTTCCCATGTCTTCTTCCGTTATGACTCCATCTGTTGCTTTGACAGTATAGTTGTGGCTGATCTTTTCTTCCCCTTCTCTTTCATAGAGGCTTTTGACAAATCATATCATGTCTTCCCTTTAGGATCAACGGGACTGGTGATCACTATCAACAAATAGTGATGTTTTACATCCGGTGAAAGAAAATACTATAGACTTGTTATGTAACTAGTAATTGCTGAGCTAGCTTGTGTGTTAATCCAAGTACCTTGTTGCAATGTTCCAAAAAACTTCTTTTTAGATATCTTTCTAGCTTTGTAGCTGGCTGCTCTAATAGGATTTTCAGGTTGTCTTTGTTGTCATAATATCTTTCTCTAATTTGTGCATAGGCATAGGGCTGACATGTTAAGAGTACATGCTGCTCATTTTCCACCTCCCTCGTGGGGCAGTTTTTGCATATTCTTTCTTCTCTTGGAACCTAGGTCTTCCCCACCTTTCCTTCTCCACCTCTAAATCATATCAAATGCCTTTTAAACATCGATACGTCTTCCCCAAGGTATTTTTGCATCCCATAGCTGTCCATTGGATTAATTTCCTGTTTGTAGAACCACATTTTAGCCCCTGGCTCCCTGATCTCACATGCATCCTTTGGTATATCAGAAGCTGTTATGCCCCATAATTTCATCCATTTCATCCCATCTTGGTGTCATCCAGTGGCCATACCGAGATGGGTATGAGAGGGGTCATACCAGTAGGATGGGGTAGGGTGTTTGAAAAAAAACTCCCAATTCCCTATGAGAAATCTTTTATGATAAGTTTCTATTCTTTTCCAATGGTCCTAGAGAGCCCGGGAGCCCATTCTGGACAGCCATAAAGGAACACTGTTTGTACATGCATAGTGTATGGAAACTCCCAATTCCATAGGTGTGCCTTCTTGCACTTGTTTGGGAAGCTGTAGAAAGCTTTCAACCCCCTCAGAATTCTTTTTTCTATACGTGTATTCCACTTGTGGTTCTTGACAAATTCCAGCCCTAGATATTTATATGAGTTGATTGTCTCCAAAGGCTCCCCTTTGAGAGTGACATCAGTCTATTTATTGTGAGGCCCAGTCACCACGACTTTTG
Source organism: Dipteris shenzhenensis (assembly GCF_047967505.1). NCBI lineage: Eukaryota > Viridiplantae > Streptophyta > Polypodiopsida > Gleicheniales > Dipteridaceae > Dipteris > Dipteris shenzhenensis. The sequence goes on from NC_141612.1 coordinate 34,147,809, forward strand.
TCGTGGCTATGTTGACTATGTATGCTTGAGTGTCTGAGAAGTCCCCCGTGTTAGAAATGATGTTGTAGTTCATGCATTAAGTACCCGTGTATTTGCAAGAGGAGAACAAGGTTTTGCATAAAATATAAACTCATGAAATCCGATACCTACAAAGGACTACTGCTCATGCCTACGGGCCTTGTTGCAGTTTACAAAGGACTCAAACACCTCTAAGGACTCTACGGACTCACACGACTTGGAGCAGCTGCTCAGCCTAGAAACTACATAAAGATCTGATAACAAGGAGCGACTCTCATGGGATAAGACACAGTCTCGCAGCCTGGGAAAAGAGTGTGAAGATAGTTGCACTGAGCTCTCTTTGTTGAACACCACTGCTTCCATGATCACCTATGTGTCAAGAGCACGTGCTGAGTAACTGCCATGCAACGTCAGTTCCAGAAGAGTCGCCATGCATCAAAGCCTCGAAGGGCCACACTAGCCACGTGACTTACCATGCAAAGGTAACCAATCATCTCGCATGCCTTGCTTGGTCCAATCACAAAGCTTCTACCAACTTATACAACCAATCAAAGTATGAATCAGTCACCCCCTCCAAACCTTAGTCTGCCTCTAAGTCACCCCATGAAGATTATTCCTACATCCCCCTTAATCTGAATGGGGACGAATGAGGAAAACAATCGGAAGAAATACACTCACACAGAGCCTAAAATCGATATACAATTACTTTATATCTAAAACTGTCTCAACTCCAGCGAGAATAAACATACCCCATTCTCTTCCAAAACCCAAGCAAGTGCCAAAACAAAAATAATCTACCCACTAAGAGCCAAGACTGTATCAAACACGGTGATTGCCCACAAAGAGCGGAGCCACACCAACCAGATTGATTTTTTCAGCCAGATCACATGGACCCCCATGAGATGAGGCCTCAACATGTCCGTGACACTCGGAGCCAGTGACTTTACAACTCAGACAGAGGGTTGACACACAGATCACACTTGGGGATATCTTCTTTATGTTTAAAGTTGGAGCCCGACCGACAGGGGTCACATTAGCCCTGACTAGACGCAGAGCTACGACTAGGAGACGTGCCCGTCTTCATGTAAAAAATTATGTTCATCACGAAGACTTCTTCATCTCCCCCCTAAAACATCATGATGTGGTTTTGAATGCTTCACCACATTATAGTCAATGTCACAATGAGTAAGTGGAATTTGTTTCTCTGACAACAAATACTTAAAGAATAGGTAGGTATGATTAGCCCCTGGAGGAAGAGGTACTATAGTAAAATCAGTGATGCAAGATGTGAAGGTAGGGGATCCCATGATGTTATCAACAACGCTAGAGCCTCCCCCATGTGAAAAGCATGTGAGACCACCTGAGCCGGGCCATCTATCAAGACCATTATAAATAATGAGATCATGCATCCTATCAAGACCATTATAAATAATGAGATCATGCATCCAATTTTATCCAATAGGGCCCTATTGGATATATGATCTCATTATTTATAATGGTCTTGATAGATCAGGCCCTATTAGATATATCAAGACCACGAGGCAATGGGGGCATGAAATTGGCAATAGAGTGCTGTCGGCCACTCAAAGGTGCAGTAGCTCTGCGTCTAACTAGGGGTATTGTGAACCCCGTCGGTCGGGCTCCGACTCTAATCAGGGAGGGGATGTCCCCAAGTGTGATCTGTGTGCCAATCCTTTGTCTGAGCTGTCGGGTCACAGACTCTGGGTCACGGTCATGTCGAGGCCTCGTCTCGTGGGGGTCCATGTGATGTGGCTGAAAAAACTCCGTGATAGAGCACTGAGAGAGATCAGCCAAGGAAAAAGTCTGCTCCTGTCTCCGTGCTCGAAGTATCCTCTCGCGGTGTTTGAGTACCTCATGAATGAAATCTACCAAACATCGATGGTGGCCGGTTCCCTCTGAGGAGAGCTAAGATAGGCTGAACCTCCATCATACATGCTTTGGTCACCCTCTGCATCATGCGTGGTCTCTGTGTCTCTGGCTCACCCACTCTGCCACGCCTCTTCCCGCTGATCCACTTTGCTTTTGTGTTAGCTATCTTCTCCTTAGCTACACCACTCTGTTTTGGGGCTGACTCGAATGTATAGAAGGCTATGACATGTCCCTTGCCCGACTTATCTTTGTCTCGTGTGGTGGTGTTACATCCTATTGTTTGAGTTGCCGCAATAGGTCATCTCTATGGTGCCGCATCTCCTTCAGATATAGATCGATGCAGACGTGGTCATGAAAGTAGATCAGTCGAGAAAGTGTTCCAAAACCATGTCTCCACCTCTGGCAGTGTGCATAACGTACAGATCTGTTGCTCTCTAGGGAGGCAGTTGATAGAGCGAGCGAGGAAAAGTGAGCGGGCCCAAAAAAGGGAGCGAGCTTTTTCACAATTTCCTTGTCAAGGTACTCAACATAGCTTTGTGGAAACCACTATTTGGGAAGATTCTAAAAAATAAAACTTATCTTACTATGTGTAACTATACCAACATTGTGAATTATAGTCTACCTTAACTTCCAATTGGAGCAGTACGTGGGTTTGAAAGAAACCGAATTTTCACTCCAAAGCATAGGATTCCATTACTGATACAACAATTCTTTTGCATTTGAAATGGGTCTTATTATCACAACTCCTTTAATAATCAAAACAAATGTGTTGCTTGATATGTTGAACTTAGTAACGTCTTGATTAATGCTTCTTTAGGCTTGAATATTTAATGTATTAATTTCACGACTATTATTTATGCTTGAATATTTAATGTATTAAGTTCATGACTTAGGATTTTATGAAGTTATATCTAACATGTCCCACATTTAATGGAAATTAATATCCTACATAACACAACAAAGTATCATCATATCCCTTCCCAAAATCATTGCTACTTGGCAACTCTCTTGGCATTTTCACTGCCTTGCGTTTGAGTTAGCTATGATGAAGAATGTTGCCTGCCTTTGCACCCTCTTAGAGTTACCGTCAGCATGATCTAATTTCATGGATCCCAAAACTTGAGACTTGGAGATTCCCATATCACACCAGCGGTAGCTGTCTTGTCCACTCTCTATAATCATAACTTTGGTGTAAAGTGTGCCCATGTTACTCAAATTAATCGAGTGGTTAATCTTAAAGTCACAAAGATTAATTCTCATTCATGAGTTTCGAGTACATATATGTATATTTACAAGACAATTCATTTAGGTGATTTTTAAAGCTTCTATACTTTTGTTTTGAAGTTAATTATCATTCATGAGTTTCAAGTACATATATATATATTTACAAGACAATTGTTCATTTAAGTGATTTTTAAGTATCTATGGTTTTGTTATGAAGTAATGCAGAAGTTGATATTTGCTGAGCTGTCTTGTCTTGAGCATGTGATTACAACATTGTATGTTTTCTATGTAGGTGACTCTGAAAAGCTGGTGAAAGTTTTGTTTGAGCTTGCTAGGCATCATGCACCCTCTACTATCTTTCTAGATGAGATTGATGCTATAATAAGTCAGCGTGGGGAAGGACGAAGTGAACACGAAGCTAGCCGTCGCTTAAAGACAGAGCTTCTCATTCAGGTATATAATTATAACTCATTCGCTTTTGACAGGTTGTGGTAAGCTGTAGTTGATGAGGGCGTAAAGGATTTATTAAATGAGACTATTTATTATTGTGAAATCTAGGAAAAGGAGAATCTGCTGTGCTTAAAGGCCTAGTGAGGCCTCTTTTTGAATGATTAAGAGCAACGGCATTATTTTGTAGTCAAAATTTAATCTAAGCATTATGAATTCAAGAATCTAGGTTCCAGATTGGCCAGTTCACTAGATTTAAAAGTAGGTAGCAGAAGTGGAAGAGGACATCTTCCTTCTTGAAGGGCACGTGCTGAAGCTTGTCATGGTCGACAAAAATAATTGGAAAATGATAGCTTTTTTTAATTGCCTTCTCTTGTTGGGTGATGAAAGGATCATTTTATCAAGTAGAAAAAGAATACATAAGTAGTTGTGTACCCCAATGCAACTTAGGAGGGAAAACAGCAAGTCATTTTGTGGTTTCACAAATGTTGACCATATTTGCCAAAGCAACCTAAGTATCGAAAGCTTGCAACAAAGGATTGCCAAGGGAGAATAGTGCCAATCGATATCGCACGTGAGATGCAATGAACCTCTCAGTAAGGAAGTGATGGTGGGTGCCAACATAAATGATGAATTTGAATCCGACTTCCAACGCTCTCCATCAGCTCAGCAGATTCTTCCACTTAATGGAGAACTTGGATTGGCTGGTTCTCATCTAGCCAGAGCTATAGATAGTGCCACAAGAGTGGAGTCCTCTTTTACATCTTTGGTTTCCCCAACTTTCTAGGTCATTTGGAGAGGGTTCCGACTCCCACTAGCACAAGACCTAGACTAGAAGCAAAGCGATATGCTCAAGTGGGGGGATTCCACCACAAGGAAACTTTCTCCAACTAGAATGATCACCATCACATTGGTTCTTGCAATTGCTGCACATGAGAGATGGCCAATACTTGAGATGGGCGTGAAGTCAACATTGCGAAAAGGTGACCTAGAGGAGGAAGTCTATGTAAAAGTTTCACATCCCAAGAAGTAGAGTGTGTAGACTCTGAAAGGCACTCTTTGGGCTGAAAGAGGCGTGAAGAGCGTGGTACACACTGTTAATAGTCTAGAGTTTGGACACTTCGCTAGGGGGGGTGGGGGGTTGTTGCAAAATCAATCCGACATCTACGTAGGTAGATGCTCACCTATAAGGCAATGCAAATGAGAAGATTCCATGAGCAATAGCATAGGTGGTGGATGGATGGGCAGATATATGGACAGCCTCATGGGCCATCGTGGCAGTTTGGTGTGATGTGGCAGTTTATGGCTGTTGCATGGAGTAAAGGCATGGCATCATGCTAGACCGGCACAACTGATGTGGCAAGGCAACCCCACAATAGGTTGCAATTGACGTGCACAGTCCATGTGGCTACTCATCTTTGTGATAGGTCAGGCACCTTGAATACTGATGTGGAAGGTTGGGATGCATCTAGATGTGCTAGCTCTCTCCTGAGGTCCTTCACATCTCGTGTCTCAGGAATGTGCAAGGAGGCTATTGACATCCAATAGAAGGAAAGCATGGCTACTTGTCTGGTCTGATATGGCTAGCATCTATACCAATATTCTAGATGTGATGGTTTGGGGGTGACGAGAGTCTCTATGAGTCAATCAGAGGGAGAATATGTGCCCCTTGAGGCCTATCAAGCTAGGTCGAGAGCACGATAGGGGTGAAGTTGGGATGCCCCTTGAGTCTCACCAACGCTTTTTGAGATATATATTGAAGAGATCATGACATTCATTCACCGCCTGAGAGGCGATGTGTCGTGGTTGGCCAATGTAATGATACATATACTATTGTATGCAGATGACATAGTCCTTCTATTCTCCTCAGCAGCAGGCTCACAGAGACACCTAGTTGCCCTAGAGGTGTTTTGTAGAGAGGAAGACTTGAGAGTTAACCTTGGAAAAATCAAGGTTATGATTTTTAACACCTCATGGCCCGCACTTCATCGACATAGTGATCATGGAGTAGATTCAAGTTCCATAGCTATTCCTAGAAAGAGAGCCAAAATAACTCCTACTCCACATCAGGTCGAGTTTGGTGCTTCTCCACTCCAGTTAGATGCAGCCTTTCAGACCATCACATATCTACACCGAGTTAGATCATATGGGGACTGCACATGAGGGAGACAGAGGTTGCCATGGTTGACTCTCGATTCCTCCATGAGGTTGGCAGCAGAGGGAGATGAGCGATGCTGGTATGCACGGACTCATAGATGGTTTGTGAGACTAGGGTTTCACATTGATAGGATATGTTGGGGTAAAGGCACATTGCCAACCCTTCATTAAAGATAGGACACCTATGACTGTCTTAAGACAGTCATAGGGTAAAACCTAATCCTAATAAAACTAATGAGTTTGTGGTGTGGCTCATCACTTCACACCCGCACATTTGGAGTCTTCTCTCTTTTTTTTCTCACTCTCTCCCTCTTGCTCTTCTTCCCCCTTCAGGCCCTTCAACTGGTATCAGAGCCACCTTTCCCCTCTACCCTTGACCAGCCACCTTACCCCTCGACCTCTACCTAGCCAGCAAAACAGCAGCGCCGTACGGACGTACGTCGTCCGTACAGCCGTACGGACGGGCTTCGAGCAGCAACTTCGAGCAGCGACGGCATTGCGGGCGCAGGCATCGAGCGTGGGCACGGATCGGATCAGGGCGCAGGGCGGCAGCGCATCGAGCAGGGCAGGGCGGCACAGCAGCGCGCCACTTAGCGGGGGGCAGCGCATTGGCGCATCGCGCAGGAGCAGCCGCAGGCTCCCTTCGCGCGCCGTACGGACGGCCCTGTGCCGTACAGTACAGACTACCGTACTGTAAGCTGACAGGCCCTTCAACTGAGCAGGGAGCTGCTTCCGATTTTTGCAGCAGGGAGGTATTTTTTTTTTCGGGATCTGTGTCAGAGGAAACTTTTCTCCTTGGATCTGGCTTTTGCACAGGTACAGGAAGTATAGCAGGCGCAGATTTTTTTTGTTTGGGGAAGAAAGAGAGGAGAAAGAGCACTCTGCTCTTCATTCCTCTTGATTCAGGATCATCTTTCAGTTCACAGAACCGTGTTTTCTTGAAAGTACAGCAAGTACCTTCATTTACCTCGTGCTTGAGGAAAAGAGAACCACAGTGTGTGGTTGATTGCACAGTTATTTTGTTCTGGGAAGGTAATGCCTTGATTTTGCAAGAGGACATATGCTTTTACTGGGTTTGAATCTCAGTTTACAGGTGAGCAGATCATAGGGCTTTTGCCCGGCAGGTGATGCTTTGTATGCCTTGAGGCAGTGTGGTGCCAGAGAGCACATATTTGTCTTGTTTTCCGCAGTGTCGAGGTGACATTTTCTTGCAGGTCACATTTCTTGTGCAACACTCAGAGAACCTCAGTTGAGCCACGCTTGGCCAGGGCGCATCGAGTTTACTCGGTCCCTAACTGTCCATCGTTGGCAGTGCTCAAAAGGTTCCTCATTGAGTGTTTGTACGTTGGGATCTGTGTATGTCATTTCTACACAGGGCAGTATATGCATTACACTGTTGGATGATTTTGTCAGAGAGATTTTCATATTGCATGCTACCTCAGTGTTGAGGTGTTCTTCACTTGGTTCAGGTGTCAGATCAAGGGGCTTTTGCCCAGATTTTGTTTGATAGCACTTGGGTCACCGACAGAGATCTTCAGATGCATTTTATCCCCTTGGCAGAAGGGTGATTGCTTGGGATTTATCCCATTTTCTGTTGCAGGTTTTGTGACAGGCTGAAGTGTAATTTTTTTTTTGGGTGTTTGCCAAGTGGTTTATGCATATTAACTCAGTGCAATACCTCATCTGAGGTGGGAGAAGTGATCAGTACAGCCAGTACAGCAGTGTTTGTGCTTTGTTAGCTGATTATGCACTGTTAAGCACTTGTTGAGCAGTTGCAGCAGTCTGAAATTACTGTTTTTATGCCTATTTGAGCACGGTACAGTGTTTCAGAAGGTACAGTAACTGGGAGAATTTTCTGTTCTGCTGCAGATTTCCTGACAGTAAAAAACAGCACTATTGTGAGTGCTCCTGGCTCTTAATAGAGCAGGTTTTTTCTAAGAAATCAGAATTTTTATTCAGTCTTTTTACTTCCAGTGAGTCAGATACTTTCCTTATCTGATATGGCATCAGGGGGAAGTGATTCTTCAATTCTGAACATAAAGAAACTGGAAGGAGCACACAATTATGCATTATGGGCAGAACAGTGCTTGAATGTACTTCTATTAAAGAAGATTTCTAAGCCCATAAGGGTGAAGGGTGTCAAGCCATCTGACATGGCAGCTGATGACTGGGAAGAGCTTGATTTGTCCGCAAGGGCAGCTATCATGCTCACTATTTCTGACACTCTTGTGTTCAATGTTCAGGCTGAAAAGACCTCTTATGGTCTATGGCAAAGGCTAGAAGAATTGTATGCCCAAAAGAGCTCAGCCAGTAAGGTTTATTGGTTGAAGAAGCTGGTTGATCTTCGCATGAAGGAAGGTACAGCTATGACCTCACACTTGAGTGAGTTCAATGCCATCTTTACACAGCTGATTGCACAGGGATTGAATCTTGATGAGGAGTTCAAGGCTACTTTCTTGCTGTGTACCCTCCCTGAGAGTTGGGACACTTTCAAGACCACCCTGTCAAATTCGAATGTCACTCTTATTTATGCTGATGTAGAGAGCTCACTCCTTATGGAGGAGATGAGTAGGAAGAATAATGCGAGCAGCAAGTCTTCAAATGCCTTGCAGGTACAGGATAGAGGCAGGACTCAGCAGAAGGGGAGATCTGCTAGTAAGTCCAAATCCCGCAGTCAGTCCCGTGGCAAAAAGGATATTGAATGCTTTTATTGTGGCAAGAAGGGACATGTTAAGTCTAAGTGCTTCAAGTTCATACGGGATCAGAAAGCCAAGAAAGCTGAAACAAAGGATGCAGGAAATGGAAGCAAAGGCAAAGGCAAGGCCAAAGCAAATGACTTGGATGCAGTGAATGTTGCAGCAGAGGACAGTGACAGTGACATACATGATGTTTTATGCTCTTCTGCTGTAATAGCACATGCTTTGGTTATTGATGGCCATGACATGCACACCTGGCTCTTGGATTCAGGTGCTTCTTTTCATGTTACTCCTCATAGGGAGTGGTTTACTTCCTACACAGGTACTCATGGAGTTGTTCACCTTGGGAACAACTATGCATGTCAGATTGCAGGGATTGGCAGTATACAGATAGTATTTCCTGATGGACGCATATTCATGCTTGATGGTGTCCGCCATGTGCCGCAAATCAAGAAAAATCTGATTAGCACTGGCTTATTGGATGACAGTGGTTACCACACCACATTTGGGGATTCCAAATGGGTGATTACTGATGGCCAGGCTGTAATGGCTGAGGGTTTTAAGAGTGATACCTTGTACCCTCTTTATGTTTCGAGTGTGGGTAATCATGTTGTTGCCATAACCGAGCTGCCAAAGGTTTCATTGTGGCATAGCCGGTTGGGACACATGTCTGTTAAAGGAATGCAAGAACTGTCACGTTTGGGTTATCTGCCGTCTCTTTCTTTTTCAGATTTGCCTACTTGTGATCACTGCATATTTGGCAAGCATTCTGTGACTCCTCATAAGAGGAGAACTCCCCAGAATAGGGCACCACTTGATCTAGTGCACACTGATTTGTGTGAGATGCCACAGTTATCACTAGGGGGTGCAAAATATTTTATTACTTTCATTGATGGTGCCACACGCAAAGTGTGGGTCTATTTCTTGAAGCATAAGGGCGATGCCTTAGATGCTTTCAAGAAGTTTGTCGCTCAGGTTGAGAATCGGACAGGTCGCAGGCTGAAATGCCTCAGATCCGATAATGGGGGTGAGTATGTGTCACATGCTTTTGTGCAGTTTTGCCAAGCTAAGGGCATCAAACAGGAACTCACAGCTCCTCATAATGCATCTCAAAATGGTGCAAGTGAGCGGATGAATCGAACTATTCAGGAGAAGGTTCGATGTATGTTGTCTTATGCTGCATTACCCCATGGCTTTTGGGCAGAAGCTGTGCAAACAGCAGTTCACATTATTAACAGGTCGCCAAACAAGGCTTTGGAGTTGAAAGTGCCAGAGGAGGTGTGGTCTGGCAAGCCACCTTCTTATAAGCACTTACGTGTATTTGGCTGCGAGTGCTTTGCTCATGTACGTAAAGAACTGCGCACCAAACTGGATCCAAAGTCTATTAGATGCATCTTTATGGGTTATGGTGACGAAGGTGAAATGGGGTACAGGTTATGGGATCCCGTTAAACGGAAGATTATACGCAGCAATGATGTCATCTTTAAAGAGGATAGTGTACACAAGGAACCCGTGCAACCTGTGGAATACAGGAGGGTTATTTATGATGATGTTGGACAGCAAAGAATGCCCATTTATATGCAGCAGCAGGCTGCTGCAGATAACCCTGTTCAAGAGGGTATACAGGCTGAAAATCAGCCAGATAATTTTGCCAATGATGCACCACTGGATATGCCAGCAAATGAAGCTGTAGCACAGCCAGATATGGTGGTACAGCCACCTGTCATGCATGAAGAACAGGCTGGACAGCAGCCTAATCCGGAACATTTTGTTAGGAGGAGCACCCGTGTACAACGGCCTCCTGCCAGGTTTGTTCCAGGAGCCAATAATGTGGCTGATTTTATCATGCTGACAGATTGTGGTGAGCCTTCCAGCTTCAAGGAAGCTATGGGAAGAACAGAGAAAAAGAAGTGGGAGAAAGCCATGCAGTCAGAAATGGACTCCCTACTTTAAAATGATACATGGGACTTGGTGCAGTTACCTGCAGGCAGAAAGGTTTTGCCATGCAAGTGGGTTTACAAAGTCAAAGTGGATTCAAATGCTTTACCTAGGTATAAGGCCAGATTGGTTGCCAAGGGATTTAAGCAGGAGAAGGGCATTGACTTTGATGAGATTTTTTCCCCTGTAGTCAAGATGACTACTTTGAGAGCAGTGTTAGCTCTTGTTGCTCATGACGACATGGATTTATGTCAGATGGATGTGAAGACAGCTTTTCTTCACGGAGATCTCCATGATGAGATCTATATGAGTCAGCCAGAGGGATATGCTGTTAAAGGGAAAGAGCAGCTTGTGTGTAAGCTCAAGAGGAGCTTGTATGGACTCAAGCAGGCGCCAAGAGAATGGTACAAGAAGTTTGATGCCTTCATGCAGTCCCAAGGGTATCATAGGTGTGAGACCGATCATTGCTTGTACACCAAATGGGCAAAGGATGGCAGTTTGATGCTACTCATTCTATATGTGGATGACATGCTTATTGCCAGTAAATCTCAGCATGAGATTAGTGCTTTGAAGAAACAACTGCATAAGTCTTTTGACATGAAAGACTTGGGTAATGCAAATCATATTCTTGGCATGCGGATTACTCGCGACAGGTCCAAGGGACTTTTGTTTCTGTCACAGAAAGAGTACATTGACAAAGTACTGCAGCGCTTTAAAATGGAGGGGGGGAAGTCTATTAGTACCCCGTTACCTCCACATTTAAAACTCAGCAGTAAGGACAGCCCCAGATCAGATGATGATAAGGCTGAAATGGCCAAGGTTCCGTATGCATCTGCAGTTGGATCTTTGATGTATGCCATGGTTGCCACTCGTCCGGATATTGCTTTTGCGGTGGGAGTCATCAGCAGGTATATGGCAAATCCAGGCAAGAGGCACTGGGAAGCAGTGAAAGGTGTCTTGAGGTATCTCAAGGGTACCAAAGACTTGTGCATATGCTATGGTAGGCAGGATGCATTGGTGCATGGTTTTACAGATTCAGACTATGCAGGGAATGCAGATAACCGGAAGTCTACTACCGGTTATATTTTCACATTTGCAGGAGGTGCTATATCATGGGTGTCTCGGTTGCAGAAATGCATTGCACTGTCAACTACTGAAGCTGAATATGTTGCAGCCACTGAGGCTTGCAAGGAAGCAATATGGCTTACTCGGCTGGTGGGAGACTTGGGCATTACAGGAGATATGCCAGTTTTGCATTGTGATAGTCAGAGTGCTATCATGTTGGCAAAGAATCCGGTCTTTCATCAGAAGACCAAGCACATAGATGTGAAATATCATTTCATCAGGGAGGTACTGGAAGACAAGCGACTTGAGCTTGTGAAGGTGCATACTGATGATAATCCTGCAGATTTGCTCACTAAGAGCTTGCCTACTGAGCGGTTTGCACATTGCCGCCACATCATGGGATTAGGATGAGACCATTCTTATTTTATGGTCCTGTATACAGTAACTGTATATTGCTGTAATTTTTATTCTTTTCTCCCCTTTAGGCACATTGGCCTTTAGGTGGGAGGTTGTTGGGGTAAAGGCACATTGCCAACCCTTCATTAAAGATAGGACACCTATGACTGTCTTAAGACAGTCATAGGGTAAAACCTAATCCTAATAAAACTAATGAGTTTGTGGTGTGGCTCATCACTTCACACCCGCACATTTGGAGTCCTCTCTCTTTTTTTTCTCACTCTCTCCCTCTTGCTCTTCTTCCCCCTTCAGGCCCTTCAGGATACCTCCTTTTCAGTACAGTTTAGATGCCCCTCCGGTACTCCCACCCACAATTCCGATCGGGCCCCACACCAACTAGGTCATTCGAGAGGATCTCATGTAGCTACACACCTTCAGGACTTGGTTGGAGCCGAGGGAGCTTCCAGTGAAGTTGAGTTTCTACAGAGATTACTGTCTTCGTATTTCGGAGGAGGGATTCATCACACCACCGGGGTACACTAAGCTTCATATGCCTCACTCACTATGGATCTCCATCGGACAGTTTCGGGTATCATCACACCGCCTCCGCATAGAGAGCGGCAGAGCAGAGGGGATCCCTAGGGGAGCATCGCATATGCATATTGTGCGACTGTCAGGAGGTTGAGTCGGAGGAGCATTTTATTTTCAGGTGCCCAATGTACTACGAGATCTGAGGTCGCTACCACTATCTCTTCAGAGATGGCTCCGGGCTCCTTTCCAGATTCCTTGCCTACCCAGATCAGAGATGTCTCGCGGCATTCATTCACAAGGGGGTCCGACACAGAGAGTACTTACTCAAGCGACGGGGCTTGGCCACACCATCAGACACCTCTCAGAGCAGGATCACAGAGTACTTCCCATCGAGTGACATTGATCGTTCAGTGTCTAGCCGCAGACGTGACAGAGATCCAGACCCGACGATCGCAACATGACACACAAGACATCGAGGGGACACACAAATCACTTTGGCGGACCTCCCGTCATTGTTTAGACCCATGATACACCCCACGGGAGTCACGGTAGCTCTGGTCTTACGTCGAGTCTCCTCCAGGAGACTGAGATGCACGGGAACCCTTGTTGATGGACGCCAACGTCCTATCATCGGCTATGCACCAGCTAGGGCGACATGACATACGGAGGATTCCGCTCTGCTCCATTCTTTTTTCTTTTCATTGTCATACCCAGATGTATTTGATTATGTTTGATTAGACTGAGGATTCAGCATGGGTGATGATGCTCGATTTAGTAGCTCCACCCTTACTGTGATATGTATCAGGTTTTCTTTCTGTCTCATAGACCCATCGGTCTTCAAAAGACTCTAATAAAATTTCTTTCTTTCTTTCTTTCTCAAGCCTCTTGTCTCACCCATCTAGCGATTTTCATTCATGAGGCAATACGACACAAAGGCGAGGTCAAGGTGCTTAGCCAACCACTCAAAGAATAATCTTTGGGTTTTCAGTCAGATAGCACGGATGAACAGACACCAAGGAGATGACATAGTTGAGGCTCGGAGCAAGAGATAAGACAGACTCTTTAATTTGTCGAGGCACAGACCAAGCTCGTGGATCTTCTCTCCATGGTCACCAAACCATCGGCACAGCCGTCGGGTGTGATAGTGGCACTTGTCCAACGTAGGGCCATAGCGAGGAGACCACAATGGACCACACACACCGACCATAGCTAGTGCTCTATCATGAGTTTTTATGCTGCCATAGTTCCATACATCGCCAGAGCCTCTCATGGACTTAACTCCTTTGCTAGCAGACCACCATTGTGACGCCACACCACAGCTTCCGTCCTCTTCATGGGCTCAAACACTTTGTCCTAGTGTTTTTATGTTTATGTTGTACTTGTCTTGGGTGCAGATGCCTACTTAGAGGCTCCACCCATTCAGCTCATTGTATCTATTTGTCTTAGTCTCATAGACCCTTCGGTCTTTTGAAGACTTTAATAAATTCTCTCTCTCTCTCTCTCTCTCTCTCTCTCAAATGGCCCACCTTATATGGGCAGTTATTGATCAGTATGAGAGGGCCATAGGTAGGGTGGGCACCACATAGGGGTTGTCATAGGAGGTGAGTGTTGGATAGAGCGGAGGACATCCATCACCATAGGGTTGTGGTCTTTAGATGACTATACAAATTTATGGAAATCTTTGGTTAATCTCATTTAGATGTGAACAAAACTCAAATGGGTTATCTCTGGGAAGTGGGAGGTGTGGCTGCCCCTATCAAGATTTCAACATGGTATCAGAGCCATCGTCGGGAATTTGGGAGCTAGGACCGTAACTGGTGTATGGCTGAGGGGGAGTGGTGGATAGACTGGAGCACATCCATCACCTTAAGGTTTTGGTGGTTAGATTGGTAGAACAATTTGTGGAAATCTTTGGTAAAGTGCACTCGGGCGTGAACAAAACTCGGATGGGTGATCTTTTGGAAAGCCTCGGGGAGATATGGCTGCCTCCATCGAGATTTCAAGAGTGAGCAGCCCCATTGGGGTAATGCAGGGGGCAACCCTGTGCCCCACCCTCTTCGGCATATACATAGATGAGTTGGCCTCCTTTGTGGACACATTAAGAGGGCGTGGATCCATCGTAGCGTAGTCGGTTATACCCCATCTTGCTACATGCAAATGAAGTTTTGCTGATATCTAACACAACGGAGCGGCTATACCTGATAGCTTTGTAGGTCTTCTATAAAAACCGTGACATGAAGGTCAACTTGGATAATACCAAGGTCATGATCGTCAGTACAACAAGGCTCAACTCTAGTAAGAGGTCTTTATGCTTACCAAGGAGCCAATGTAGCCACAATTGGCTGTCATGTCGAGATACTCCACTTACTTTACCATGATCAGTAGCATAGACACGATTGACCAGAGGGCACACTTCTTTGGCAGGCGAGAGAGGGCCCACCGGGCAGTAGGCGCCTGCAACAACAGCTACAAGATCCTGGTGAAACAGGTCGGTTTTGCAGCAGACCAACGTGGGCCAGATCTACAGACCTGGTCGTTTTTCAGCAGACCCAATCGGCTCATTGGGCTGGGTTCTGGTTGTCTCATACACTTGTAAATAGGCAGCGAATTTGGTTACCTCTAATCAGCAACTGAAGCCTCTGAAGGCTTCGTGACTTGTGTAGAATGTGACAGATTATATCTTCTACAGATCTTGGTAAGAGCAGCCATTCTTAACTGCGATTTTACCCAGCACTCTGGCTGGATGCTCTTGGCTTTGTGGATGAATATACTGAGTACTATCTCTTCTCAACATTCTACAATATGTGTGTGATGTTTAGTGGGTGTTTGCTGCTGAGATCAGTGAGTGTTTCAAGTTTATTCCGCTTGTGTGTGTGTGTTTGTGCGTGCGCGCCTGCGACCCCTAGATAGGTGTATGACTGCACGATCTCAACTGGCTCCCCTCGGTAAGTGAAGCTATGTCAATGAAGTACTGCGTGTGAGGTGTTGAAGATCATAAACTTGGTCTTGCCAAGGTTGACTGTCAGGTCTCTCTCTTTGCAAAAAACCTCTAGTGTCTCTGTAGGCTTGCCGCTCCTAGGCGAGCGATGAAAGTCATGATCTCATCAATGTAGAGCCCAAAGAGTGTTGGTGAGAGGGGGCATCCTTGCTTCGCTCCTATCATGCTCTCAATCCAATCTGATAGGCCTCTAGGGGCTCGTACTCTTCCTTTGATTGACTCATATAGGCTCATCACCCCCTAGATTATGTCCTCTGGAGGCTAGGATCTACATCTTCTGGAGTCTCTGGGAGACAGAGCTAGACCGAACACAAAGGCATGCCATACTACATAGACTTCTACACGTTCGAGTCAGCACCGGGTCACAGTGGAGTGGAGGAGCCGCCGAGATGAGGATAGAGTGGATTAGCAGGAAGAGGAGATGAGGAGTAGTGGAGTTAGAGCCACAAGGACCACAGAGAGTGCAGAAATAGACCAGAGCATGCACGATGGAGGTCCGGTTTACCCCGTCTTAACATAGAGTGGGCCATTGGAGGTGAGGTATCACTCTTGATATGGCCCATCAGATACAGAGATCACAGGGGCCACGCCTCCGACCACAAGAGAACTTGCAATGGAGGCAGATACGAGATATCCTTATATCCCATTGGAGGATTACCAAGGCATCATGATCATAGCTGACTGCATCTCTTTGTTCTCTCAAGTATTCGAGTTTTTGAGTTTAGGCTTTTTAGTATAACATACTTCAGGGGCCCTTGCGAGCCCTTCTGTCAGCCCATGGCGACTTGTTTGAGATACTATGCTTGAGTGTACGTTGTCTCATAAGCTCGCGAGGCTTCAAGAAGACGTTAATCTCTCTCTCTCTCTCTATATATATATATATGTGTGTATGTGTGTGTGTGTACACACACACACACACACACACATATTAATGAGCTGACTTTCTTCCCTTGATTTGGCCACGTTAGAGTTCCTCAAGTATAAACCGTTGAGATAAAGCTCTTTGTAACAAGGATGAGGGATTTGAATTTGATCTTCTTGACTCTCCAAACAGGCTGCTGTTGAATAATCTGCAGCAGAACTAGTATTCTCTTTCTGTTAGAATTCTGAAACTGCATCCAAGGAATGCAAGATAGTAATTTCAACAGCAGCAGCAGTAGAGAATAAGTATTCTGTTTTTGTAAGAATTCTGGAACTGCATCCAAGGAATGCTTGGTAGTATTGGAATGATAAGGTTATGCCATATTCGTTCAAATTGTGAATGCCCACAAAGTCATTGGTTTGGCACACAGGTGGACTGGCAGAATTGTATGGTTTGTAAATGCGCTGATCAAGATCCAAGCTGACCACAATGCATAGCTTGCATATTTTTATGGAAAAGTGGTTGAAATTGTCTGCCTTTGTAACGCTAGTCTTGTTAATTGGCTACTGCTTCAGTGTCTCATGCTGTTCTGACCAATATTTTATCTAAAAATGCTCATTTGTTTGTGGTGTAGGGCAGATGGATGGTATCATGCAAACGAACGACCTTGTCTTCGTCTTAGCAGCCACTAACCTGCCTTGGGAGCTTGATGGAGCAATGCTTCGCCGACTTGAGAAACGTGTATCCTTTGTTTGACTATTTGTTTTTTCTTTTTTTCACAAACGTAGATCAGTTTCTTTTATTTCCACTCTCTTACTTCAATATTGGAGTAAGCATGTAGGCATACATTCATTGCTGCATCCACTTTCATACATATCCACACATGTATGTTGTCCACATGCATTCTTGTAAGTATTACGTTATCACGTGATTGTGAGTTATTTCCTTCCTTTACTCACCCTCTTGTTTCTTCAGCTGCGCACACATTGCAAATGCATGCACACAAGTAGGAAGGAGAGAGAGAGAGAGAGAGAGAGAGAGAGATGTATTAACGTACGTGGGAGACGTCGCTGGCCTATGGGACTAAGCACAAAGTACACCAAAAAGGAAAATTTCATACCAGCCTCGGTGGGCTTGAGCAAAAGGCGCTCTAGGGCCCTTGCTGAGTGCTAAATTGATTTACAGAGCTCAATAGCTCGAGCAAAAATTAGATATAAATCAAAGACTAGCTAAAGTAGGCTGAGAGCTGGGACTCAGAAACCGAAGCTTGGCACCGTGGTGGTTCATCCGTGAGCGGTGAAAATGTCTTGGATCTGCATCTGTCGGGCTGTCTCACGCTGTGGTCTCCTCGATTTGTGAACCTGTTGGGCTATGTTCAGAGTGACCCCTCGTCTTGGGCGATCTCCTTTGAGGAAAGCTGTGATAGGCTACAGCGGATGCACCCACTGTGGAAGGCAATTGCTCATGCTGAGCAGCCTCATCAGTATCATGCAATGTATCACGAGGGGCACGCTTGGGTGCCATGGCAACTGTCACGAATGCGCGCAAGGAAATGAATTGGACTCAAAGAAGTAGACAGAAAAACCCTGCTGTAATGAGCACCTGATATAGTGTGTAGAACCACGAAAAGGTTGATGGCGAAGCTCGAGAGAAAGATCAACGACGAGGCTTCAAAACAAAGCCAAAATGACTGCCAAACGGGGCTGTGAAAGGCCCTAAAAGAGGTTGGAAATTTCAACTTTTTGCCCCTTTTTTTTGGGATCCCTAAGTCACCTGGACAGTCTAGCCTTGGACTCCTAAGGCAGTTAGGACACTGACTTAGTCTACCTAACCAAACCTAACTTAATCCAACCCTAGTTAGATTTACCTAACCTAAGCCCCCTAACTCAACCTAACCTAGTCCCTAACTTAACTCAATCCTAAATCAGTTAACCAAGTAACCTAACTAAGCCTATCTAACCAAAACTAACCTCAACTAACCTACAAACAGCTTAACCTGATAAGTAATCAAATGATTAAACTAAGGTTTTGCACGCCCCTGAGGAAAATGGGCGGCGATGGGACTAGCGGGGCAGGCAATAGCGACGGCGACGCTAGGTGCAGCGTGGGCATGTCGATGAGGTTGGCAAGGCGGGGCGTTGGCGACGGGCAATGTGATGTTCTTTGGAAAGCTCTCCGTCATAGGGGGTTCGTCGTTCATCGTCAAGCGGATCGTCGTTCATAGGTGTCCACCGTCCATCTCATCAGGCACATAGTCTTGTCCATCAGTTTTGGAGACTATAGCTCGTGGAGAACCGAATGGGCGAGAACTAGACCGATTCACCTAGTTCATGGAGAACGAATTGGTTCATCGTCAATTCCGCTTGGGCAGGGCACGAAGTAGTTGAAGGAATCAAATACATTAAGCGCTGGTGGCTGCTAGTTGCTGTCTGCTGCTGTAAGGCTGAAGCGTTTGTTGATATTGTTGCATGCTTGTCTGTCCATTCTGTGATTGGGCTTGCACTTCCTTTGAGCTTGTCAGCCTTAGTGTAGCAGATTGTAGGGGTTGAGTGTAGAAGCAAAGGTTCCAGAGAGTGGAGCTCTGATACCAATTTAGAAAAGGGGGTAGGGGCAGATTTGGAGAAAGGGGGATAGAAGAGCAAAAGGGAGAGAGAGATAGGGGAAGGAGTGAGAAGTGAGGGAAGGGGAAGAGGGAGAGGAAGGGAGAGAGAGAAGGGTGAGGGGAAGAGAGAGATAGAGAGAGATTGTGAAGGTAGCACGTAGGAGAAAGGAGGCGGGAGATAAGATTAGATGTCACATCAAAAGTGTACAATAAGGGGTGGATGGGGACTTATATAGTCCCTCCACATTTCCCACCTAAAAGGCCTCTAAAGGGTCTTTAAATTGGCCCTTTCCCCCCCTTCATTACATCATTCATGCAAGTCAGAGCAGTCCTTGCTGGTCTATATCTTGGATCGTGTTGCGGACGTGCACCTGCTTTCTAGCGTAGCCCGGATTCCCAGCACAGTCTTGAGGCCCTATGGGCACATTCTGGTGGTATGGGATGCCAGGAGGTTGTGGACTGGTTGGATGTAGATGTTTGTGTCAGCAGCCCAGCTTGTGGCTCAGGGGGATGCTCGGATTCTATGGGTCTTGGAACCGTGAGCATCACGGTTGGGTGGTGAGCATGCCTACGCCTCTCTTTGTGGTTTAATGATCGGTTGTTTGTGCTTGTGTGTAGGTCCGGATTCCCAAGGTGATCGTGGTCGTGTCACATCCCCGTTTCAGCATAGTGCACCCAATGCACATGATTGTACTTCCTTTGACAATCTACTTTTTACATAACCAAATGCCTTGCTGTGATGTATTGTCCTTGCTGTTCTTATCTTCAAAGGACCCGGTGAGCAATTAGAACAATGCATCATCGCCCCCCTACCCCCCTTCATGGAGGAGCTTAGCTGGCCTACTAGCTCCTTGACCTGTTCCTCATCGCCCCCCTTCATTGCCCGGGCAATCTTGTTACCTTCAAAGCTCACCACTCCATCAGTTGCGCCATCAAAAGGCAAATGGCCCGAGATTCATCAGCCCATGCAGTCCATGCAATTCACTAGCACTGCCAAGTGGCAGAAATTCTACCAACCCCCCTTGATCAGATGCCCATCAAGGATTGGTTTTCAACAATAATAGCCTGTCCTTGCCATGCATGATGGAAGTGATGGTCTTTTACTTGAAGTATAGTGAGCTTCACAATTGCATTGTTTTAATGTGTCCCACACTTTGAGTTCACAACGTATGATTTATAAACAACGATACGTGCTTCTGGTCAGTACATACATATGTACATACTTATGACTCATCTACTAGAAGTGATTTACTGTGGATGGTACGTACCTTGTAGAGATAATTCTACTTGATATTTGTGGACCTTCTATGTGTGTTTCAGTTTGCTTTCAACAGGCTGTTTATTTCTCCAGCTCCAAATTGGTATGTTTATTTGGAAACACTAGTTTCCAGACAACATCTAGAGTGTGATCTTGAATGTTAATGCTCCTCGGCACATTCCATTGCGGGGAGCAGGTCATAAGAAGCTCGCTTCCATCATGGTGAAGTAGGACAAGAACAGGGCTCCATTTCAATCTGCTGCAGCCTAAGCAGTCTGGGGGAATGCTTTGGTATAGCAAGACGCTCCATCCAGCAAAGGTTCATTATTTTGGTGGCATGTAGCCTAACTGCGAAAGTGCTTTTGGAAATGTCATATTGCCCCAATGCAAACAAACAATTTAGAGGCCATCCATACCATTACACAGCTCCTACATTCGTCAATTGTGTGGGCCCACTGCATCCTGCCCTTTTCAAAAAATCCAAATCGTAATGGTATTCATTATGCTTTTTCAAGGCCCTAGACTAATGTATAAATGTCCTGTCATTGTATCTCATTCCATGGTCTTTCTGACCATTTTTTAAAGCTCTCTTAGAATGTTTAAGAGACCTCTTGTCATAATTTATTGGAGCCATCATAAGATCATAGTATATTCGCTTTTGTAATGTAAGAAATAACATATATTTCTAGAGCCTTAGGTCCTAGGCTCTCAAATTCGGACTTCCCACAAATATTAGTAATTCACACGTCTTTGCCAAAGAAAAAAAATAGATACTTTTTTCTTCAAAAAGAAAGTGAAATTAGGCAATTCTTCTTCCTCTTCTCTTGATGAGAATGCTTCCTCCTGCCACGTGCCTTCTCTGGCTTCAGTGCCTGCTGGAAAGTACTCCAGTGGTTTAGAGTCTAAGGGCCAATGTCCCTTTATATGGAAGAGGGCTTGGTGTTCCCCTCCCCCCCCCAACCCCACCTTCCTTTTTCTTCCTGCCCTTTTATACAGGCCAATTGGGATCTCCGACTAGGAAGCTTAGCTGGTCTACTAGCTCCTTGACCTCTTCCTCTACTGGCCATCTTCTGGCCGACCAGTCAACAGCCTATACGTGGCCCCTTTAGCCCTTCATTTGAACCCCTTCAGCCCAGTAACAAACGTGCTTCATAAAAAAGCTTCTGTCAAGCCACCTCCTAGAGCAAGAAGGGACCAAGCTCCTGTAATGTGAGTGGCTTCAAGGGTTCTCCAGCTGTCAGGTGTTACTAACGGATTGCAGCTCTTTGGAATTTTGCTGACCATGAGCAAGGCTAATACTGTTACATCTCTGAGCAAGGGTAATACTGTTACATCTCTGAGCAACTACTTTCTGAGGTCTGGTAGATTTGTAGCTTGCAGAAACCTTACCTGTGGCATCCACCTGATCCTTGGCTTCACCTCCACTCCTTAAGAAATCTTTCATATTCCTCTTACAACTCGGTGACTCTAAATTTGTATCTTTCAGATTGGATGGTTGGTCCAATCCAACATTGTTGCCTCACCAAGGTTTGGAATGACATGCGGGATGCCATGTTGGAACATTGTAGAAAAGCCTGAAAGACATTTGGAACCACTACACATTGGCACAAACTTGAAAAATGGCACCCCTTACTGGTTAGAAGTTTCCTTCCTCTCTTGAAGCAAGGGCCTTCTCACTTGTTGGAGTAGATCATTGATGCTGGACTTCCAAGCTCTGATACCATGTTAGTAATTTACAGCCAAACTTGTTGGGTGTTGGAAGCAATGGAAGCTCAAAAATGGAAGCACAAAGGAGAAAAACGAGATGCTGTAATAGATTGCTGCAAATCTGAAGTATGGAGGCTCAAGGGAGAGCCAACATAACAAAACCCTAGGGCTAACTGTCCTAATTGGACTAAGTGTCCTAACTGACCTAGATGGTACGTAAACTATTGTACTAATAGTCCTAACTGATTATAACTAGGCCTACAAGGTACATACCAAGGTATAAGTGGCATCTATGGATAGCCCATGACTGTACAGAGTACAACAGATCAAGTTACAAAAGGTACTAAGTTTAAAGCTTGCTGAAAAGCCTCAAACTTAGGTCGAGGTAGAGCCTTCGTAAAAAGATCTGCCAAGTTGTCTTCAGTGGGAACATAAGACAACTCAATATCACTTGCTTGGTAATCGCTCTCTGACATAGTGATAGTAAACCTCAATGTGCTTTGTGCGAGCATGGAAAACTGGATTCCGTGCAACAGCCAAAGCACCTTGACTATCAATGAAGATGACGGTAGGAGCAGTCTGATATGCACAAAGATCTGCAAGTAGCTTCCGAAGCCAAACACACTCCACTGTAGCTGTAAAAGCTACTATGTACTCAGCTTCACATATAGAAGTAGCAACTATACTCTGCTTCTTATTGAACCAAGAAACACATGAAGTACCAAGCATAAAACATGAAGTATCAGCCCCATAAAGAAGGCCTAAATGGTGAGTGTCTTTAAGATATCTGAAAACACACTTCATGGCATTCCAATGGTGCATAGATGGGCTGTGCATATATCTGCTCAACTATGAGACAGCATACTGTAGATCAGGTCTTATATGGCATAGGTAAATCAAACAACCAACTGCCTCCTGATAGAGAGTGACATCACATGTACCGCTGCCATCCTCAGAAGAGAAGTGAAAACCAGTCTCTAATGGTGTGGATACTGGCTTGCAATCCTCAAACTGAAAACGCTGCAAAAGCTGTCCAATGTACTTGGATTGTGACATCAAAAAGCCCCCCTCACTGCTGCAAATCAATTTTAAAATCTGCAATTTGCTGAGCATGTGTCCTAGTCATAAGCATGTCATCCACATAAAGGACTAAAATCAGCAAATCTGTCCCACGCTTGCGGATGTAAAGAGTAGCCTCTGTAGGGTTGTTCTGAAAGCCATGTGTGAGCAAATGAGTATGAATTCTCGAATACCAAGCCCGAGGTGCCTGCTTCAATCCATAGAGGGCCTTTTTCAAGCGGCATACCTTGCTTTCAGAACCTTCAACCTCAGAGCCAGGAGGTCGGGAAACATAGACCTCAAACTGCAAATGCCCATGAAGGAAAGCTGTCTTAATATCAAGTTGATGTATTTGCCAATGAAAATGGGCAGCAAAGGCAATAACAATGCGAATGGTAGTGATCTTGGAAGTGGGAGCAAAGTCTCCTCAAAGTCAATGCCATGTTGCTGAGCATAGCCCTTAGCAACAAGACGGGCTTTGTAACAGTCCACTAAACCATCAGCTTTCCGTTTGATTTTGTAAACCCACTTAGTGCCAATGGCATTCTTGCCATGAGGCAAATCACACAACTCCTAAGTGTTATTTTGATGGATAGAATCCAATTCAACTTGCATGGCCTTCATCCAACAATCATTCTGAAAGGCATCTTGATGACATAATGGCTCTTCATTGCATGCTGTCGCAACCAAAGCATAAGCAACAACACTAGCATGCTCTTTCCGGACAAGTGCTCTCTTATGGGCTGGTAGAGGTGTGTCGTGTTCGCTGTCTTTTAATGTGTTAAGGAGCCAACGGGGTACCTTTTTAGGCTCCTGAATTTTTGCTCTTTCCTGGCCAAGAATCCTGTGCAAATGATCCCGATCAATGATAGGCACATCAGGCTGAATTTCTGGCTGCACATGTGGCTGCAAATGACCAACAGATGGAGGAGGTACAACCTCAGATGGAACATCATTCCAAGCATCGGATGGAAACAAAGGCATCAAGCTGTCAAATATGTCAGGGGCATCAACAATGGGCTGTTTTTGACAGTCCAGCAAAGACATAGTGGAAGATTCATCAAACACAACATCCCGACTGACAAAACACTTGCCCATGCGGGGCTGATATAGCTTATAGCCCTTGCTCTCTGAACTATACCAAAGAAAAATGCACTTAATAGCTTAATCATCCAACTTAGTGCGTTTCTGTGAAGGCACATGAGCATAAGCTAGGCATCCAAAAGTCCTCATGTGGGAAATGCGAGGCTTACGACCCGTCCAAGCCTCATAAGGTGTGATAGTCTGCAATGCCTTTGTAGGACATCTATTCAAGATGTAATTTGCACACATGACCGCATCCAACCACAACGTATTAGGCAAATGTTTGCCTTTCAACATGCATCTGGCCATTTCCATCATTGATCTATTCTTTCGCTTAGGCACGGGATTCTGTTGAGGAGTATAAGGCACCATGCATCGATGATTGATGCCACGGAAAGCCAAAAAAACAGCAAGCTTCTTCGACATGTATTCACCTCCCTTGTCTGTATTAAGGTGAGCAATGTGTAGCCCACTCTCATTCTCAGCCAAGGCAATAAAGTGCTTGAAGCATGAAGAAACTTCAGATCTGGATTTCAATGCGAAAATCCAAGTGTACTTGGTGTAATCATCAATAAAAGTGACAAAATAGTAGAACCCCCCAAGAGCTGCAACCCTCATGGGTCCACAAACATCACTATGAACCAGATAAAGCTTGCGTGAAGCACCAACTCTCCCATCCTTGGGAAATGCAGCACGGTGCATTTTACCAAGCAAGCATGGTTCACAAACATGTTGGGTAGGCATATGCATTTTGGGAAGATCTACAACCATATCTTCCTTATAACTTCACTAGGGCTCCAAAATTGAGGTGTCAAAACCTCTCATGCCACAAATGAGTATTTGCCATGGTAGGATCAAGAGCAAAGGCATGTGCATCGGCAAGTGCAACATCATCATCCAAACATATGTCATAAGCATCAAGTCTATAAAGACCTCTAGGCAATGTGCCAGTCAAATCCATGGTAAAGGCATGCGTAGCATCATACGCTGCACACCTCACACCATAAAAAAGAACCTGAAAGCCACATGTATGGCTGAAATAGAAATGAGGTTCTTACGAATGCCTGGAACATAAAGCACATGCTTTAGAGTAACAATACCACCAGAGACAGAAGTAAGCAACTTGCCTAATACCTTTCACGGTATATGATGCATTATTGGCACATGTGACACTGCCCCCCTGAGATGTAAGCTTCAATGAGCTGAATAACTTCCTGCAGGAAGTGATGTGCTTGCTAGCACTACTATCAAAGAACCAGGCATCACGAACATCGGAAATTGCCATACAAGCATCATGAACATTAGGATTATACTGACATGTAACCAAGAAAGCCCAATGCTGGTCTTGTGCGAAATTAGCGGACTCATGTCGATCTTCTACACTAGAAGAACCAGATACTGCAAGACCATACTCTTTCTTTTTCTTTTCAGATGCTATGCGCTTCCTGCATTGAGAAATATCATGCCCAGGTTTCCTGCAATAATTACATCTCTTCTTCTTTTTGTTATCCCCTGAAGAAGAGGCACAATGTGAATGATCAGCATGGGAATGAGAGGGTTTTCCAGCTGAAACCTTGCCTTTACCTTTGTGTTTGTGATGGGCTGCAAATGCTTGATCACTAGCCATAGAAGCATTGCGATTCGCACGACTTTGCTCCTCCTAAAGAAGAAGAGCAACGAGCTGGTCAAATGAGAAATGATTGGCATCACTCCCTGCAACCAACCTCAATGTAGTAGCAAAGCCTTGATATGAATCAGGCAATCCATCAAGGGTATTAGAAACAAGCTGAGAATCAGGCATAATCTCATCAATGTTGGCCAACTGCTCTTTCAAATCCTTCACATTAGTGAGATAGGCATCCATGTTACCACCCTCATCAAGCTTCAAATCTTTCAACTGCTTGCGGAGATAGGCAACCCTCGCCTCATTCCACATCTGATACAAAGATGCAAGTTGGTCCCATGCTTGCTTAGCTGTCTTGTAAGACCGAATATGAGGGATTATAACCTGTTTCACTGAAAGAGCAATCAAGGCATGTGCTTTGGCGTCACAACCATCCCACTGAATTTGCTCGTGTGAAGGAGGCAAAGTAGCTGGAGTAGGAGGTGCAGGTGTCCTAGCTGTAGCATTAGAACCATCACCTGAAGACCCATCACCTGAAGAAGCAGAGGATGTAGGTGTAGCTCCAGAAGTACCAGTGCGTGTAGGCCTGGCCTCAGAATATGCCATATATTCTTGGCAACCAAAACATGTCCCATCATGTATGACCACATGGGATAATTGGTGCCATCAAGCTTGTCATCAGCCCCAATCAGCCCAAACAAATCATCTTTGCCACCAGACATGGTGCTGAAATACAAGACAAATGCACCAATTGGCAAAGCAAATGAGAAAAAAGAATAAGCAAAAGCCTTTGAAATGATGGCACGAGCTTCGAGGTAGATCAAGAAGGTAATAAATGCACCAAACCTGCTTGTACAGGTAGTACCGAAATCCGTACAGGTCGTACCCTCAATAAATGAGCCCGTACAGCATTAAAGACAGATCTGCACGCCCATACAGCCTCCAAAGATGCAGTAAATACTGATGCAGAAATTCGTACAGTTCCATAACTGCTGTAAATGCACTCATTGTGCTCCGTACAGCAATAAAAGCTTCTGTACAGTCCGTATAGGACATACGTGTGGCCGAAATAGGTCTGTACTGACATTAAATGCTCCATACTGCATTAAATGCAGTTCTGGCAGTTCCGTACAGTCCGTACGGCTGTACGGATTCACACGTGTGAAGATAATGCAGCAGGAAAATCCTCCGAATGTGCCTCCCTTCGTGGTAGCTGCTCGAAAATGCAATTTTCTCGTGTTAGAAAGAGGTTTTTCGCGACAGAAGTGCTTAGAGGCTCAAGGGAGAGCCAACATAACAAAACCCTAGGGCTAACTGCCCTAACTGGACTAAGTGTCCTAACTGACCTAGATGGTACATAAACTAACTGTACCAATAGTCCTAACTGACTATAAAGGCACATGCCAAGGTATAATTGGCATCTATGGATAGCCCATGAGATGGCCTACAAAACTCCTGCAGTGGAATGTTCCCAAGAACACCAAACATTGAAGATCACACTATGGATGATGAGTGCACACAATTGTTCTCAAACAAGATAGTTCATATCTACAACCAATCGCTGTTGCTAGATGAGTACCCAAAATGGGGCAACTCTGCTCCTACTCTGCTGAGAACTCTTCCTCCTGCGATGTGCCTGATCTGGATCTGGTTGCTGGGAGGTGCTTCAGGGGTCAATGGCCCCTTTATAGAAAGTAGGTTCTGGTCTGCACCCCCAACCCCTGCCACTTTTAGGCCATCTGGGGTTTTGATCAGGGTGTATCAGCAAGCTGAGCTGGTCAACAGCTCCCTGCCCTGGCCAACCCTACATTTTTGGCCCACCGACATGTTTCTCTACTGGCTGACCAGTGAAGGGCCTATAAATGGTCCCTTCAGCCTCAAGCCCTTTGTTGAGCCCGAGGCCTGGCCACCTAGTCCACGTGGCTGTGCCGTTCTTGCTGCCCACATGCTAGGCGTAGCCTGCTCGTATGGCAGCCAGACGTGCTGCCTAGATGGCAGCCCATGATACTGCCCACATGGCGGCCTTCTTCTCTCTCAAATCCGCCCATGTAGCACCTATCTCTTGTGTCCACATGGCAGCCCCACAAGCCTTAGTTGGCTGCAGGTATCTCTCCTCGTCCTTCTCTTATGCGTGGCTCACATTTGGGAAGTTGGTCGTTATTCTCCAGCACATGGCTACAGCAAACATTACAGATATATGAGTTGGCTAGAGTATGAGACTCTAAAGACTCTTGTGGTTTAGAGGCTAAGAGTATTTAGAAGAAGTTTTCAACATCTGGGTAAACCCTAGAATCCCTTATATGTATATGTATCAGGAGCCTATTAGATTTAGAGAATATTTACATCTCTTCTATGTGACAAGCGCATTTGCCCGTCTTCCTTGCTTCAGGTCCATGGCTTTTGTCTAAGCTAGTTTGGAGTGAGCTCCTTTAATATCCAAATGGTCGTGACCTTTAATTTGTGAGTTTGTCGAGTTTTTACATTTGCTGCCTTGTTTTTATAATAGATTCAAGCATGCGACCCCTTCTAATAGTCGTCACATATATCAGCATAATCCCATAAGATGTTTGGAATCTTTTCTATGAGGTTCTTGAACTTATCTTCTATGATGCATTCTTATCATACCATTTCCACTTGGTAGTGCCCCATTTCTTAGAAACATAGCATTGTTGGGACTTGCTTTATATTCTTTGTTGTCCACTTTTACTATGACCTATAACTTCTTGCTTGCCAAAGTCGAAGCTTGAGTTCTTTAATCTCTTGCTGTAACTTAAAGATTTGCTCTTGCGATCCTAAAGTGCTTGTGTGCTTGTCATATTGCCTTTGGTATGTCTTCTCAAACAAGACTGGTAGAGGGGCTGAAGTGATGGCTGAGTATGAATATTTGTGTAGGAAGTCGAGGCAGCAATGTATCTTTGGTTTAGAATTCTCCATTGTCTTTGTGTTTGCCCCTCCGGAGTACCCCTTCTTTGCTAACTAATGGCTGAGCTCAGATCAACTCTAGGTCAAAGAAGGGAAAGGGTGTGCCTCTCTGCATGCCCGCTTCCCTGTCTCCTTGTGGGTGCTACCTCGATCTGAGTGGCGATCCTGAGCTGAGCGATGATGATCTATATTGATGGAGTGGTGGCGACCTGAACTGCATTTGAGTGATGATGACCTGTATGGCTTGGAGCAATGGTGAGCTGTACCGCTGGAGGAACGGTGACATGTACAGGCTGGAGCGAGAATTGTATGGTTGTCCAGGTGGGACAGAGACTGTATGGCGGCTGTATAGGCTGGAGCGGTGGTGGGCCGTATGCGCAATCAACGGGTGCAATATAGGGGAACATGCATTAATTATTTTCCATGCACCTTGAGCAAGATGGGGCTCTTGAGATCCAAGGCGAGGGCCTTTATATAGGAGCTAGAGCCACATTTGGCCCTCGATTTTTCTTTGACACCAGAGAAACTCCGCAGCCGCTCGTGGTCTTGGGCTTTCCGATTGTGGAGCCGGCGTAGTGCAGCTCGCACATTTTTTGCGGTCAAGAACATAGATGTGGTGCGCTTGGGTAGAGAAGACATATCAGGTGGTGTCTGGATCAGGACATCGTAGAGCAAAGTCGCGTACGTGTGCCAGATGCTCAGATCTTTGATGGGGATGGGCGACTTACCCTCAGAGAGATGCCTCATGCAATAGTGGGATCCCTCCTCGAAAAGGTTTGATCACCTCATCCATTCTATGTGAGATAAAAATCCGTCTCTTGCGGCGTGATATCTTCCGCTGTGCCTCAAGCGTTGAAAGGTGTCCCTAAGAGCTCTCATTTATGAGCTGAGATCTAATCTCTCGGCACTCATCATCAAACCATGGGTTCTAGGTCATCTTCCCAGTGGGGGGGCGTGCTGCAAATCGACGTGGTGGGAAGGATCTAGCGTTTGCATGCCGTACCACTGATATCATAGAGTTTGAGCTGCAAATCGACGTGGTGGGAAGGATGTAGCGTTTGCATGCCGAACCATAGATATCAAAGTGTTGAGGCATGGGTGAGGTCTGCATTGTCTCCAAGGGGGTTTGTAGCTCACGAGATAAGTGGCTCATGTAAACCGCATCAAGGGGATGGTCACAATGTATTTGGACACAAGTGGGGGGCTAGAGGGGTCCTATACTATGGCTAGCATGGTGGTCGAGATGCTGAATGCCAGATAGGAACGGCCAGCACCAACGACTGGGGGAGGGACATGAACATCATGTATATGTGACACAAAGGTTGGGGAACGCATCAGGTAGTCCACTGTACTCCTTCTCCCTCCATGTGGAAAATAGGTGAGCCCTCTAGATAACAACCATCTATGAAGACCTTTATATATGATCAAGTTATGCACTGCTTCCATCTCTAGTAGGTGTCGGTCATATTCTGTGACTTGTGGTATAGCCCAAGTGCTCTGCGGAAAGTGCTCCTTTGTCTCGACCGCCCCCATTGTGCACAACCTGCAAGTCCGCTGCTCTCTGGGTATGCGTGCAACTCTCCCTGTCTCGACCCTCAGCTGATGGGACGAGACCTACATCTGTCCACTGGCAATCCTCAGTGCCCCTGGGTCTTGGTGGGGAACTCCTGGTCCCCCCCCCCCCCAAGTGGTCATAGTAGAGCTTGGTCTTGGTGGGGAACTCCTGGTCGCCCCCCCAAGTGCAAGATGTGTGAAGCTGGAGGAGATCTAACCGTATGATGCGGTTAATCTCATCTCGTGGGATCGACTCGGGCGGTGCATCCATGCTATACTGAAACGGGGGAAGCCGATCCATATGAATCCCGTGACTGGTGAACCATGAGGTGATGCGTGCAAACCATGCTGTACCTGCCCCACTGTCGGATAGTCGTATGGAGGACTCTAGTGCCAGTCTCGGAAGTCTCTCACAAGGTAGGTCCCAAACTCTGTGGAGGAAAGTCAATGTCTGAAAGATGGCATCAACTTGGAGAGGGGTCATGGCAAACTCTGCCTATACTATCGGATGGGGGACCGAGGGCTTACTCTATCCCGGAGCCCATAATCACCTGAATCTCTTCCACTCTGCTGCTGAAATATCACCCCCCCAAAACGGCGCCGCATACATGGCGGTCGGCCTCACTAGAGTGTCGAAAAGCCAACACTTCGTCGGTGGATCCTGGAAGTGCGCCTGGAAGCACTGTCGCTCTAGTCGGGGCAAGGCACCATGCCCTCGTGTGAGTCGTGCTCTGGATACGTGGGTCATCGTGAAAACTGGCCTTGTGAAAACTGCACCCAAGTATGTGTAGGACTGCACAATCTCCACTGGCTAACTCTGGCATGTAAAGCTACGTCGGTGAAGCACTGTGTAGGAGGTGTTGAATATCATGACCTTGGTCTTCCCAAGGTTAACCATCAGGTCTCTCTCTTTGCAGAACACCTCTAGGGCATCTAGATGTCTCTGTAGTCCCTCTACCGAAGATGACAGGGGACTATGTCATCCGCATATAGTAGAATCTATATCATCAAGTCCGCTAGTGGTGCTCCCTCGCCTCCTAGGCGGTCTATAAAAGATGTAATCTCATCAATGTAGAGCTCGAAGAGAGTCGGTGAGAGAGGGCACCCTTGCTTTACTCCGATCGTTCTCTCAATTCAGTTTGATAGGCCTCCTGGGGCACGAACTCTCCCTCTAACGGACTCGTATAGGGTCACCACTCCCCAGAAAAGAACCTCTGGAATCTGCATGATCATGTGGGATTGCGGGACAGTGTCGAAGGCCTTCCGAAAGTCTACAAAACAAACGTAGACTTTATGGCGTCTGGACCTCGCTGCCTCAATGATAGCCCTCAAGGTGAAGATGTGGTCTAGAGTGGAGTGTTGTCTCTGGAAGCCTGCCTGCCCTAAGCACGCTGTCCATGTGCCTCTGTATGGCTGCTGATCTCCCTCTCCAGTATCGATCCATAGATCTTGGCCAGCGTGTGGCCAATCATGAGAGTGCGATAGTTCCCAGTATCCATGGGGTCGCCTGCCTTGTGTATCGGTACTATGGTGGTGGTACTCCATGAGGGTGGGAAGCCGTGACATAGGCGTGGTTGAACATCTGTGCTAGTACCGGAGCCAAGACCTCCTGTCCATGATCAAAGTGCTCAGATCGTGGTCCCTCATGGTCCTATGCTCTCCAGTTATGAAGCTGGTTGAGTGCAGCCCGCACATTTTGTGCAGTGAACAAGTGGCAAGTGGTGGGCCGGCGCATAGTGGACATATCAGGTGGTGCCTGCATTGGGATAGCATAAGGAGAGCATGCATAAGTGTGCCAAACACCTGGGTCTATGATGGGTATAGGTGGCTTCCCCTCCAATAGAAGCCCCCATCCAATGGTGGGATCCCCCCCTCGAAATGAACTGATCACCTCGTCCATTCTATGGATGAGGAAGGCCCGCCGCTTACGACGTGTCAGTTGCCGTGAAATCCGTTGTGCCTCAGGTGATGTCAAGTGGCCAAGGGCTCGCTCGCGTAGAGAGAGAGAGAGAGAGAGAGAGAGAGAGAGTTCTTGGCTAAATGATATTGGACTTGACCTTAATTTGCCATGGCCCATCGGGTTGACCTTAATTTTTTGCCATCGGTTAGATCTTGGTTCCTCTCCCTGAGAGAGAAGCTCGGCGTAGCATGTTCAAGGGTTTACTGAAGCCTAAAAATGGCATCAAGCTGCCATACGACTGGATGGTAGAAGCCACTGAAGGGTATTCTGGTTCTGATATTCGCATTGTGTGCAAAGAGGCGGCTATGAGACCTTTACGAAGACTTATGGCCATGCTGGAGGAAATCCGTTGTGCCTCAGGTGATGTCAAGTGGCCAAGGGCTCGCTCGCGTGGAGAGAGAGAGAGAGAGAGAGAGAGAGAGAGAGAGTTCTTGGCTAAATGATATTGGACTTGACCTTAATTTGCCATCGGGTTGACCTTAATTTTTTGCCATCGGTTAGATCTTGGTTCCTCTCCCTGAGAGAGAAGCTCGGCGTAGCATGTTCGAGGGTTTACTGAAGCCTAAAAATGGCATCAAGCTGCCATACGACTGGATGGTAGAAGCCACTGAAGGGTATTCTGGTTCTGATATTCGCATTGTGTGCAAAGAGGCGGCTATGAGACCTTTACGAAGACTTATGGCCATGCTGGAGGAAAATGGAAGTGCACCAACAGAAGGTCCAAAAATCTCGCTTTTCTGGAGCATGAAGTTTTATGCACTAAATAAATATCAAATTGCATGTATTTACAGAATCAGTTATTGTCTTTGCAGATCTGCCTGAGATTGGTCCAGTTACTGAGGATGATATACAGGTGGCTCTAAAAACAACAAGGCCCTCTGCTCATCTCTCAGCTCACCGATACCAGACATTTCATGATGAATACGGCAGTCAAGCTCTTTTCTGACAATAATTACAAAGTATAAATATATTTATATATGCAAAGCAATAAAAGTCTGGAACCAGAGCAACATTTGTTCACAAGCATTCATCGTTAATATTTTCCTCTTGCTGCTTATTTTGTTGGGGGGAGAGGGGAGGGGGGATTATGTGTTGAGGGGGGCGGTATGTATATACATCTCCTGTGTATATACCCCTCTTCTAGGTGTTTTGGGGGTGGTATGTATGTACACCTCTATCCAGCGGTTGATACACCAAATTGTATTCCTGGCTTCAGTTTTTTAAGAAGCCAGCATGATCCAATATGAGTTTTTTGAAACTGGGTATGAATGTGCAATACATATACCTCTTATAGGCAGGAGTTGACATTGATCACTAGCAGTTTTCAGATTGAAAGTAAACTTATTTTTAGTGGACGAATGTGGAGATGTTCCTGGATTTGTCAGATATGTATACTTGCTCTGGTAGTTTTTTAATTTATGGCTCATTTTTCACATCTTCATTTTTCACAAGGATTTATCATTTGCATATGCTGCTCTTTGCCAAAAGCATGACACCCACCAACTTATCCAGATGAATCTCTTGAAAAGAGTAAAGATGGTAATTGCAGAGGTGTGCAAGATTTGCATCTTATGGTGGCCTTGGCAGCTCTTTCCAGTGGTCCTATCAAGGTCTGTGCCACGTGCAACTCGATCACAGACAAAAACGTAAGAAATTTAGACCATTCTGGTCTGAATGATGTTTCGCTTTCAATGTATATTGTTAGATGTTGTGTTTAAATTATGTATGCCGGATGCGAGTTTTGTGATATCATTAAGGGCAGGAACCAAATTCAGTGAAATCTACAACTCTATCAAATAATGGTTGAGACACTAGACAAGGTTTTGCCATTTCTTGAAGATGGCACTAATGCTTGCATGCCGATCTAGGCTAAGAACTGTGCGCTGTATACAAAAGAAGAGTTTGGCACTTTTTCAAGTCTGCCAAGGTTGACTATTTAATCTGAAGCGTTGGAGTGGAGATCAAACAATGGGAACAAAGGTATAGTTTTTGCTACTGGATTTCGAGCTCCCATGTTGAAGCAATTGAAGAAAGCATTGCTTTCTACATGGGGGAGCTGAAACCTCATGATGTTGAACAATAAATTTGAAAAAGATGAAGAAAACAAGTTGAGACACAATCTATTGGTTTGAAGGTGATCTCACGAGTGATGGACTGTTGCTTTTTGGTTTTGAGCTTTCTTAGCACAAGGAAAGAACAATAATCCCACCATTTGATGCATGACTAACCTAGATGAGGCCATAAAATTACAAGCCTTTGTTGTTTGAATACGTTATGTTACTCCATGTTTGTGATTAGAGCTTGATGTAGGCAAATGGGTTGAAATTTGTTCTAGGTTGGAGCATGAACAACTTCAATGACAGACCATGAGATATTAGGCCCTTGAGGAGAGGGAGACCTGAATAAAACTTGAAAAGCTGTTGATGTGAAGAACTCGTTACTTTGCTAGAGCAGCAACATGAACTTGGCAAAGATTTGTGCACATGCAACTCTTGCCTAGCCTATCTTTGTAGCAATCACCTTGTGCAACAAAGATACCATGAACAATCTCAACAAAGAGTATGATCACTTGGAGTCTGCTATTTAAAAAGGGATTGCAATGTTGGGGGCAACTTTGGCATAGGGATCAGTTGAGATGGAAAACATGGTTGGAAGTAAGGAGGGAATTCAGCCTCTCCAATTAAGTTGTAGATTTGGTCACGGGAAGGATGTTATGAGTCTAAGAGAAATGATCCTAAGAGAATTGGTACGTATATTGGTCAAACCTAAAGGAGGAACCTGTGAATGTCATGCTATCATATCTTATGTACCCATAGTAGTTGGAATGGTTGGTCATGACAAGGGATTATAATCCAAACCCACATGGACTTTTGGAAGGATTCCATATGCATACTTCTCAATGAGTTCCAAGAACCATCTAAAAAAAAAACATCATGTTATGTGCGCGATTCAAGTGTAGGAGCGACCAGGTTAGAATTGTATGAGGGAATATACTTAATAATTGGTTCACAATTAACTGGAATTGTAAGAGGGAAAGTCCTTAATAATTGGTTCACGATTAACTGGAGCTCATTTAGAGGAGTTTTAACCAGCACCCAAAGGTTCTTGCACGGA
The DNA here is from genome assembly GCF_047967505.1 of Dipteris shenzhenensis. Lineage (NCBI taxonomy): Eukaryota > Viridiplantae > Streptophyta > Polypodiopsida > Gleicheniales > Dipteridaceae > Dipteris > Dipteris shenzhenensis. The sequence continues at coordinate 34,182,914 of NC_141612.1, forward strand.
CCTACAAAGATTTGAAGGGGCTTAAGCTTGAATTATGCCGGCCAAACTAGTTTGCCAACATCAATGACAAACGAGGCCAGTTTATGCAAAGCTTGTGAAAGCCAAGCTTACTAAGTCAGTAGTGATTGGGTATCACCAATCGTGATACCAGTCGCTTATAGTGATTGGGTATCAACAATTGTGATAGCTGCTAAAAAGAATAAAAAGATTCATATTTGTGTAGATTGTAGACACTTTAAAAACAAAACAAAGGACTATTTTTCCTTGCGATTTAATGACCAAGTCCTCGATAAAGTTATTGAGCGGGAGGTTTACCATTTTATGGATGGGTTCAATGGATATAATCATGTATTAATCAATCCTAAAGATCAGCCTAAAAGCACTTTCACCACTGAGTGGGGAACATTTGCTTATAAGGTAATGCCCTTTGGGTTATGTAGTGCCCCAGCTACTTTCCAATGCATAATGATAGTAGCCATTCAAGATTTTTCCAGGTAGAATTTTGCATCATTGGAAATATTATGGAAATTCCTGACAAGCTAAAACAAGTGTTCAAGCAAATCTTAATTTTGACATCTCCTTGGATTTGGAGAAATGTGTCTTTGGTCTTGAGGAAGGTGTCCTTTTAGGTCATGTGGTTTCCAAAGACGAAATTGAGGTTAGATCTAAAAGATCAGTGAGTTTCCACATCCCCTAAATCCTAAATATTTATGTTGATTTTTAGGTCATGTGAATTATTACCAGTGGTTCAGTGCATGCTTTGGATTTATGCTTTGACTTTGAATACACTACTCTGGAAGGATAACCCTTCTATTTGGAGAGAGGCATGTCCATTCAGGTATACTCTAATCCCCTACCAATCCAATCCCATAAGTGGTGTAGGTACGCCAAACTTAACCGACGCACCCACAACAAACTTTTGATCTTCTCAACTTTAAATTGTTTGAAGTGCCCATATTAATACCTCCGAATCAAACTAAAGACTTCCACATTTATGTGGATGCATTAATGATAGCGATAGAAGGGGTCCTATGTCAAACTAGTGATGATAAGTTGGATAATCCTATGTACTACTCGAGTAGACATTTAAGTGATGCAGACAAAATTTATATCATCATAGAGAGGGAATGCCTCTCTATGATGTTTTCAATGGAAAAGTTTCACCATTATATATTGGGGAATAAATCCATATTCTAGGTGAATCATGAAGCTTTAAAGCACATATTCAATAAGCCTGAATTGTCTGAACGAGTATTTCAATGGATGCTTGGTTTTTATGAGGATCAAGAGGACTCGAGGACGAGTTACCAGATTCACTAATTTTTTAACTGTAAGTGGAAACTCCTTAGTATGTTGACATTGTTAATTTTTTAGTACAACTCAAACCCACTAAAAAAAAAGCATGAAAAGAAAACACATTTTTTAAAATCACGACCCTATACCTCTTTTAGTGGATACTTGTATAAGTTCTTCCCTAGAGAAATCGACAATGCATAAGGGAAGATGAAGTTGCTATTATTTTGAAATCATTCACGAGAAGCCATGTGGAGGACATTTTGTGGAATGCATAGTAGTGTCATCTATTCTTTCCATCATAAAGTAGTTGGTCGTTCATTCCATAGGTGTAGACATCCACTTAATCATATCACTATGTGAATCATTCCGTGGGCAATAGTGTACCTCTTACTCTCCTGACCCATGGTGTTTTGTGTGGTTTTGTTAATGTACTATATCAACTTCCATTTGAGCCCCTAATGGGGCAACACTTTTTCGTAATGCGCTTTTAATAGGGATGCTTTTGGGCCTCTCATCCTCACTTGCACCCTCTTTAGAGTTATTAGCCCCAAATCTAAGGTATCCTCCTTATAACATTCTTTAAGCCATTCTCTTCGTATCACCTCCTGATGAACAATTATTCCCATGTTCCTACTTTAGTTACATTGGGCTTGGAGAAGCCATGGTTGTTCCAACAACATAGGATAGGATGAAATATAAGAAGTACTTTGTACCACCAAGAAGCTTGTTTTAAGTTCTAGTCCCACAATGGTTGTTAAATCTATGGCTCTTAAGACTCCCACTTTTTTGAACTTCTTGAGGTACTACCAGGCCCTCCCTTCTTTTTTGCATTGCATGCTATTCAGGTGTATTTGGAGTCACATGTACACAATTGCAACAAAAACGTTTTAGCATTTGAAGAACCTAATTTACCAGATGCGGTGATGCTCAAACCTCCCTCCGCATCAAAGGACCCACTTTAGCCAAAACACCACAAATCAAGCAAGTGTGGAGAAGGAAGGACCAAGAGCAACCACCACATGCATTACAATATATGCCAACCCATTATCTACGTCCTAGGAATGTGCTTTGTTAAATACCCACCCTAAGAAGAGTCAAAGAACATGCCACACATGACCCAAGCAACAACACAAATCGTGTTGGATTCCCAAGGCATTGCTATAGGCCTAAGGGTCCATGGCAAATAGGACAACCTCCAACTTTGAGTAGTGCATCATAGATATGTCATCCCAAAATCTGAATTTCAGTTTGTTTTTGGAATAAAAGTTGTAGAGGACTTCAAGCTCCATACTTTTCGCTTTTACTTCATCTCTATCCGACGTCCATGTCAAAAGATATCACCTCCACAAGAAGTGACAAACATTGAACTATGGAAGGTGCAGGAAGGTGAGTGACTGCAGGAAGATGGTTGACTAGCCCTTCTTTTTGAATTCCTCTCTCTCTCTTCTCTAAAGGTAGTAGGCGATGCAACAAAGCTCCTTCATGATGATAGTAGCAAGCAGGAACAAAATGGAAGCATAGCAATAGGATCTATTGCTCTAATACCATCGTAAAGACAGTGACAAGAGAGGATAGCTAAGAGCATACCACTAACCAACCAGCCTCACTGCTGTATAGGCACTTTAGGCTAACCTTGGCCATGATAGGGCTAATTCCAGCGATCTAGCCAAAAATAGCCAATCTCCTATGCACAATATGTGCGTGGTACATGTGACCCAAGCCTGTACAAATAATCCTAACTACCATAATGACTCCCATGGACCCCTAACTAATGGACAAAACCATCCAGCTCTCACCACATTCTCGAAATTACCATTGTCGAGATTGTGTGCATGAATTTGTGTGTGTGTGTGTGTGTGCATGCACATGTGCGTGTGTGTATTACATGGGTAGTCTATTTACATGCACACCCACCCACCCACCCACCCAAATTAACCCTTCTTTTTTGAGTTTTTTCAATGTAGGCACTTTTGTGTAATTGTCGTCATCAGCTCACTAGCCCTTTGCACCACTAGTACCTCTCTTGCACCTCCTTCATTACATCAAGTTGGTGATGTCTATTTGTTTGCTTTTTTTTGTTTATAAGGTTTTCACACACACACACACACACACACACACACACACACACACACAAATGCTTTAAATTAATTTATTCTTTAATTAATTTACTCCTTTAAATGCAACTTTAGTCTATTGGTACATTTCCTTTAAAACGAGTTAATCCATTATTTATTAGTTCTTTCCTGTGTGAAAAGTACCCCACCATAATTACTGATTCAAAATTTCAAGAAAACACGCCTCTGCTAATAGAACTAATGGAGAACGTCTTCTAGTTGCACTACAGCTGCTCTGTGGTTTTCTAAGCTCCCTTAGCATGACAGGTAATAGACGAGCACTTGATCGACTGCACAAAATTCTTATGGACATGGATGCTCTGATTTTATCCTCACGGTCTCCTCTCAACACTGCTTTGATACCACTGATAACTTTTATGAAATATTGATTACTCTTAAGAGTGTATCTAAAATGCGCAATAGCTCTCAAGGCAATAGAGAAGAGATATCACACACAAATGACTTCTATATATAAATCTTGAAGGGACAACTTTGACTCAGAATCGGCCAACGACTCAGGACTACCCTCACCACTACTATGGATTTTCGGTATTACAAGACCATAGACTAACGACCCTATAGAGCAACTGCTTGTGACTAGATTGCAGGCTGATAGCCTTCACAAAGAGACATATTGACTCCTCTATTTTGATATTTGAAGAGGTAAGAGTAGGAGGCACTGCTTGTGATCACTGCCATATGGAGAAGCTCCCAGAACCATCATGTACTCATTTGGAGGTCGACACTGATCACCAAGTGGCATGCATGTAGTGGTCCTATTGCATGGACCAATCAAGCTTCTCTTCCAGCAAAACAAACCGACCAGGCCACCTTGACTGCACCTCTATCCTCGCCATGCAAGTTACTACGTTGCCCTACCAATCACATACATGCTATTGGTCGACCAAGGCGGTGCAACCCCCTCTAACCCTTAATCACCTGCAAGTCTCCCCCATGAGGTTGACCTAAGAATTCCAACAAACCTCTTCTTATACCATCTTCTCTATGGGATTCCATCACCATGGATTTTATTTTTGGGATCCCATGAACACCTCAAGGAAATGACAAGATTTGGGTCATTGTTGATAGGTTCAACAAATAGGCCCATTTCATTCCTTGTCAAACAACTCTCCAAGGACCTCTTGCAAAACGACTATTTTATCAAATAATCTTTGTACATCATGGCCTTCCTTCTGAGATTATTTCTAACCATGATACATGCTTCGTAGGAAACTTTTGGCTCTGCACTATTCAAAAATCTTGGCACCAGTCGATAGTTCTCTTCTTCTTTCCATCCTCAAACTGTGGTCAAACTAAGATCACTAATCTCGCACTTTTGGATTTATTGAGATCTTATGTCAATGAGTAGAAAGCCACTTGGAAGCAATATCTCCCTTTGATGGAATTTGTCTATAACAACACCATTCCTTCCTCTATAAGAAAAGCTCCAAATGAGATAGTTCAAGATCAAATATTGCCTATTCCTATGGTAAGATAAGGTATCTCTAGCCAAAGAGTTTACCATAGATTTTGCTCCCATATAGTTAAAGACATGATCCAAAATTCCCAAGCAAAACAAAAGCAAAAAGCTGCTAGGCACTTGCGAGCTTTGAGATCAAAGAAGGTGATTGGGTCCTCCTCCATTTCCACAAAGCACAACCAAAGCACAAGAAACAAAACAAGGCAATAGTGTACCTACATCTAATGCTCTAGTGCTACGGACCTTTTTGAGTGGTCAAGAAGATCAATGAGGTAACAATTTAGCTTTGTCTTCCTGACCATTGGAAGATACATAATCCTTTCCATGTTAACTTATTAAATAAATTCAAGAGTCAAGAGACTTCACCTCTCATAGTTACAAACTGGGTGGCCACCATTGAGTCCTTGACCCCCAACCATCATCAATGTTATCTAAAATCGCAAAAAAAACTCTTAAGGATAAAAATTAAAGAAGTCAGTTGAAGAAGAGACTTGTCTTGACTAGTGACATCAACCCCTAGTTGGGAAATCAGCTATCCTAAGCTAAAGATTTTGTGTTAACCTTCCAAAAAATTAGTTAATAAAAACCCCCGATTATCCTTCTCCCAAGAGAATCAAGATAGACTTTCAATATATGCATATGCACATTATCTTGTGGTTAATGCGGGTCCCCATATCATTGCTACCCTGGTGTCATCCCCCTCTCTCATCACCTAGAACGTTTGTAATCCTCAACCAATTTTGTGCTTTGATATAATTTCTTGGAGGAAGTGCTATTGCTTGTTTTCGAAACTCAACGGCTTGATCAAACCAAGATTTTGAAGCCTTCGGGTCTCCCTATTGAATGGCCTACTCACCCGATCGGGATGGCGTGAAAATCTGGGTTGGATTCAGTGTCCCTGGCTTTTCCGTAGGTCAGGGTGTAAAAGTTCAATCATACCTACGTTGCATTGTTTCGTAGCGGCAGCTCCTCTAGAAGAACCCTCATCACGAGCCTCTCAGCTGACGAAATATCGGCCATGGTATTTCTCATGAACCCTTCCATCTAAGGAGATCTACAGTAGCTACGGCGTCAAAAATGCTGTCGAGAAGTAATCTGAAGATGAATTCGAAGAATTCCATAGGCAATCGAGAGAGATTCTGTTTCCCACTGATGCAAAAGGAGTGCCATGCTAGTCACCAAGGATGTTAACAAGATTCCATGAAACAGGAGTGTCTCTTTCCCTTCGGAGGGGTGTTATAAAGAGATCATTCCTATAATACAAATGGCTAAATCAACCGTGGGTAAATAGAGTTACTAAATGTCCGATAGCCTGATGAAATGTGAATTGAAATCATTCTTGAATATCCGAGGAAGGTTGAAATCACAAATCATTTCTATTTCAGGCTCTGACTTTACATAAGATGCCTCGTATCTCAAATACATCAAGTGGGCAGGCCTAGTAGCAGCTGCAAGGGCGGTACTTAATCTATTCCAATATGTCCGATCCTTCAGACTCATTAGAACTGGTTAAATCAACTATATATAGAAAGATGTCCAAAATAATGAGTAAGCAGGTAGAATTGGAGGATGAAATGACTGAACTGAAACAAGGTGAATGATATCTAATCATTCATAAGGCCTACCCAAGATCTAAAAAGCTGAATAGAATACATTGGAGATGGTGTGTAGGAAGAATGCAGGAGATAAAGAAGGGGAGAGAGAGAGAGAGAGAGAGAGAGAGAGAGAGAGAGGGGGGGGGGGGAGGGAGAGAGTAGAGAAAAAGGTGGAGGATTTCAAGGGAAAGAAATACAAAGTGGGGAGTTGGACCAATCATAAAATTTAGGACTTTCAAAAAAGAAAATTCTAAATTTTGGCTTCACTGAACACACACTAGTCATTATACCCTTCCCCCCTAGGGCAGGCCAGATATATAATTGCCATTTGAAGTGGATCTTTCAAAAGTAGTTCTATCAAAATTGTGTACTGTTTGAATGAGCTTTGATAGACACCATTCATAACTATCTTAGAGCTAGAAGCCTTGAGTGAAATTGAAGGAACTACTTGTTGAGTTGGAAGCCCTGGTAGAATTGCACCACATAAGATGACACTAGAGTATTCATTAAGTTGCAGTCTTGTTGCCTGTTACTAGAAAAAGGTATCCATTATTCTTGAAGTTACTGTTTTAGGGCTTACAAAGATTAATAAAGGTTATGTGCTGCTCCTTATTACCCATAGCAAGATGAAACAAGTCTCTAACCTTAGGTTCATAGGCCTTGTATGGTCATTCATCAACAGTGTATCAAGATATTCATGAAGAATATAAGAGCAAACCTTCATACTTACGAGCAAACAAGGAGTTGAGAGTCTTTTGATGCTAGGTCTCACATTTTGTTGGTGGTTTGAGTTAAGTAAACATTTAACTTGAAGGATGTACCCAAATCCTTGAACAGTTATTAGTATATGAGGTTCCACGATCATGGCCAATCTCATTGAGTAAGATGGAAACGACGTACTTTTGAAGTATCAAACGTTCTGTTTTCTTTCGTTTTTGTTTGTTTAAGTCTCTTAAGTTTCCTTTTACTTTTCCTTATTTTCAATGCCTTCGTTTGTCTTTTCTTTTGCTTTGAAATATTACTTCTAATCTTCATTCTCTTATTGTCCTTATTAATTTTGCTTCCACTCCTCCATCCCTCTTGTGTCTCTATTTGTCATAGAACATTTATAGGAGTATGCTTTATGTATGTCAAACTTATTGAATAGCTTTTATTGGTTTTAAAGAATATGTTGGTGTAGCTAACAAGATTTCTTTGCTTGATCATTTAGAGCCCTTATATGCAACTATGAAAAAAGTAGGTTTCGAATATCTTGTTGCTTCCCTAAGAGTTTTCCAAGGTAGCTTGGCCTTGTGAGGATGACTTTATACATAGTTTTTCTCCGCCTTGTGAGGATGACTTTATACATAGTTTTTCTCCTAAAGGAAAGTCAAGCTCTTGTAGAAGCAATTGAAATTTCCAAAAGAAATCCCTTCATTTCAAGAAATCATTCAAAACTTCAAATGTTTCTCCTTATTTGTTGTAATCGAAGACTTCTGTGGAAAGAAAACTTCATTCCTTTACTCATTCCCCACCTCCTTTCATTCCTTGTCATCTTGGCTCATGCTTTAGAGGCACTCTAAGATTTTAGAACAAGATTGCAATATTTAAATATAATCTTGTGTTTGGGAACATTTTCCATGAAGTTCTTTGATATATATAATGTTAAGGTTCTTTTCAAACCTCTATATACTTTCAAACACCTCTTTCCAAGGTCGTTAACAATCTATATTCCATTGAATGGAGACTTTTATTGCACAATTCTTGAAGTCTAAACTTTTCACACAAAGCAACTCTCATGTTGTGAGGAAAGCTTTGGATCACTTTCAAATAACACGTTGATGATAGGATAGGTTTGATTTCTAAATTAAGGTTGCAAAAATTCATGAATGCTCTTTAGAACAACGTTTCAAAGGACTCGTTTGTAGTTGCTTGGATGTATGCAAAATCTAAAATAGATCAAAGCAATTTCAACTGTTTCGACATATCTAAAGGGACTTTAGAAGGGAACTTTTATTGAATATGTCCCAATGAAAACTTGACTCCATGCCTTCAAGCCCATCCCATGCACACCACATCCTATTCCTAACTAGCGCTCACTTCCTTGTTGGTGGTGTCGGTTGATGTGCTAGTCCTTTTTTACCTTTTGCTTGTTTGCCTTCTTTGTCCGACAGTCCTTGATAAAACGTCCCTTCTTGTCCACAACAAAAGCATTTTTTTTCTTGTGATCGACCCCTGAGCTCATGCATGACATGGAGTAGCATGCCCAAGAGAATAGCTAAAATCTTCAAGAAAATCCAAGAGCAAATGACCACAAGCTCATTGAGCAACGCCATGTGTGATTGTTCTTTTGAATTAAAGGATGCTTTCATAGCTCTTGTGGAGAATATCATACAAGTAGAGGCCGAGCATAAAGCACATCAAGAGGATATGTTGGCCATGAGGAAAGAAAATGAAGAGCTCAAAAAATCACAGGCTGACTTGTTGCCTATAATACAAAACAAAAAAGATTAAATGTGCAAGCTAAAGAACAATATGGAAAGCGGGGTACACCAAGATGCTCTCCTAACCAGGGCCAACATTAGGGGCAAATATTAGACCAGGATGAATTTAGAGGCTTTTCAAGGTCTGGGCCGATTTTTAGAGCTCCAAATTTGGTAAGTTCGAACCAAAAATACATATGGGCTAGCTTTTAGAGCTTTAAATTTTATAAATTCACCCTAAAAGTGGTAGCAGGGCTACTAGTTATAACTCTACATGGGAAAAGATTTGCCTATTGACCTACACTTTCATAATTGTGTTCCCTTACTTTTACCTGCTCCTAATTGAGCTGAAATGGCTAAGGGAGGGGAAAGATGTACACAAGGAAGTCAAGGGCACTCAAAAGGACATGGCAAAATATTTCAAATGGGTGGAAGTAGTGAAGCGGAAGAAGCTCCTAATTGAGCTGAAATGGCTAAGGGAGGAGAAAGATGTAGTACACAAGGAAGTCAAGGGCACTCAAAAGGAAATGGCAAAAATTTTCAAATGGGTGGAAGTAGTGAAGCGGAAGAAGCTGAGGTAGTTAAAAAGAGCTAGCTAGCACACACTTAAATGAGATTGTGACAAAGAAGAGAAAAGATGAAAAATTAAATGGGGGGTCACAGAACTGCCCACGAGAACCTCATCAAAGGAAGACCAAATTTAGCTCTGCCAAATGATGGGCATGGAGAAAATACGAAATTAAATGTGAGGGTTATAGAACTGCCCACGAGTACCTCACATATGGGCACAAAGGGGGTTTCCATCGACATATGTATGGAGAAAAAGAAAAGACCCACTTAGGGAATCCCCATTATTTCTAAAATTCAAGGATGCAGATAGACACATCTTGAAATTTTTTAGGAAGCACGACACACTAAAGGGCACACAAACATACATTGGGGATGACTGAACCGCATTAAGTGGGCAATGTATAGAGGTAGCTGAGTCATCATTGTTGGCTAGGGACGCGAAGTCTATGAGACCAAGGAAACACTACATATGGCCGCAAGGAATTTCAATGATGCCCTATGGTTAGACCTAGGGGCTTTGCAACTGGATGAGATGTAACGTTCTATACAAAGACACATCAAAGCCTTGAGAGAGGGTTACCAACAATTCAAGCTATGTTTGGGAATCAACATATAGGAACCCTATGGTGGCATTCAAGGATCAAGAGGTGTGGCAATCTTATTTCGGCTCCCAATACATATAGCAATCTACTACTTCCCACCACTCAATGCAAGATGCCCAGTTCCTATATAATCCCCACTTTGACATACTCCTTTTGGGCAACTTCAATGCCGCAATAGCTAGTGGACACGTGCAAATTTATGACTTTCATGCAAATCCAATGATCGTGTCAAAGATAGATCCGACGAAGTTGGGGACACAAATGTTGCCTAGCACATTACCAAATATGGTATTTTGAAGATGGGAGCTCTCACTATTCCACCACCACTACTTTTATTTGGCCTAACTTGAGAGTATTTCAATCCTAAACCACAAGCCTCTATAAGTTGCGAACCTTGCACAATGTGTTCACTTGGAAAAAGTGCCATACATTCCATATGGTGGGCCTAGTGGTACTTCAAATGTAACCTCTAGATGCATCTCTATCGAGCACCTATTGGCACCTTCTCACATTTGTGGGAAGTACATTTTTTCTTTAAGATCTCTATGAACCAAGGTTTTTACATTATTCCGAAATAAAATCTCTCGAGTACCAATACTAAGAAAATTAATTGGTAAGTGATTGTAAGGCTAAGAAAATTTGAAAAACTCCCAACTTCAAAAAACCTAATTGAGAATTTGATGAATGGAAGGCTGATGCAATGTTTTCCAAATTTTATATGTAAGCAAAAATTTAGTCATCCGTTGAAGTCATGCACTTGCAGCTGCTTTGTAAGGGGCATGTGCCCAACATATGATGAGTCCTGGTTGTGCACCTGAGGGCACTTGCCCATTGTGTCCCTACTTTGTAAAGGGCATGTGCACAACATATGTACTCCTGAGTGGTGTGCACATGACGGCACTTGCACTGTTCTGCGTTGCCAATCCCCTGCAACACCCAGTTAATAGACCAACATACAAGAGTAACAGAACATCTATAGCATATCAATAGAGCGACACTGTATCACATGCAGCTTCCAATATTGACAAACAATAAGAATTTGCTATAAAACTAATGCGAGCAACAACTCTGAATGGCTCAAGTGCTCTTTCCATACACCAAATGGCAATAACAAGCAAAATTAGGCAACTGTGAGAGCAATGGGACTTCGAGTGCCAAGACACACAAGAGCAAGAAAGAGATGTTCGAGGATGTGAAAAACAACGCCTCTAGCACACACAAGCACAGCGAGGAATAGATTGATCAAACATGGAATTGTAGCAACCATATATCTTTGAAAAATGATCAAGCAAACTACTCCCATGAGCCTCAGAATTAACGGAGAGAAGAATAGATGGAGCAACCAAGCAACCGAAGATCTTCAAAAAAAGATCAAGCAAACTCCTCCCATGTATCTCAGAATTAACAGAAGAGGCAAACTCCTCCCATGAGTCTCAGAATTAACATAAGATATTAGCCATAAATTGTAAGGGAAGCAAAAGGGTCTATTGTATTACATAGGCAATTAACAGAAGACATTATCCATAAATTGAACGGGAAACTGAAGGGTCTTATTGCCATTTATTTTTATACAAGCTAGTGCTGTCGCCAAAGGACAGCTTATTGTAGAATTCATGGACCCTAATAACTGCTAGATCTATTACAGATATTCGCTCCACAATCAACAAGTCCTAGCAGATCACTGAGAGGCCTGACCCTTCGTTGCACACACATCTTTACAGCCCACCACGAAGGCGAAGCACAAGATGGAGAGTTGATTCCTTCTGAATATTGTAGTCAGCCAAGGTACGCCCATCTTCCAACTGCTTTCCTGCAAAAATCAGGCGCTGCTGGTCGGGGGGAATGCCCTCCTTATCTTGGATCTTTGTCTTGACATTGTCGATCGTATCAGAGCTCTCCACCTCCAAAGTAATCGTCTTACCAGTCAGGGTCTTGACAAAGATCTGCATGCCACCCCTAAGACGCAGAACCAGATGAAGGGTAGACTCCTTCTGAATGTTGTAATCAGCAAGGGTGCGGCCATCTTCAAGCTGCTTGCCGGCAAAGATAAGCCTCTGCTGGTCAGGGGGGATGCCCTCCTTGTCCTGGATCTTGGCCTTCACATTATCGATCGTGTCAGAGCTCTCAACTTCCAGGGTGATAGTCTTACCAGTGAGCGTCTTGACGAAGATCTGCATACCACCCCTGAGACGCAGGACAAGATGCAGCGTTGACTCCTTCTGGATGTTGTAATCGGCAAGGGTGCGCCCGTCTTCGAGCTGCTTGCCGGCGAAAATCAGCCTCTGTTGGTCGGGAGGGATGCCCTCCTTGTCCTGGATCTTGGCCTTGACATTATCGATGGTGTCGGAGCTCTCGACCTCGAGGGTGATGGTCTTTCCGGTGAGGGTCTTGACGAAGATCTGCATGCCACCACGCAGACGAAGGACGAGGTGGAGAGTGGACTCCTTCTGGATGTTGTAATCAGCGAGGGTGCGGCCATCTTCGAGCTGCTTACCGGCAAAGATGAGGCGCTGCTGGTCAGGGGGGATGCCCTCCTTGTCCTGGATTTTAGTTTTAACGTTGTCGATAGTATCGGAGCTCTCGACTTCGAGGGTGATGGTTTTACCGGTGAGGGTTTTGACGAAGATCTGCATGATGGGAGATGGGAGGGGAGGAAGAGGGAAAATTGGGAAGAGGGGGGGGGGGGGGGGCGGAGGGGAAGGCTGGCTATGGCGATGGGAGCTTCAAGGGGCTGCAGAAGAACTAATCAAACAAGAAGAAGAAAACTCAAAGAAGAAGATGAAGATATATGAGGCCGTTGTTTCTTTATATAGAACATTCAGGCCTCCCAGAAGGGTCTCTTCACACCGCCTAAAGCTTCCCGCTCCTCTCAAAGGGTGTCCCTTCCTCCTCACCTTCCCCATGCCCTTCATATTTTTGCAATTTTGTTTTTTTAATGACTCTCACCTTCCCTCACTCACGATGTGCCCCCCCATTTTTAAAAGTATTTTTCCAAAACCATTGTTTTGCAGAACCCAAAAAGCCACCTCCGTTAGGTAAGGTTCGCCCCCCCCCCCCATTTTCGAAAACCACGATTGTTGGAAGTATAAAGCAAGAATCACAACTCAGGTTCTTCCCCCCCCCCCCCCCCCCCCCTTTTTCCTCCTCACCTTCCCTCCCCCCAGTTTTTTAAAAGATTGTTTTGCAAGTATAAAACAAGAATTGGAAAAGCCATTTTGCTGGCTTTTGCGAGTTTGGAAGGAGTGGTTTTTTGAAGCAGATGAATGGCATTCTATTGTTCACATGGCTCAAGGAGAGCTCACAAAATGAACTAGGCTACCTACCACTAAATAAATAGTGCCCTTAATCTTTACAATTGAAAAAATATATATATTGATACATGGTATGGGAAAGAAAAGCTAATGGCGAGTAACCTTTAAGAAACGAGGGGAGGCGATTGGAATAACATGCTCGGGTCCCCCAAGTTGTTGGGAAAATAAATGAATTTGAAGCACAACAAGAAGTATATTTGATTTATGTCCTCACCAATTTTCAAGCGTAAGATAGCTTTTAAAAGCCTGCCATCAAAGAAAGAGTCTAACAATTGAAAAGAATGCAAAAATATATTAAGTAGTGGAAAAGCGAAGCACGGAGGGATGGAATGCCAATAATTCAAAAATACAGTCAATGTGAGGCAAAACAAATTTATCTAATGGGAATTTCCAGTTTTTCAACATGGTGGGGACATACTAGCAAGGAGAGGGGTAAAGAGGTGAGGGGAAGACCCTCCTCTTATATTTATGAGGGTAATGCTTCTACACTTTCTCTTTCATAACATCTTCATGTAGCCTAGTGGTAAGACCTGGGTAGTAGATAGTCTTCAATTCAATTAACTGAATATCTCAATTAAGGTATAAAGGTCTTTTCAGTTACTTTTCTAAGCTACAAGTATGGCATTAAGGGCCCTTAGAATAGGTACATGGGAAGTGCATATGAGCAAACTAATGGAGGAATTAGATCAAGTGTCACCAAACATGTGCATTTAATGCCTTCACCATCCCCACCATGGGGAACTTTTCAATGTCATATGAGACAAGCCGGGGAGATACCAATGTAGAATCAAATAACATAATAGCATAATAGATAGAGATAAGCTGAGGAGATATCGACACAATTAAAAAAACGGATAACATAATACCATAATAGGTATGTATATTAAACTCCTCATTATTTTCAAAATTGCACCACTAAATATCGAAACAAAGCAAAACCCATCGCAATTGTCTGGAAAATGTTGAAGAAAAGTAATTTTGAACTCTAATAGATTTGGGCTACTATGCACAACATAGATTAAAGCACAATAGAGAAAGAAATTAGCAACAATCACAATATAACATACAAGCATGCATGCTCTCTTGTTTCTACATGGCAACCAAAATTCCTCAAACTCATTCTTTTTTCAAGTCGGATATAATTCAATCACTACCATTCTTTGATTGGTTTTTAATCTTTCCTCCTCACACTGGGTATTATATCCCCCCTATAGGGACGTATGGTATGTTACTAGAACAACTGAGTCAGCATTCTTTGAAATCACTTGCATGAAAATGACCACACACAAACCCATAAGCATTAACTAGTGGTCCTTTTCTGGTGGTACAATTGTAGGATAATGTGTAGATGTGTAATGGATGCCATGATAACCAATTACACATTTGCTTTTATTTGGTCTCTCAACTATTGTGGGGATCTTCTTATATTTAATAGAATGCAAAATTTACGGTTCTTTTAATTTGAGGAGTAATTCTTCCATCTCACCATGGGAATGTTGCTTGAAGCTTCACACCTATCATTTCCCTTGGTTAAGATCATCAAATTTCATAGAATGACGGGTGACAACATGCAGCCAGTTGAACCTTGGAGGGTGGTGGGTAAGAAGGGAAGTCTAAGCTGGTCGAGACAAGTGAGAAGCTTACTCAATGTGTTGAACCGGTGCATGAAGTTTCCATAGACTTGGCGAAGGAAATCTATGAGCTAGGCCCAGCCACAGTGGTCACAAGATGTTCAGAGGCTTTGCAGCTTGCCGTGTATGGCAATGAAGACTTGTCGGATGCAAATAATAAGAAGTGCCTCTTGGAAGTGAAACCTCAAGAGGAGACACCTCGGGAAGATTTGGCTAGGTTTGAGGGCTTGCCCCTCCTCTCTCAGTCTTCGGCAAAGAGTATTTCCAAGAGGATCAAAGAGCTTGCCAGGTCGGCGGGTACAAGGAAAGAAAAAAGGTTCAATTTTTTTAGAGATGCCTATAAGCTCCTTGTGCAATAGTTATTGTTTGGGCAGGAGGAGTAGGGGTGTTGGTATTGTAGTAGTGATGTCTTGGAACATTAGAGGTTGGTGTGACAAAAGTAAACAAAAAGGTTGTCTCGCAATTGTGAAGAAATTGAGGCCCCAAGTGCTTCTTCTTCAAGAATTGAATTGTGGTCGAGATGAAAATTGGTGGTTTGAGTCGGCAGGTTGGGTTTTGAAGTATTCTCTAACTGCCCTCAGAGATGTAAAGGTGGTTCGACAATGTTGGTGCAAGGTAACCTATGCCCTAAGGAGCTATACAAGGATGTGGCAGTGTTTACATGTAGTGGGGTTCATCTTCTGGGTTGCTTCTGTCTACGGCCCGTACTCTCCTTAAGATAGAGCTAGCTATTGGAAGCACCTCGAGGGTTGCATATGACATGATCACTGGCTAGTCAGGGTGGCGATTGGAATTTTGCGAGCAATGAGGCAGACAGATCACACCTAGTCTCTCAGATCACTGAGTCAAAACGGGATTTATGGGAGTAGTTGACGATTAGCAAGGGCCTTATAGATTGTGCCGAATTGGACTCCGAAGTTATGACTGGGTTCTCCTAGTCTAATCAAAGAAAGGGTGAAGAGTTAGGGGCTGCTAGATTGGACATGATCTATGCTTTTGAATAAGGATGGTGGTTGAGTTTGGTCCTTTGGTGTCCCGGTGGTGGCGATAGGTCATTGGGCATCTCGTTCAAATTTAAGAAGTGTCACTTGGAATCTAAAAAGTTTTGCAGTGAGATCAGGCAGTTAAAATCTAACTACAAGGCCAACTCCTCACGCCCATGTGATAAATGGAATGCAACCAGCATGTGTATGTCAGAGCTAGGGATGTGGAGCGCTACCATTCTAGGGTGAATAGGAAGAATGATGGGGGCAATCAAATTCTAGCTCGAAAATGCATGGGGGCGGCTTTGGCCTTAAGCTCCTACGGAACCTTACCTTTCGACCGTTATGGTCGCAGTCGAGTTAGCTTTGCGTGTTGGACATCTCTGGGTTATGGTCAAGGACATCTCTGGGTAGTCAGTCAAGGACTACCCCTCTAAATTTTATTTCCAGGTCGTGAAAAGGAAGAATGAAAGAGACTTGGTTGACAGAGTCATAGACAAGGAGGGCCACTGGTTTTACTAAGTTTTGGCATGTAGTAGAGGTATTCAGAAATGAACTAAGTGCTATTATTGGAGAGGAGGACATTCAAGATGATCATTGGCACAAAGAGATGGCTGACTTAATGGATGGAGTTCAACCCAAAATTATTGAATACCAGCAAGGGATGCTAGCCAAACTATTATCGACAAAGGAGTTGGAGGAAGCACTCAACACCATGGAGAAGAATCGGGTGCCAGGTCCTGACGACCTTCCAACAAAATTGTATAAGGAGTTTTGGGATGTAATGGGGGATGACATGAGAGACGTGGCCAACACGGCAATGGAAAAAGGATCCATGTCTGAAGATGTGAACGTCGGCTCAGCCAAGTTGTTTCCTAAAAGGTAGGCTCGCATCAAGGTTGGTGATTGGTGCCCAGTAACAATGCTGAATATGGCATACAAGTTGATAGATAAAGCCATGGTGATCAGGATCAGAGAAGTCTGCTCAGAGACCATGCATCAAGACCAGAGCCTCTTCGTCAAAGGATGGAACATCTTCAACAACATCTTGAAGGTTTAGCTTGCTCTAGTCCATGACTTAAACTCAAGCCAAAAGGTAATTCTCTTTGGCTTTGATCTGATAAAGCATACAATAGGGTGGGATTTCATCCTTGCTGTGTTAGGTCGTTTGGGCCTTGGAGTAGGTTTCATTAGGATGATCTTGGCCTTGTTTGGTAATGCCTCGGCAATCTTATGCCTTAATGGAGGGGTAATCGGCACGTACTCCCTCCAATGCTCGATTTGCCAAGGCTGCCCTCCTACCCCAGTCCTGTTCGCTATTTGCACTGTTCCATTCATCCATCAAATCAAAGTCTATGTGTCACGAGGAAAGATTAAGGGGGATGTCATGATCTCTTTCTTTCTAGAGGAGGAGTTGAGTGTAGCCAATCTAATGGAAGTGATGGAAAGATTCTAGGGAGCCTCAGGCTCTCAATGTAGTCTCACAAATCCTTCTTAGAACAAATCCTGAGCCCCTTCCCCTAGGTGGCTGAGTATTCTTCAAGCTATCATCAACCCGAGAGGGGAAGTGGTTAGATATCTAGGAGCTCTATTGGGCATTGGGGATTTGCTCAAGCGAAGATTTGACTGATTTATGGAGCGATTTAGCATGGTCTTCAGTTGAGCTGGAATGCAAGAATTATGGTAATCCAGCATGTTTTATTGGCTACCTCGATGTACTTAGCCACCATCTGGAAGTTCTCCAAATCGAACTGGGATGAATTTGAATGCAGGATTTCCCATGGGTAGAGTATGGGAGGAAGAGAAAATTACACCACATCTCATGGGAGCCTATTAAATCTCCAAGGGTGGGCTTGGAATCTTGGACATGAGGTTGCAAAATTCGTCGCTTATCAGCCAAATCTGTTTCATGGTCGCTCCCCCTGGGTTGACATCTTAAAAGATCTAATTTAGAAGGGCAAAGGGTAGGGTGTGGGCTCTTGGACTGAGCTATCTTGGTAAAATCTTGCTCTCACAAGGAGTAGCTTGGAGTGGAGGCTTCATCGGCATCTTTTCAACATCCCCATGACACGTGAGTCACGCCGAGACCCACACATTTTTGGCGCCGCTGTCGGGGATAAAAGGTATGCTTTTGAATTGCACTTGTCTTCCTTCGTTATCTACCCATTGCACAAGGTTTCAAGCTTAACTTAGAGCTTTGTTAGCAGAGTTATAGGAGAAGAAAGAGTAAAGAAGTGAGAGTTGTGGACGAAAAAGTAGGAAAGCTGTCATTTTGGAGCTTTTGAAGCTTGTTTTTTATGCTTTTTAGTGTTTTGAGTTGATAGGAACTCAGTTTGTGAGATTGCTAAGGAGTGTGTGATGTCCAAACACCTCAAAAAACAACAAAAATGATGATTCTTGCTGAATTTCGAAGTTATTTTGTGTTCTAGAACTCACCCCTCAAGAAATTATGCATTTTAGCTTGCAAAAAGTGGTTTTCTTCCAAGTTTTTTTCATTGTGTAGGTAAACTAGGTAGTGTAGCACCCCCCTAGCATAACAAAACTAGAACATAAACTCAAAATCTCCCAAAAATCCTAAAAAAACCAGTCAACGACATAGTATTTCACTATCCCCACGAGTCGTCGCCATAGAGCTATCCTGTTGAGCGGCGCATTAGTAGTATCTCATCGATCAAACCACGTTGACCCGGTGCGATAGCCGTATCCTGTCGACCTAACCTCTGACCACGGCCTAACCCGCTACCTTGATTAAATTCATGATAGAGTTAGCTATCCTGCCAACCTAACAACCATTGACCCGTGGCCTTAGAGTGATCCTGCCGACCGTTGCTATCTTGTTATTTCACCGATTGCTGCTCTACAAGTATCTCGCCGTCCGGTGTGATACCTTATCCCCACACCTGTGGTCATATCTGTATTCTGCTATTCATCGCGTTACGCCTATCACACAACCCATCACCTAATTACTCCACCACCCATTGCTATTTTCGATCTCCACGTCCATCACCATAACTGTACCGTTGACCGACGCATTGATCCTTATCCCGTTGACCCCTTATCCCACCATCCGTTGTCTTAACTTTATCCACTACACCCATAGGGATACCACTTATGTCTTATCCTACCGAGCACATGGCAACCACGACCAACCCCACAACAATGTGTGCGGGGTGTGGGATCGAGCATCTATTCCAGGACTGTCCCATGAGGGGACCGACAACCCCAATCATCCCGCCAAAGAGTACCCGTCTCAATCTGCTTAGCATCGAACAAGGCTAGGTGGCCGTAGTGCCCCTACAAGTCATCACAAGGATGCAAGCTAAGGCATTAGGCAAGGTAATGAGGAAGCTGGCAAGGAAGGATAAAGGGTCCATGTCATTAAGTCCCGAGATCCCCCAACATCGCCTAACCTGGTCCAAAAAGGCCACTCGGGTATGTGAGGGCTCTAACCAAGTGCTCATCCAAGATGGTTTTGATGAGGAGACAGGTACTCTCACCACCTCCTCTGCTTCTGAACATGCTTCCACCTAGGGTGACCCTGAAGTGCCTATGAGCCTAGAGGTAAACAATCCAATGCATGCCCAAGGCCTAGCCCCCTCACACTCCTATATGGAGACCTATCCTGACCCGGTCCTAGAAAAGCAATATGTAAAAGATGCCCAAAACTTGGTACGGGATTGCCAGGAGAAGTTCGAGCATCGACTAAAGGTGAGTAGAGGGTCAGACACTATTCATCCATCCCACCTGATGGGCCACCGAGGGGTGAAATCTCTCAAGTTGCCAGAAAGAGTGGAGGAAGAGGAACACCTCAGCTTCGATCAATTAGAAGCTCTGGATCTGATGCAAAAAATGTTCCAAAATGACCAAGTATTGCAAAACCTCCAGGAGGAAGGAGATCTATATGGCTTCTAGGACATGTTGCCCATGGAAGAAGATGCTTCACAAGAACCCTGTGATAGTGCTGAGTTGGCTGCCTTCTTATTGACAGAGGTAAAAATGCTGATCGCTTCCCTGCTAAGAGGAAATCCCATCCTATGGCGCGACTTGTCCAATTGGATGAACAGACTGCTCTTGCCCCTAGCCCCTGCCATGCCCTAAGCCCAACCAATCATTGCCAGAAAAGGGGCGGAACCTACCCAAGGTTCTCATCAACAAGCTAGGCCAGTACTTTGAGGGTGATGACATGAACGACGCTATCCCCATAATCTATCAAAACCAAAAAGTTGAAGCCATCCTGAATGGGGGAGCGGGAGTGAGTGTCTGCACCAAGGAATTCTGGATGAAATGGGGAAAACTTGCACTCGAGCAGACCCATCTGGTAGTAAAGTTAGCCGATGGGGGAACTGCCGAGCCCTTGGGAGTGCTTACTGGCATAAACATTTAGGTATTTGGATTCACGTACCGTGGTTCATAGTCATGGACTTCACTCGGCACCCAAGATATGAAGCTATCCTAGGCAAACCCTTCTTGCGAATGTCCAGACGTGCACGACTGGCATAATGATCACACCTACTTGCGGCATGAAAAGCAAACCATGAGTGGACTTGAACACCTACAAGGCCCACCCATTGTTAGGACACCTCTTTGCTGTAGAGTCTAACAGCACCGCCCAAACCACTTCTGTGAAGCTATTCCAACCCTATGACAAGGAAGAGGATGAAAAGGAGTCTGATGACTTTTGGTATGCACCATTCCCCGAGCTAGAATTTTCACAGAACAGGATGCACATCTTAGCCAATATAGATGTCCCAGAGAGGATAGGGTTTCAGATCACCACCCGAGAGCTCGAGGGTCTGACCCCAGTGGTTCCCCTAAGAATGTTTAACATGCTCAAACCTCGAGAGGTAAGCAAGGGAACCATGAGGGTAAAATCATATCTCCACTGGCTATCATACGTGGGTGCCATGACTGCTCACCAGGAATTCTCCTCCAATTGGGGAACCACGGTGAGTAAGATAACCTCCCCGGTCGGCTCTATAAGCGCAATGGAAGAGCCCCCTTCAGGTCCCAAACCCCCTGTATCCAAAAGCATAGCTAAGGCCAAAAGGACCTTAGCTTTGACATAAATAAAGGAGGAAGCTAAAGAAAAAGAGGACCTACGGCAAGTACCAGCCCATTACAAGGCCTACACGATTGAGGATTGTAAGATCTTATACTAACAGGCCAAAAGGTCTCAGGAATATAGATGCTCCCAAGGGTATGACGGGCTAGCCCTAGTCAAGGACGTAAACCTAGCCCCGAAACGGCAAGACCCCCAACCTATATTCATAGTCGACGATCTCACCCCTAATGAGGAGAATGCCTTAATAGCTCTCCTACAAGAGTACAAGGACTGCATGGCCTAGAAGTACACTGACATGAAAGGGATGCTTGCTACAAAAGTAGTGCAGCACACAATCCCCATGCTAGGCCAGTACGTCATACACCGCTACGCTATGAATCCCAAATACGCACTCATAGTGAGGAAGAAATCTAGAAACTCATAGATGCGGGATTCATCTATGATATTGAGCATATGGACTGGGTATCGCTCATCGTAATAGTCCTAAAGAAAAATGGAAAAATTAGAGTATGCATGGATTTGAAAAAGGTTAATGCTGCCACTAGACGTGACCACTACCCCTTGCCATTCACGGAACATGTTTTGGAAAGGGTAGCCGAAAGAAAGCTTATAGCTTCCTAGACGAATTTTCGGGTTACAACCAAGTGTTGATCGCCCTATAAGATCAACATAAAACTGCCTTCGCAAACTGAGTGGGGTGTGTATGCAGCTAGGGTGATGATATTTGGATTAACCAATGCCTCTGCCACCTTCCAATGGATGATGATCATGGTAATCAAAGAGTATCCGAGAGACTTTGTGGAAGTCTTGTTGGACGACATCTGTGTGAACTCGACGTGGGATGACCACCTGAAGTACCTCAGACTAAAATCCTCAATCTAGCTCTAGCCACCGCACCAGTGTTGAGGTCACCTGACTCGAATTTAATATTCCACATCCATATTGATGCCTCGAACTTTGCCATCAGGTGTCTGTTAGCCCAACCTGGGGAGCATAATATGGATTACCCGGTATACTTTGCAAGCCGCCAACTAAACAAGGCTGAGGTTAACTACACCACAACCGAGAGGGAAGACTTGGCCATGGTCTATGCAGTCAAGAAGTTTAGGCACTACTTGCTAGCTAACAAGTTTGTCTTCTTCGTGGACCACCAAGCATTGCTATACTTGGTCAACAAGCCCTGCATGACTGGACGCATCACCAGGTGGATGTTAATCCTTTTTGAGTTCGACTTCACAGTTGTTGTACGTAAAGGGAAAACCCACATCGTAGCTAACCACCTATCGAGAATCCCAAACGATGAAGCCCCAACGGGAGTAGAAGATGATCTCCTCGACACCTCTCTTCTTCCTCGATATCATCCTTGAATGGGACGCCAAAATCAACCATTACTTGGCGAACGGATTACCCCTAGGCCAGATCGAGCCCGAAAACTCATTAAGGATGCAGTGCCATACCAATTGATAGCAGGCCAACCATACCGTAAGGGCAAGGATGGCATCCTACGAAGATGTGTGTGCGAATATGAATACATTGATGTGCTTGAAGAAGCCCACTCAGGAATCGCAGGTCATTTTTCCGTTGATGTTATAGTAGGTAAAGTGTTGCAAGCTGGTCTTTGGTGGCCGACACTCTTCGACGATGCAACCAAATTCATCAAATGATGTGACCCTTGCCAGTGTATCCAAATCCCACACAAAGTAAACATGATGCCCTTGATCGGAATCATGACTGATCAACCCTTCAAGAAATGGGGCATCGATTTAATTGGACCCATAAGCCCAGAAGATTAGGGAACCAGGGCTAGATACATCATCCTAGCTACTGATTACTTCACCAAGTGGGTAGAAGGGAGAGCCACGGTGAAGGCCGATGCGAGATCCACCACCAAATTCTTATATGAACAAGTCATCACGCAGTTTGGATGTCTATTGGAGTTAGTCAGCGACCAAGGAACTCACTTCCTCAACGAAATGATAGGAATCCTGACTAGTGAGTTTATGATCATACATAGGAAGTCAACGCCATACTACCCTAGGGAAAATGGCTTGGTCGAGAGCTCCAATAAAACGTGATGTAAGATCATCACATGTACAATAGAAGCCAGTCGCACCAACTGGGAGCATAAACTCATAGCAGTGTTATGGGCCTATAGAACCTCCTACAAAGTGGCCATGCACTGTACCCCCTTTAGCCTAGCCTTTGGGGTGGAGGCGGTAATGCCAATGGAGTATGTAGTGCCTAGCCTTCATCTTACCGTTAAGGAAAGACTTATAGAGAATGTGTTAGCAGAACGACTAGTTGACCTTGAATGGCTACTTGACCATTGAAGAGACAAGGTTGCATGCAGCCTACTCTCTCTGGGTAGAAAAGGCCTGATGTAAAAAGTGGTTCGACCGCAACCTCAAGAACAAGGACTTGGTAGAGGGAGATTTGGCGCTCCTATATAGCATCCGTAATACCAAACGCAAGCTAAAGTACCGAGGTATGGGTCCCTACCGCGTGGTTGAGATCACTCCCCAAGGGGCATGCCGAATAGCCACCCTTGATGGGACAGAAATGGATGGCTACCTTAACGGGAGCAAATTAAAAAGATACTATGGGTCGGTCACTCTCTCCACCCTTCAAGCCGTGCATAGAGAAAAAGAACTCAAGGCCGAGGTGGCGAGGATGAAATGCCAGGCCATCGAGGAAGCTAGAGCCTGTAATGCTAAGCTCTGATAGCATAGGCAAATGACACTACTTAAGGCAATGATTGAACATGTAGAACTAACGGGTGAACTCACAATGGAGCCAGCTAGGTTGCTTGTTTAGCTACTGCAGGTTCCGTGCATGTGCATCAAAGCACTTGTAGATCCAGGAGTGACTCGAGCCACAACTTCATCTCCCATGAGGTATGGGAAAAGCTACAGGTACCCCCACCGTCGCTTCAGTAAGAGCTATAAATGGCCAACTCCCACAAACTTTGGGTTTTTTAAATCTAAGTCTAACAGTTGTTTACCAGGCAGTGGAAACATGATTTTATGTTCTCCCCACAAAAGCTACTGACGAACAGATTGAATTGGGAAGAACCTAGTGCTATGTCGTGAATTGTCCAATTGATTGGCGTGCCCAGACTGCTTCACTCACAAATGGTGGCAAAACAGCAGTAGTCCCACTGTGTGGATCAAGTCCTACCCTTCAGTTCCACCCTCATTGGTCCATGACAACGAAGCTACACAAGAGGGCGAATGAGAACCCCAGCCACCTCCAACACCCCAACAAAAGTCCCACCCCGAAGGAAGAAGAAAGCCAGTCGCAGTAGTAAACCGGTGCCATTGCCCGCTCCACTATGACTACCGTCCTCCACTCAAAAAATTTGTGAACAGCAAGTACAAGAGGCTATCCTCTATGCCCAACATCACTTCAATCAGACCCGACACCCATAGGAAGTCAAAGCAGCACACAAGACCCCAGTCGCTTCAGGAACATCTCTTCTAAAACCATCAGTTACAAGAAGAAGACCACACCGCCAACTCGTGCTTTGAACCTCAAGCATCACTCCACCTCATCCACTGCCACATCCCCCCAACAGCTCTATCAGCACCAAACACTTGGACAGTCAAGGCAAGAAGGTCGCCTAGGTCCCGAAGACAAGGGTACAAGCCATGAAGGTTTCAAAAGTAGCAACACAAGAACATGTGTCGTCCCGAGATGTAGTACCACAAGAACCTACCGAAGAATTGAATGTGGTAGACCAGCTCCAGAGTACAGAGTACGCACTATCACCACGAATAGTCCGACTCAACACAAATATCACCAAGGGCAGCTAGGGAGAGCAGTGCAAGTTCTGACCCCTCCCTTGCCAGGTGTTACACAAGAACCTCCCTCCTCTAATTCTGAAGGCAACAAACCCTCGGAAGTATTCATGATTGTACCACCTCCAATGGTACCAAACTATGCACAAAAGCAAGGGTCTTCGCCAAGGGCAGTCTCACAAGAACCCATTTGCCCCAAGAAACCAGACCACAGCAGCATATGCAACGGTGAAGGAGCTAGAGGTGCAGGATGCACTCAGAGTCATTGGCCTGATCAAAGTGGCAGACCATCTTCCATGCCACCTGGACATGAAGCTGCCGGAAGAATTCCTCCAAGCGTACAACAGCAACACCAACGTTGGCATCCTGGGAGATGCAATAGGCAATGCCTACCACTACTAGATCAATCAGGATGTCGTACCTACAGCCTTCGGCCTACCAATCCTGGGAGACGCACGGGAAACTAATCGGCAACCCCATGCTGCACATGTCGATTCTCTACTACTTGCTACAGTAGCATCCACTAGTCGGCTTCGGGTTGGTCGAAAAATTCGCCACCATAGGGCCAACGCAAACAGAGACCGAAGAGACAAAGGTCAAGCCCAAGCAAGTGAGAAGAATTTTCAACGTTAGGTCACAAGGCAGGGACCGCCAAATGCAAGAATTCATGAGCTGACAACTACGATTCCAGTAGGGAATTCTTAGAACAAGGGCAAACAGGTTCAGGAGGAGCCCATTCTGATCAAAGACCTTCTCGATGATGAAATAGTCACCATTGGCCTCCATCCTAGAGCCAAAGCCTTGCCGACCACTCTCGCTATGCCCTATGTCTCGGTCTCCACAACATCCTAGGAGACCACATCCTTCGCCACCAGTACCTCTTCCTCTCCATGGGCAAGCCTAGTAGAGGCCCTACAATTTTGCAATGTGCCCCAATGATATAATATTGAGCCAAATTAAAACATCAAATATATCTTTGAGTATATGAATTTCTCATTTCATTTCCTTCCAAATGAAACAAAATGCGTTTAATCCTTGGGAATTTGGAAAAAGTGGGAATTAGGATTTCCCAAATTAGTAATACGGCATCGTGTCGGATGGGGAAAATTTGGGAGCTTCCAATCCAAGTGAATTCCCTTTTGTATACCAAGTAAGTGCCTCCTTTCCATTGAGTCTCTGCCTTCCAAATATCTATCCTACTCACATAACCAACTCCTAGGATTGGTTTGATAAGGCAAACTCCCTCCTAATCTTAGGCAATGTTTTCCATCCCATGTCTGTCCTTTTTCGTACTTGTCCCCAACTTTTGGGACCCTTTCTAAAGAGGATCCTCGCTTTACCAAATCCATTTTCACTATTGGGGTTTGTCTTTAAAAATTTTTGGTACCGAGATGGAATTAGTAGCCATAAAAGCTCCCTTGCCTGAGAACACTATTTGGCTCTTGATTTTCTCAAAAGAATTCCAAAGAGACTACCCTTGGAGCTATAATGCTGAAGATTGCACAAAGTAGAGAAGGTGGAAAATCCCACATTCTCCACTCTCCTTCCCCTATTGCAATACAGCTACAAGACATAAGGGAGAAGTACCCTTTCAGTGACCTTGGGTTTGATAAGTCTAAGGTGATAGCATCCAACAATATTTTGCATCTACCTCAAACTCCCTTTTTCTAGGAGGACAAGATTTTTGACATGCTATCTTTTTTCCTTTACCTAGCAAGGTAAAAGACGACTCTTTGCCAAGCAGGAATGGACCCCAAGGAAATGTTAGAGGAAAAATTGGGCACCTTTTTTCTCTCACTTAGGCCAACTATCCAGGCAAATAGAGGTTGACTTTTTTCATTCCTAATCCTTTTAGTACTAGAGACCCCAAGCAGAAAGGCAAGGAGAAAGCATATGTCACACAAGCTAGCCTCAAAGATCCCCTAATAGGACAAGGTAGTGGACAAAGCACTCATGCAGAATCACAAAATCTTTCTCTGAAGGGCAAAGAACCTTCAAATGTGCCGGTGCCTACTTCTCTTGGTATGCATGTGATCAAGACCCTCATTGATGATCTCCTATAAGACTCTATATAATGGATCATGATGCATGTTCTTTTTTACTTTTTGCTAGCTTCCTCAAGGACCTAATCTTGGAGACAACCAATCTCTTCTGGACCTAGTTTTACCTCACCCACGTTTCTATTCATGGATAGTAAGATTTCTCTTGATGGCAATGAAAATATCTAGGTTAGTATATGGTACCTAAAAAATAGAACTACATGAAAGAAAACCAACTATAGTGGCAAAAGTATCCCCAATTTGAGATTATTTACAAAAGAACTATATATGGTAGGAAGCAACTCTTGTGATGATCCAATCTCTTATACATCATCTTATAAATTGGTTAAATATTGTGAAACACTCCATTATGTATGAAGGTCCTTATACAAAGTGATGTTATGTATACAATGACAGTCACTTTATTTATGGTAAAGAATTGCTAAATCTCACATTATTATCTATGTTATGCAATCATGATTATGCATCTCCTATATAAATCACATATACCTTACGATAGGAGAGGAAAGTGCATCTTGCTACTTAAACTACCAAGTTAAATGTAACACATTTATGTCACAACAAGCCATTTGGGAATAAGTGTGATAATCCATGATTTTCTTCATTTTACAATACCAATCAAATGGTAAGTATTTTACGTTACATTAAGTCTTTTTGGAATAAGGGTGATAGTCCATGACACACATTCATGACACGCATTCAAAGGGTAGAGTTCATAAAAAGTAGAATCCTTTTCTATAAACTTGGGATTAAATTAAGGGAGGAGAGATAAAGCATCATATCTTTGGTCACCATTGAATACTTATGTCAAAATTGTGAAAGTACTCTTTATCAACTCTTAAAGATATATTCTAAGGCATTAGGAAAGACAATGATGTCTTCCATCTATTATAAGTAGTAAAAGTCATGATTAGCCTTTGTATAGAGGGAAGAATGTTACCACATTAGCCAAGTAGTTGTGATCGTTACTTCTTTGTATAGGTTATAAGTAGCTAGGCCATAGCCTATTATGTACTTTTCCTGATTCCTTTACACAGTTTATTCATTACAAAAGTGCACAATCGATGAACATGTAACCACCTACAGAGAATATCTTAGTCTACTCAAAGATTTTGTATCCCTTGTCCAGAGTGCCACATGCATTCATTTCCCTTTTTACTACTCTCACTAAATCAACACAACTAATTTAAGATATTATTAAGGATACTTAAATTTATGTTAGTTTAATGTCCCATGAGATACATCTTCTCAAGATATCATTGAAGCTATCTTACATGTTATCTGCTCATAAATGTGCACTAGTGCAAGCTTCAAGCGAAAATAAATTCTCAACATGAATTCTAAAGTAACTTTAGACTCATGTTACGATAACAAATGCTTTCTAGCATTTTGTATAATATCTTTGACAGTAAAATATGGAGTGATGACTTTATGAATGCATTCTGCTAAAGCACACATGGCTTAGGTCCTTTCTTAGATTCCATTCAAAGATTTTGTAGCAATTAATGTGATCGATGAAGTCAAAAGACTTCTAGATGCTACAGGAACAATTATGATAACTATCAAGATAAAGCATAGTTCACATGCTCTACATTATTACTATATTACTGGATACACAATTAAAGATCATCAACATCATGGTCATGAGGAGTTGCGAAAAAACTCAACCTTTATGCCTTTACTAAAGGAACCATAAATTAGGCTAGTAAGTATGCTAAATTTGTTAGTACTTGCATGGCAATTATTTATAATCAGATTGGGGAAATCATAGTGCTACAAGAAGAACAAATGCCTAAGACTGATATTGAAACAAGATCATATTGAGCTTGATAAGAAAGCTACAGGCTATGTGGAAAGTTTGAATTTGTTTCGTTATTCATTTTCAAGCCATGGAGGAAAATTTTTGTGATTCTATAAATGGCATGTTGTTTTGTGATGCATGTAAGTAGAAGCTCACAAGTTTTGGACATGAAGGAATTGTGCACAAGGGGCATAGCCAACTTGCCTCTTTTCACACACAATTCAAAAAAAGATGCACAAAATTAATTTAAATACAAAAGATTTCCACCTCGGAAAACAACCATTTGTCCACCATTACATCTTCCCCCCACTATGTTCCACCTTGGAATACTAAGAGAGACAACTGTTTGTCCACCATTATACAACATTATCAACAAAAAAGTGATGGTGCTTTTTCTTCTACCTAGATCACTCTTAACCACTCCATAAAGCTTATTTTACCACATCAAGTCAAGCCTATTGGGAATTTCCACTATCTTTTCATAAAAAACCTAATTAGGATGACACAATGCAAATCTTTTTTATCCATGAGCTACGAATATCAATGTGGATACAATCAAGCTTCAAAAAAGGATCCATTTTTGCAACTAAGTTAGGCATTCTAGATTAAGACTTGAGTTTTAAGGAATAAATGGGTTCTTGATTTCATTTAAGGCCCTTTGACATTGCATAGAAGTGGAGCTTTTCAAAGTTGAGTTTGTGATAATTATAACTCACACTTTAAACCATAGTAAATTGGTCCTAATAATAATGTCGTTGCAAGCTTGCAAATGGAGATTTCCACTCTAAAATTACCAACTCAAAAGAATCAATAGAGAAACCACTCTTTAAATTAATGAGTACTCTATATAGACAAAGAAATTTGTTTTTATACTTGTAGGCTATGCCAAACCATCAGAAGGTGGTGAGGGAGAAGCCTTCATTGACTAGTGTCCATGAAGCCCTCATGTGGTGCCTCTTCGCTCTCAAGGGTCAAACCACTAAAGTGGCTTGAACATTGAAGCTAATTGAGATACAAATGGTAAGAAGCAACATGGAAAAGAGAGTCCTGGGTGGGCCTTTTATATACCGAGGACTACCCACCTATTGTTAATGGATGGATCTAATCTAAATGCTCCATTGGCACTCCCTTTACACACTTGTGTGACACCTCTTGCCTTACATAAGAGATTTCATGGGTAGGTGCTCAAGCTTGGGCACCTATTGCCCAACCGATCAAATTCAAGTAATGTATCCTCCCCCATCAAATGCTACCTTTTGTAAAAGATTGTTGCCTAAGTTGTTGTGTATAAGCCCCTTGCTCATTGAAGACTCTCCAAGACATTTTTGGGCTACCCAAAGGTTGGGCACCAATGCAACATTGTCTAGCAAAGTGGCGAGTCGTGAACGAGAGAGGTGAGATAAGTCCACATAGGAAAGATCAATGCTATAAATTTTTTTGCTATGCCTTTAGAATAGCAACTGAGATTTTGAATATATTAGTGAAAAAACCGTATGTTTTGAGACTAAAACTGGCATGCCTTGCTACCTGTTTCCACTTAGGGCCAAATGCCAACATTCAATTGAACACATCGAGCTCAACGAGTTTCCATGTGAGGTTGCCATCTCTGCATTCAGTTCAAAAATAGGATCCACCAAGAATTTGTGGATCAGTTTTGCCATTCAAATGTTGGCACCCGCACAACACTAGTCTACGTGGAAACAGGTCATTGGAGATTGCCCCGTAATTTGAAAATTTTGGCCTACCCTTACAACGTAGCCTTGGCAATGGTTCTACTTTGGCAAAGCTAAAATAGGAGAGTTTTTAAATTTCATAAATTTCAAATTTCTCATTGACCTTTGTTAAAGCTGTCAACCCAATAAATGGGACAATTATGCACAACTAACGATTTTGGGTCTCTCTCTCTCCTTCCCTAATTCCACCACTCGTCCCTAGCCTACACACCCTTCGCCTCCCCATTCTCTCTCTTATTCCCTCACTCCACCACTAGTCTCTCTCTTAGAAGTTAGCTTCTCTCACTCCACCACTCATCCCTAGTTCCCCCCCCCTTGGCCTCCCCATTTAGTTTGGGCAGGCCTATTGAATGACATGTGTCATTCATCTTTTTTCCCTTGTTGCTCTTACTAGTAACATGACCGGTTATTTTTCCAGATGTGGGAAAGACGTCAAGCTGGAAGGGAAGGGGTCCATACTCCACACGGAGTAGTGGCATACGTGTGTGGAATCTGGATCATTTATCCAACAAATGAGGTGGTGCTCCACACGTGTGTCGATGATGAGCAAGGTTGACCTATATCCTACACAAGTTAACACGTTGTACAAATGGGTCGCAAAAAGTTCTCATAAATACATATCTATCCAATCATCTTGAATGCCGTGGAACTGCTATTATGATTTTGACTGAAAAGTTATGGTCAGAAACGATCAAAGACGGCCATGAAAACATCAACGTAAAGGAATCGCACAAAATCATTCACAGAATCGACGGAAGGAATTCAATGAGGGGACTTACGAAATCGACCGGGATTTCTTTCGTAATGAACATTGCGGAGAGAAACGATGGAAATCATGGACGAAAGCGACCAACACAAACATCGCTACGTAAAGAGATCATTCGCTGATCAATATCAACGGAAGTATTTCACACTCGACGCTTACGAAATCGACGGAATATATTCGTTCAGAAACGACGAAAGAAAGCGACGAACTAAAACAATATCTACTCGTAGAATCAACGAAAGGAATTCAGAGAGGCGACGCGACACTCGCGAAATCGACAGAACTTGTTCGTCAGACACCCCGACGACATTCCCATGGGGATTGTGAACTGAAGACCCTTTGAACAGCCTCACGTTTGTCGAAAGGTTGGGCGTCTTTCCCTAGATTCATCTCGCACTGATCACATTCTTACACAAGAATTTATCCGGCACTCAGGTTAGTCTCTGTAACATCATACTAACATGTCCTTTCCACAGACGTGCCAACGCACACAAAACCCTTAAGATTGAATTCCCAACCCCGACCTACTGTGCGCAGCAAGAATGCTCGCGGCGCTGATGAAGAGGATTGGCACACTTCACGAATCGTCTGCGACTCTGAATTTCTGAGGAATCATAAACGACGCATGTAAAAGTGCAGTACCATTTTTCTAAAGGTCAAGCCCCGCACGTATGAACGCATCCTCATTCCCCAGTCAGTAGTACTCAGTACTCCGATAAACATTCGTAATCTCAAACTAGACGATGGAAGAGTGTAAAACGAAACTGTTCTGGGTCAGTTCAGTAAATTCAGAACAAAATTTTGATCCTCGCGAGTCGCGAATCGCCAGTGATGCGACTGGCCGCAAGTGTACTCAACTATCCATATCAAGGCTGGGAGGATCAGTGGAGCATTGCGACTAGTTGACGATACCGATTAGCGACAGACGGAAGGTGTTTTTCTTTACTAGGGGCCACGCTTTACAAAAATTGAGTGGCGGACAGGCGGTGAGCAGGCAAAAGGAGGGAGGAATATCTCGGACGGAGGGCGACGGAGCCAAATCTATCGTGGAAAGGTGACAATATCTAAGCATATGCGCACGACGTGTCGAGCTCTGTGCATGAAGCATGTTAGGATTGAAGTGGCGTAACTGCGCCCCGAGCCTGCGTAAGGGAAAGGAGAAGGATCGAGATCGTCGATATGCATAGTTTCGTTATAATTTTGGATCAAAGCTCGCCGGAAAGTCTGAATGAGCAGCGTCGTGCTCGCCAGAAAACGTTGGATTAGCCGGCGAACTTGATAGTGTAGCTGGAGAACGCAATGCAAACGATCGAAGATGATGATTCCCAAAATCAATCCGTGCAAGGATGCATCGAAGCTTCATGCAGCAAAAATGCTAGTTGGCAGCAGAAACCACCAATGCTTGATGGGCGGATGCTTTGGTCACAGCGAGCAAATTCATCTGCTTTGTCTCCGCGAGCAAATTCACCTGCTCTTCTTGCACATTGCTACCTTCCTTGCCTTCCCAAGAGTGGAATTCTATCACAGCAGCAGCTGCGTCAGCTCCTTTGGCGTCCATGGTTGCATTCAGTCGCCTCGCGGCCTTCGACACCTCGAGCCCCCAATCGCTCCTGAACACCACGTACAAAATGGAGCATGCACATGCACACTGCGCAGCAAACATCCCGTACCACAGCCCTGCGAATCCCACCTGCATCTGAAACGCAATCACAACCGCTACTGGCGTGCCCAGCAGATAGAAGGACCCCAGGTTGATCCTCGCCGCTACAGCAGGCCTTGCACTTCCCCTCAGAACTCCGCAGCCCGTCGTCTGAGGACAGTTTCCCAGTTCGCATAGCCCCACGAGCGGCATCACCAACGCTGTTAAGCCCAAAACGCTCTCGTCTGTCGTGAAGATTCGACCCCATCTGTTCCTAAATATGGACGTCCATATTACGTGAATCAGAGCCACCACGAACGCAACGCTCAACGCAACGAATGTCGCAAGCCTAGCCTTGTCTGGTCGGTTTGCCCCTAACTCATTGCCGATTCGTGTCGACACAGATGCGCTCAACGCCAGCGGGATTGTGTACATGAGGGACGTTGTTTGGAGGAGAATGGCGGTGCTTGCTACAGCAACTTTTGGGTTTGGAAGATAGCCCGCGAGCAACGTGAGGATCTCATACCACCACCACTCCAAACAAATTGCAAAGCAACTGGGAAGCGCAAGGCTCCAGAGAGGCCACCATTCCTGCAAGGCAGCTATCGACCAGCCCGTCCATGTTCGCTTGTATACGCCAGAGAAGGAGAGATATGCCAAAAGAAAGAGTACCATGTTGAGATTTGTGCAGCACGCTGCAATTGCAACCCCGGGCACGCCAAGCTTCAGGACGAAGACGAGAAGGATGTTCAGAGGAATGTGAAAGAGCACAGCCAAGGCGGAGCACCACATCATTGGAGCTGTGATGCCTTGAGAACGTAAGTACACCCGTAACGGTTGCAACAGACAGTTTACGAGCAAATCTGGCAGAGAGAAGAGGCAATATGTGCTCGCCACAGCCGTAATACTAGCATCTTGCCCCATCCACAGCAGAATTTCCTGGAGATTGATCCATAAGAGGCTGATGGGAATACATGCAGAGAGCAATATTAAAATGGTCCTCTGCAAGCACAGACCGATCAGAGGCCAGTTCTCTGCGCCGAAAGCCTGCCCACATATAGGATCCATGCCAGAAGCGAGGCCAAAAAGGACGGAATAGCCTGTTATGTTCGTGAAACCAATAGATAGTGCGCCGCCCGCAAGTTCTAAGCCCCCAAGTCGTCCGAGACAAAGGACAGACACCATCGCTCTCACAAAGACTACAAAGTTCATCGCAGTGACGGGAACAGCGATTCTCCCGAGCTTTTTCAATTCCTCCAGGACCTGCATTTTATGGGCACACGTGAGGAACCAACACTCTTCCGTCTCTAGGAGATATGAACCTTTACCCAAATGAGCAGGCCATTCCACAACGCTAACTGTAATGACCCAATTATTTGGAAAAGTAAGGAGTGAAGAAGGAACCTGGTATAGGCCGGTGTCTCTTTCGGAGACATTAGCGTCGCCATTCGGAATCCTGTGTTGGCGTTCCGCAAAACTCCCCATGCATGCGTCTGGGGGGTTCGGGGGGGGGGCAAGGCTGTCGATGGGCAGCTAGAGGACAGTAAGGTTCGAAATAGGAAGCGAGAAGCCAATGAAAGCATGCCAATGCAAGTCGATGGAAGGGAGCTGTTCAACAGATTTGAGAGAGAGTTGGGAAATATGGGTACACTTGTTCTGTGAAAGAAGACATGAAGCAGGAGTTCAAGGAGACTGTTCCTAAGAGAGCGAATTAAGCTGCTTGATATCCAGCTACAGCCAGAGACAGAACTCGAGTATGTGCAAGCCGGAGGAGAGGAATACGGAGGTTGGCGTATGGGAAGAAGCTAGGATTCCATGGTTGGGAGCATAGTCTGCAAGCAAGAGAAACCGGAGAGACAGTTTAGAAGGCTTGCTGTTTATATAAAGCATGAGACTTGAGGAGTCAGGACTGCAGCAGCAAGCAATTTCTGGAAGAGAAAAAGTTCTGAGTACTCTGAGTAGAGGAGGAGAGATGGAATGCTCGATGCAAACCACGCAACGGCTGAAGGAGCTAAATTGGACACTGGAGTGCAAGGGGAGGGAGCACGGCCTGCAAGCAAGAGAAACCTCAGGGGCAGTGTAAATGGAAGGTAAAGAGTTGCTGTTTATATAAAGGATGAGGGCTGAGGACTGGTCACTGCAGCAAGCAACTTCTGTGAGAAAACACAGCACCGAGTAGAGGAGTAAAATTATAAAATGAAGCTGGCAGACAGGAAGAAATGCAAATTGAATGTGCACGTGTGGTTCAGATGAGTCTCTGGGGTGAGGCCCATGAGGGCATATGGCAAGGGAGCGAAGGGGGAGAGGGCATATGGCAAGGGAGCAAAGGGTACCCGTAATTTTCCAGTCCAATGCACAGTATTTATATCTCAAGAAGGACTGAGCTTTCCATCGTATCATTGTCTCTCAGGTCTCTTGTAAGGATTTCCAGTCCAAGGGACTAAAGTCTGAGCGTTGATTATTAACTAGTTTGTGTTTCAGTTCCAGAATCCACAGAGGCTTCATGATCCGGAGGATCAAATGAGCAGAGATATGGAAGTGGATTCATCGAATGCAATACGTATGATAGCTTTGCGGTTACTGTGCAGCAGCCAGCTGCTTGAATGACCAACAAGCCATAGCCATGTAGCCATAGCCAGCAGGATGGTGCGCGCTGCAACATCTCCCCACTTCCCAACACAACATCAAGATTGAGCTCAGAGCTGCAAGGGGGTGGCTCTCCCCTGCTCCTTTGTCCAATCAATCAATCAATCAAGAAGGCCTTCATCACTACTATCGCCTATCAACATTATTCCCCCCTGCTGTAACTAGAAGCATCAACCGAGGAGCCACCATTACTGCACTCAGTGTCTTGAGTGTGAGGCTCCCGCAGACATATATATACCACTGACCAGCCAGCTTTCTCCGTCTTTATTAACTCTTGCTTTTATATCGTAGCAGTTGTATATGCATCGCCTTTTACTCAAGACTTCACAAGTTTACATCCATATATATTATATATAAGTTATGTTCATGGCGCCTTCAATGTATGGCGGGATATCCTATTAGACTTTGTCAATGAGCATTGACTTGACGACACATTGCAATTTGCCACATCCTCCACTCCGCTCTCATGTCTCATCCACTTGACTTGACCCACGTTGCTTTAATAAGGTTTGGGTAAGGTTAAGTTCCTAACGCACCATGATTCGAGCGACTATGCACCATGATCATGATCAAAGCTACTACACACGTTGCTTTATTGAAGAGTTGGATCAGGTTAAGATCATAGCCCACCATGATCCTCTAGAGTGACTATGCACCATGATCATGATCAGAGCTACTACACAAGTAGTATCTGATTTCTTATTAATAAAAGCGGGCATATTCTACCCCCCCAAAAAAAGTTATGGTCATTACAAGGCCTGGGTAAATGTGGGTAGAAGCAAGAGCATCGGCAACAAGATTGTCACAATCTCTAGGACCAAGATAATGAGCCTATCAACATTGCTTACCCATTTGACATGAACATAATAGGTATTCCACCAAGCTTTGTGGCATAATGGTGTCATCATCCAAGCACAACCTTTGCCTTAGGGCCAAGGACCCTCTCAGTATAACTTTGTTTAGAGGAACTTCCTACGTATTTTATAGTTGCTAGAATATGGCATACAAAAGCAACAGCCTAGTGCTACTGAATATTTTCTCATGCCTGTAATTCCATGCTTCAGCCATGATTAAATAAGGAAGTCGTGCACCAAGATACAAAGGTGGAGACTGATAACAAAGCCCACAAAAGAAGATTAGAAGGCAAGCATGGGCTTATTTAAGGGCAGCTAAGCATTCATCCTTGATGCCACTTTTGCAATGCCAGCAATAGAGAGTGCTTATGCTTTATCACAGCATCATTGTGTTAGCATCCTTGTTCCAACAATTTGGGCCACGCTCAGTTTATTAATACAATGGCTATTTGAATGCTTTTAATAGGCCCGACCAAGAAATCATGTTTCCTAGCATCTCCATCACCAAGCATATCTTGCTAGCAAGGACATGGAGATGGAACATAGTGGAGGTTGGCAATGCTACACATGAGGCAATTTAAATAGAGTGTGGTACAACCTGGCATTATGGTGGGCATTCTTTCAAGAAGATCCTCCATGTCATGGCTAGCATTTTAAGCATGATGGGCTTGGCCTCCCTAACCCAAAGCAAGTAGGGTCACCATCAAGGCCAACAAGTTCTCCCTTGCTAATCCATCCTGACTACATTGTTGATGTCGATCATGCTAATCCCAAGTCGGCCACCTGTTTTCATTCTATGAGAGAGAGCAAATGGATATTACAACTTGTATTACATCTTAGATTATAGTCATGCGTGTAGACCTCATATTCGTGTGCATTTGAGGGGAAAGGTGAGGCACTTTTTGGCGAGATAGTTCATTTCAAAGGATTGAATGAAAGCAAGTAGGGTCACCATCAAGGCCAACAAGTTCTCTCTTGCTAATCCATCCTGACTACATTGTCGATGTCAATCATGCTAATCCCAAGTGGGCCACCTGTTTTCATTCTATGAGGAGAGCAAATGGGATGTTACAACTCTTATTACATCTTAGATTATAGTCATGCGTGTAGACCTCATATTCGTGTGCATTTGAGGGGAAAGGTGAGGCACTTTTTGGCGAGATAGTTCATTTCAAAGGATTGAATGAAAGGAAGGGCTATGCCTCCAACCTGCAAGACTGCATCGAATGGAGATTAATCCAATGGGACTGTTGGATGCAATTGTGCCGAGATGCAACCATATTCGTAGTGTGCAATGATGAAGATGATACATTAGAGCTCATTCCTAAATGCGACAAAATGACATTATTTTTGTGTGCATGCACCATTACTACTAGGTTGCCCAATTTTAGATCTAGATATCTTGAATTGTGTAAACAAAGTCGTTTGGAGCTATCCCGATAGAGTGGATGGGGGGTTTTGCGACCTCCATTAAGCCTCCAAACCTCCATTATGCTCTCTAGGTGGAGTCCAAGGCAAAGAAGATACGCTGGGTGGAGTTCAAGGCAAATTTGGCACCTCTGATTATAGCTGTGGAGATTCAAGAATGAGTCTCGAATGAGTCTACTGCATGTGGCCGCGAATATCCCCCTGAAATGATTATTTTCTCTCCCTATTTGAGGGCTTGTGGCCGGGCTCTTATCTCCATCCCAAGTGAGGCCCATAGGATTTGGGACAACCTAAACTGTAGTCTTGACCTTAATCGGGGCATTTTCATGCTCAATCATTTGCAGGACTCTTTAAAGGACTAGCTCACAAGTGAGATGGCGCCACGCTGGCGAAAGGCAAGTGTGGGAATTGAAAGCTCGTTGCTTGCATTTTACTTCATATGTATGACCGTGAGTCCGGGACTGTGTAGTATGTACTAAGTAGTCTGATGAGTGGAGTTCAAGGCAAATTTGGCACCTCTGATTATAGCTGTGGAGATTCAAGAATGAGTCTACTGCATGTGGCCGCGAATATCCCCCTGAAATGATGATATTCTCTCCCTATCTGAGTACCTGTGGCCGGGCTCTTATCCCCATCCCAAGTGAGGCCCATAGGATTTGGGACAGCCTAAACCGTAGTCTTGACCTTAATCAGGGCATTTTCATGCTCAATCATTTGCAGGATTCTTTAAAGGACTAGATCACAAGTGAGATGCCGCCACGTTAGCGAAGGCAAGTGTGGGAATTCAAAGCTCATTGCTTGCATTTTACTTCATATGTATAACCGTGAGTCCGGGACTGTGTAGTATGTACTAAGTAGTCTAGTTTTTAGCTGATGAGACATGACTTGCTTTCCTTTCGTTCATGATTTATAATAATCCAACATCATCATAGGACCTCGAGAGTCGAGGCTCTTGCGTTTTGTGTGCTCTTTTGGCAAGTGGATTCTCGGACCCCTGAAATTTGAAGGCCTGTCCTAAAGTTCATATTGAAGGACAAAATCTATCATTGGCCTTTAAAAGTAAGTAAATAGGGGTAAATACATGTATTTACATGCAAAGATTTGCAACCTTGTTCAATTGTTGGCCTTCATTTGCAACCTCCTAGAATGCCTAAAGGGCTTTGAAGGTCGTGGAAGGCTTCAAATTTCAAGGCCTTCACCTTTGTACTTGCAACTTGGCTTCTTTCGCCCATTATGAGACTCCAGCTTCCAACTTCCGACATCCAGCCTCAGTCGCAGTCTCGTCGCACTCCAGAAATTGAAGGAGACACACTCACTTTTCACTCTTGTTGCGTTCTTGAGATGGGCCGATTTTTGTGCGCCGCCCTCCAATTACCGCACTGCAGAAATTGAAGGGGACACACCCACTTTTAAGCCCTCCTTTGCTTTCTCATCCTCTTGTTGCGTTGTTGAGATGGGCACTCAGGCAGTGCAAGAACTACCTACTGCTGTTTTTTGTGCGCCCTCGAACCACAGACCTGCCGATCGAACGACGGATGGACGGAATCAACGGATCGTTGTCAACAGGACCACCCATTGTCACCACTTATATTGTTAACAGGAAAACCCATCGATCCCATATCCGCTCAGTGGATCGGTCGACGATCGTCTGCAACTAGTTGCAGGGAAAGATCCAAATTTTGATAAGCTATTCCGAAGACAAATCGTCCCCCAATTCAACGCGCTTGATTACCCACGTGCAGGCCTTTTAGGAGTAATTTGATCCGGATAAGAACTGAACTTTATCTTTATGCTATGAGCAACTTGGTGAACTTTATCCTATATGTTCATTCATACAATAGTAACCTCGTGTTGCTTCTTGGCTCAAGGCATGCCTACATGCTTGTGCTTGGTATGAAGTCTCTACTTTTTCCACTTGTATACTAGCACTACCTGGTGATGTGGTAAAGTAGTATGAGGCTCAAAATTTGACTTCCAAAAGCTATTACGCAACTCGAAAAATTGCTAAACAACTGGTATGAAGCTACAAAATGGATTTTACAGTTTATGATGTTTATTCTGAGAAAGTCGCCGAAATTGGGGAAATTTTTGCTTTTGAACTTGAAATATTGTTAGGAATATCAAATATGCAACTGAAAATACTTCTACAAAGGTATGAAACAAATTATACAATTGGCAAATTGATTATGATTCTGGTTTCGGAGATAGAACTCTAAAGAACTATTTATAATTGCTAAACTTCACTAAAAAGCTCTTGATAAGTTGAAAAGCTAGCAAAGTAGTAATATTAAGGTGAAAACTATAACTATATTGCATTTGTTGTATGTGCTGAAGCATGGATTAAAATTTGAGCTATAAATGATCTTTCAAAATGCAGCTTATGTATGCTAAGTGCATTTTGTGTGTGTGTGTGTGTGTGTGTGTGTGTGTGTGTGTTTAGATTTAATAATCCCATCAATAAATGAACCATACAATTAATTCAATCATTTGGATAACTATAAAAAGTTGGATATGAAAAACAAATTTGACGTAACTTTTGACAATATTGCAATCCAAACATTTTTTTGGTAAGGACTTGAGCAACAAGATTGGAAATAGATTTTTTCTTTATGTTGAGTTTGCAAATTTTAGCAAATAAACAGCACAAAAGTGTCGAATCCATTAGGTAGTCCAGGCGTGCATGCGTACACACGCGTTCACGTGCGTGCATGTGTGTGTGTGTGAATGCATATGCGCACATGCACATGCACATGCACGTGCATGCGTGCATGCGTGTGTGTGTGTGTGTGTAGAAATAAGTGTTTGTGTGTGTGAGATATAGTTACTGATCAAATTTGTGTGTGTGTGTGTGGCCCACCCCCAACCTAGAGGATAAGACCACATGGTGGGGAGTAAGCCCACCATAAGGAACTTACTCCGCACCTATTGACAATAAGTGAATCAAAGTGGATCTGTATGATAAGTGTCAATATGAAAAAATGATGCCAATAGTAAATGTGTAAACCACTTCTGCAAAATAGATATAAAAGTTAGTAAAAAATAAGGCGGATCACAAAATGACTAGGGATTATCCATGCTAAAGAATTATCCAGTGGATGTGAATTAACAGTATGGCACTAGCACCAAAGGCTAGTTGGGAAATCAAAGCATGTGTTTAGATTAAAAAGTCCCATCAATAATGGAGCCATACAATTAATTCTATCAATTGGATAAAAAGTAAAAAAAGGGAAACATATAAGGAAAAAATGTTTAAGACATCTAAGTTGAAAAATGCAACAACTAGAGTTTGCAAAAATTTCAGTCAAAATTAAGAATTTTTAATAATATTGAGTTTGATAAACATAATATTGAAAAAATATGTGGAATCCTCATGTAGTCGAGGTTCCAATAAATTTTTCCAAACACTAGGACCTTTTATTAAGACATAATATAGTCCAAGGGGGGGAAATTTTAC
Organism: Dipteris shenzhenensis; assembly: GCF_047967505.1. Classification (NCBI taxonomy): domain Eukaryota; kingdom Viridiplantae; phylum Streptophyta; class Polypodiopsida; order Gleicheniales; family Dipteridaceae; genus Dipteris; species Dipteris shenzhenensis. Next base: position 34,224,198 of record NC_141612.1, read on the forward strand.
CTAAGGAGAGAAGGGGTAGGCTCATAGAATAAAATTAAAAATAAGCTTAAAATATGGGTGTTTAGCCATATCAATTAATTAGAGAAAAAGGTGCAACAATACTCAATAAATTAAAGAAGATAATTTAAGGCCTAAGGTATAGATATAAGGGGGGGGTGTTAAGTAAAGGTGAGAAAGTGTGTGCACACATAATGAGTGCATGTAAGTAAGAGAAGTGTGTGTGTGTGTGTGTGTGTGTGTGTGTGTGTGTGTGTGTGTGTGAGAGAGAGAGAGAGAGAGAGAGAGAGACTAGCGCATAGAAATATTAATTAAAATTTAGTAAACTAAAATATTTTTTTCATTTATTTATTGTTTCAAATGAAACCTTAGAGTAGTTTCTAGAGGATTGGCTCATATGGTAATCGATGTTTGATGCGTCAAAGGTTATACAAAATGTTTGCATGTAGAGTATATTGATTGGAAAAACACAATCACATGGCATATAAATTAAAACGTTGATATTTGATGCATAAAAGGTTATCCAAAATGTTTCCACATAGAGCATATTGATTGGAAGAATAGAATCACATGCATATAAATTATAGATTCTTCATTCGAACCTTCCAAGAATAAATATAAAGTCTCATTTTATATCTTGGAGTATTTTTTAGATTTTCTTTCAAAATGCCAATTATATTAAGAGTATGGTCAACAGACCTATATACAAAAATTAAGCCCAAAAATGGGCTTGAGCCTTAAGGCCTACATTGCGAACAGTAGCACTAGCTTATAAGGAGAAAACTTTCCACATGCATCATAGCAGCACCCACTATGGGGTCTTCCTTGAGTAGTAACCTTCCAAAGTCCCTAAGATACGATTTACATAGCACCGTGATGACTGGGACCCTAAAGTTGATTTGGACATGATGCTGGAACACCTGCCTATTCCTGACCCCCCAAATGCTAATAAGTGTTGCAACTCTAAGGTATGGCCAAGTAGTAGCAAGCATCGACAGAGGCTTCCAAGCGTCAGCCAGTAGTGGCATAACCCAATGAGACCCTAACGTGAACTTCGTCATCAAGCCTGATTGTCGAACTGCTTGCTCGAGCTTCTGCCACAAACTTCTCGAACTATTGGGCATTTTCACAGCAAATGATGAAGATCTTCCACAGGACGCAAGAAGGATTAACCTGGAACCTCTTATGCAGTTTACCCCTAATAGGTAGCCACTGATTCATAATTTTCCACAATAAAAATTTTGCTTTGCCACTGCACACCCTTTCCATACATCTCTTCGATGGGCTTTCCACCATGCTTGACTATGTCTCAGACCCCAATTACGGTTCAAGAGTAGCGAACATTGTTTTTTGTTACTCAACGGGGGGTCTTTCTTATCACCCACTGACGATCCTTCACCCCTTGTGCTGCAATTACATTCGACAGCTAGTTGTTGGGGATCCGTTCCAACATAGCTCTTAGGAGGTCAAATTCTCCATCAGAAAGGGGAAACTCCACAAATGACTTCCAGTCGGCTTTGCAATCGTCCCAGACATCCTTCCAACATCGAATCCCTTTTTTGAACAGTCCCCTTGCCCTTACAATGTCATGGGATGTAAAAGCCTCACCTTCCTTGCCTACTACCCTGCTCCACTAGATGCTCTCATAGAGGCTTCCATCCCCTTTCAAGCCTTTTCTGCCTTTCCATGTAAACAATTCCTACACGTGCTCCATGCACTTACCAAACTGGTGACCAAGTTTGAACCCACGATGCGAATTGGAAAGGGGGAGAGTAATTTGTCATACCATTCAAGCCCTCTCCAAGTCCCCATGCCTTGCTTTTGGATCTCTCTATGTAGTCCTTAGTCACTTCCACCCATGGCAACTTTCTATCGAACATGCGTGGGAGCCATTTCCCTATTAAGGGTATATTCTGAATCCTTGGATCCGCTAGACCCACTCCTCCTTGAAGTTTAGGAGCCTTCAGTGGCTCCCACAGAATGTAGTGCATCCGCTTTCTGCCATCTTCTTTGGCCCACATGAAACCCCTAAACAACGCCTCTATCTCTTACCACTGAGTCTTTCTGAAGTGCCATATTGAAGCCACGTAGGTCATGGATGTTGCTAGGATGTGCTATATTACCAGACAACAGGCATTCCAGCCAATCTTGATGCCGCTCCATGCTTTCAATTTTGCTTTCAACTTGGCTTTGAACCAGTCAAAGCACTGACAGAGTGTGACATCCAATGGGAGCCCTTAGATACCGGATGATTTCCCCTATTGGAACAATCTGAACTTCCAAGTCCTTAAGGGGGGAGGGGAGGGTGTCAGAACTAGTCCTCAAGGCAAAAGTCTTGGACTAGCTGCATTTTGAGCTGGAAGCTTTGCATAAGACTTTGAGAGTCTCTAGGAGGTGCGAAACAATTGTCATAAGAGGCACCATGCACATCATGAATAGCAAGGGAACTACCGGGCACCCTTGTCTCACCGATCTTTGGAGTTTGAACCGACCAATAGCTCCCCCATTGATAGACAGCATAGCAACAACGTTCCCAAACAAACAACTGACCTTGTCAATGAACAACTGCCCAAACCCAAGATGCTCCAGAGTCACTAGGATGAAGTCCCACCTTATTCTGCTCACAGGCATCTGTGAGACCTGCATTCCCACACAATAGCTCCCAAGCCTCATGCTCAACCCTAGAAATGACCGCCCATTAATGAGCTCTATCAATAAGGCTCCCAATACTATTCTAGTCTCCCCCAAGAACCCAATGCACATAAGATTCCACCGACGCTAAGAAATTCCAGCACTCTATCCTTTCCTGCATTGAAATAAGGGCATATACACTAGTGACACCGAAATCAAAGCCATTATGACAGACCCTCACCCCTACCAACCAACGCTTTTGGTTTCTAAATGATTCCTTTGGTTGTAAATGTTTATAGACAAGCACTGCTACTCCACCCCGCCCTCTGTTTAGACAATTAGAAAAGATAGAATACCCCAGACGATTGAAAGCAAACTAAAAAGTGTCCTCACATCCACACCACTTTTTAAAGTAGAATGGTACTTGGATTTATCCTATGCATGACAGCTAAGTAGCCTTTCTGTTTTGCCTTGTTAGAACAACCTCTAACATTCCATGAAAATACACAAACCAATGCCCCCACTGACACTACCTTCAGCACCCTTTGCCTAGTGTGTGAGCGCTTTGTGCATACCTTTAAAAATTTTGAATTTGTTTTCCCTACCCACACCTGATTCCCTGATGGCCTCCTTAATTCCTTTGGATAGCGTCCTCATGTGCACCACTTGACTACCCTCGGTTGTCTCCAATGGGGTTGGCTTTTTTGATACTTTTCTTCAATTGGGTCTCTTATGATGGTTCACATCGGGCATTTCCTCATCTCTAGGATCACCATGATCGTGGTGCCCCAAGATCTGCCATGCCCAACTCTAAAGATGTAGAGTCTGGCAGCATAGACGATCAAGAGACTATCACTGATCCAAACCAGCATTCTCCACTTTATTTCCCTGGGATCATGGGGAAAGTAAATGCATGCCAACTTCATCATGAACTAATCGTGTCTTTTCTTTCTTTTTGACTGTTCTCCATTGGTCATCAACTGATCAATTAGCCTCACTTGACATTGCTGCTTCACTTGGGGCATCCTTCATGTGGATAGGAAGTGGAAGGCATTCTTGGCCTGTCAAATTAGTCGTGTGCTCATTTTCCTTTTCTTCGACCATCTTGTTAAGAGTTTCCAATCCTTCCTTGCCTTAAAATTCCAAGGGATCAGTTCTTTTGCCCAACATCAGTGCCGTATTGCTCGTTTTCAAGGGGTAATTCCTTACGAAGTGACTCAATCACTTACAAACAAGACATGCATTCGAGAAAGGATTAAACCTGAACTGCAATTGGGGGTCCCTCAAGAAATTTGACATCCATAAATTATGGAATCTCCTATGTTCTGTCCCAAAGAATCCATACTCTTTTCCTCCCTGTTAACACTTGCACTGAAGGTGGGATTTGTAGAATCTTTCCAAGGGTAGACACTAGCGTCCCCAGCATATTTGGACCCATGACGGTAGGCTAGGGAACTCATTTCATACAGGACAATCATGCAAGAGAAAATGATCAACACTAAACTCCGAGCTCCATGGAAGAACCAAAACAAGAGCACTGGAGAACTGGAATGCCCTCCCAACTATTTCATTACACAACACCTCCGCAATGCACTGCACCAAAAAAAACTCTCAATGCTCACCCCAAGAATCAAGATGAGTAGAAGTTGGCCAAAAGATCACATTCAAAGAGTGTGAACTCGGCCAGCTCATTTGGGGACAACGGTATTCGGCCTGTGAGAAAAAGATACACCTCCCTTGACGAGGCATTCAAAATCAAGGCGCAAGTCTATTGGTTGAAGCTCACAAACATCCTAGTGACATTTGTCAGTCTCATACCATGGCTTGTGTTCGACCTCCTTGGTGCTTTAGGCACCTATGCCAAAAGCACCCTCCTGAACTCTTCGTCAGGGAGTGGGGAAAATCCTCCTTTGAGTTTTTTGGCCAGCACATTTGTATATGATGGTGTATCTTCCTACATGTCCTTGGCATCTTTTCCTCCTTGTTTGACAGCTCCATCTCATCATGCATCGGCTTCTCATTCAGAGCGACTGAATGATCTCCATCGCTCTTTTCGCTCATCTTTTCAATGAGAAGATCATTCTAGTAGGGTTTTCCCCTAGTGGTCCCAAATGGAGCCCCATTAACCAACTAGTAGCCCCTAGTGGTCCCAAATGAGCCCCATTAACCAACACACTGAGAAGATCATTCTAGTAGGGTTTCCAAATGGAGCCCCATTAACCAACTATACGAGGTCAAGCAGAAGGAGACTGAGTCCCTTCATGATTACATTACTCGAATCAAGCACTTGAACTCACGGTGCAAACCGCATGAGAGGATGAGCAATGCCCAAGATTAGTATGCTCTTTGAAGAGGCAAGCATATCTAATCTTGTAATCATCCTATTAATGCTAAATTTAAAATCAAGATATGGATGTTTAGACATGAGCATGACCACCCTCTTTCTATAAGTATTTTGATTAGATTCTCTTTGCTTATGCATTTGACCACCCTCTTTCTTCAAACATTCTTATTGAATTTGATTTTTAGGTTACTTTAGCCCTTGCTTCCAAAAGGCAATACCATTTTGTCATCAAGAAGCAAGGAAAAGAAAATTTTAAATGCATTGGGAATGGAGTACAACAAGATTCATGCATGTCCAAATGATTGCATCATTTTTTTAAGGTACATATGAGCACATTAGAGTTTGTGCAAGCTATAGTGAATTCGACTACAAGGAAGACACAAACTATAGTGAATCCTACCACAAAAGATTTAGAGGTACCTAAGAAGGTTTACAACACATGTCAATTGTAGCATCCATTAAATATATGTTTCGATGTGCATCATTGTGATTGGCTCAACCTATGGACTTGTATGCATTCCATGGATGGAAGACATGCTTCCTCATAGGGCCATGGGACTCCAAGCTCCATGACCATCTCTTTGTAATGAATGCCACATCATTTGAGTTGTGCAGCAAGACTGCTATATGCTTAGGTGAAAATATGAAGGAGAAAGGACAAGGAGAGAAATCACAAGTAGCTTCATCAGAGGTATCTCAAACTGTGAAAACCACAAACTTGGGTGAAGCCAAGGAAACAACCCAACCCACCAAGGGCATCAATATGGAAGAGTCGACTACCAACCTGCTGAATCACTTGAGCTAACAATTAAAGAGAGGAATGGCCAAATATACCCCTAGTAATCCCTCAGTAATCCTCACCTATCTCCAAGGCATGATAATGTGTGGTGTGACATTGCACGGGGAATCATCCAACCAACGAGCATCCTGGCCTTAGGGTTAGGCCTACACTCTATTGTGACCATTGTGCTGCACGATAGGGGAATCATGAGACATCAAAATGTCAATATCCTAAAACCATTCCCCAACCCATGTACCAACCAAGGCCACTGCTAACATTGTTGGTGCCTCCAAATCCATCCAACTAGGTACAATTAGCAATACAAGGAGCCATTCCTGCCATACAAGGGCAATTTAGGGCTCAAAATTGCCCATTACCCCCACTACTAGGACCTCAACCACCTCCACTGCGAATCACTTCTATGAACCAAGTGTTAGTGGAGGAACTTCTTACTAATTGGGAAGAACCTGATCATGCCCTTAGTAGGAGTAGTTACTCCCAATACAACAATACTATGAGTCACTCCAACTATATAAGTCATTATGTTATTGCAGGGTGACCAATATATTCCCATCTACCAAATGGCTCCTATCTCGTAGTTGGTAAGCAATTTGAACATATTGACAAGGAGACCATTGATTCAATGCTATACGTGTCAAGCTTCTCATAGGGCTAGTGAGTGTCCATACAAAACAATACCAACTAGCTGGTATCTTGCTACAAGTGCCAAGGACCTCACTTCTTAAGGGATCTCCCATACAAGGATGACCAAACCATAGCAGTGGCAATCGCATTTAATAGGGGTGCACCTATGTGTTCTGGTTGTAGAATGGATCACCTTTACAAGGACTGCTCAATGTAGAGACTAGCAGCATGGCTACTGCACCTAAGAAGTCAAGCCTTAATCTTCTCAACATTGAGAGAGGCCAAATTTCCTCTATATCCTTGAATCTAATTACAAGGGCCCAAGCCAAGGCCTTCTGTAAAGAGTTGCATAAACAAGAAAAAAGGGACAAGGTCAGTACGTTGCAACCTAGAGAGGCAACTCCTTCTACTCACAAAATGCTAAAGGTGCCACTAAGTTTGGAAGGCACCATGATAAGGTAATCATCCAGGATGCATGTAATGAAGACACTTCCACCGTAGCTACATCATCTTCTTCGAGTGGTGCTTCCTCAAATCGAGGCTTGACCAATCTTCCTCCCAAAGAAGTCAAGGAATCACTAAGAACCCTAGAGACACCATGTCCAAAGGTTACGATGAAAACCCAAACCCCTTGGTAGAGAAAGAATGCCTTATTGAGGCTCAAAACCTGGTGCGTGAGTGCCAAGAAAAGTTTGAGCAAAGACTTAAACCAAGCAAGGGAGCAGATATGATCCATCCAAGGCACCAGGTAGTCAATCAAGCCCCTAAATCCTTGCAAGTGCCTAAAAAAGTGGAAGAGGAAATTACCTCATGCTATTCAATGGAGGGGTCCACACTAATGTGGACGTTTCAAGAAGAGCCCACCATGCAATAATTAAAGGAGGATGATAGCATGTCCTTCTATGAATTTGAAGAGCAAGAATCAATTAAAGGAGGATGATCTCAGGATGATAATATGTCCTTCTATGAATTTGAAGAGCCAGAATCAATTCTCTTGGAATCAATCACTAGGCCCCAAGACATTGCTAGATTGGCCTCATTCCTATCCCCACCAAGGTAAAGATGCCCATTATATTACTATAATGGGGTAATCCTACTCTATGGAGAGACCTCTTCAATTGGATGAATGGGCAAACAGGAGCTCCTTAGCCCATTTATCCTAAAATCCAAACGACCCCCAACACTTTCTTAAGGTAACCGTCAACAAATTGGGCCAGTACTTCAAGAATGATGATACAAATACAAGACTACCCCATATCATAACATGATAAACAAGTAGCATCAATCTTTGATCGAGTAGCAGGTGTAAGCATAGTCACTAAGTAGTGCTAGGCCATGTTGTATGACCTAAGATGGATATCACAAATGTCGTAGTCAAGTTGGTTGATGGAGCAACATACCAACCAGTAGGAGTCACACACACACGCACACACACACATTCACTTATTACTTTTTCTCAACATACACACTCACACACTAGCACCCTTTATGATAAGATAATGTAATATTGATGCATTGGTTTGGTGTGATGCAGCCTACCTAAATGACATGGTATCAATAATGGTCTCTGTGCAAACATCGATGTAACATGCACTTTGGCAATGACCTTTGAATTTTTATAGGGGTACCTTGATCACTTTTTAGCTATGTTAACCGTGGCTATGTATAATTGATCCACCTTTTTGGAAAATCCTTAAATTAATGGAAGGGTAAGGCGGCCAAAATTGAGTCACACCTACCTTTGTGGTGCCTTGAATACTTTGTGCTGTCATCTCCCTATTTAACTACCCTCACCCCATATCATCTACGCAGCCTCTATCATCAAACCTATACCCTCTTCTACCCTAGCCTCAACCCGTTGCTCTCCTACTCACTTCCATAATATGATGACTCCCTAGGTCCGTCGTTGTGCCTCTTCCATGCTATCCCATTGATTTTGATTCTTAGTGTCTTTCTTGCTCCCACACTATGCTTGTAGCCACCTTACTGAGGACTTCATCCAATGTCCACAACTCCACTTGCAACCGTAAGCTTGACATATTAGTCATTTTGACTTGCCTTCTCTTATATTCCTTATGGGGACTAATCCCAGACCAGCCATGTGGTAGGGATTGGGAGGTTTGGGGATGAATTTTAGAGGTTTGGGGGAGGAGGAGGGAGGTATGGGGAGAGAGGAGGAGGTTCGGTATGGGGAGAGAGGAGGAGGTTCGGGCTAGAGTTGACGTTGATCGACGTTGACCTTGGAGAGAGGAGGTTCGGGCCAGAGAGAGAAAGAGCCAGAGTCGATGTTGATCTTTGACGATCCGATGGTTCCATTTATTAGGCTTGATGGCCAACTTTGGACCATTACATCAGTCTAGATCTAATGGCTATGGTGGATTATAGACTAAGCAAAAGAGACACATGGCGCAGCTCGGTTCCATGATGCGCATGTGGCTTTGAGCCGTTAGATCATGTAGATCTAACGGATGGAGGGGAGGCAGCACACCATATTGCAGCAATGCGTTGCAGCAATGCGCGGACCAGGGCAGGTGGGCAGCAGCAGTGAGCAAGGCACGTGACACCAAATTGGGGTAATAAAAGTGTAGCACTCGCACATGCCATGTGGAGATGCGAGACGACATGTGCGGAGATGCCGCATGGTAGATGCTCACAAACTTGTAGGCCATGAAGGTAGACTGCCAATCAGTGTGATGATGAAATGTGGCGGACGGCAACATGGTGCGACGCTTGGTGACTGGTAGCTCTTTGCACAATCTGACGTGGTGCAGTCTGGTGCACTTCCATGATACGTGGCGCATCGATGATCATGAGCTGACATGGCAGAGGAACTGCCATCTATGACAGCGCGCCTGCAAGACACCCGCCTGCCATTTGACATTTGACGTTGGCCATAGATTAAAGAGAGATTTCATATTAGTATTTATTCTATTAATAATAAATATAAATTTTCATATTGATATAAAATATATCTCTCTCTCTAATATTTAGTATTAAGTATTTAATAATAAATAATAAATATTAGATATTTAATATTTAATATTTCATATTTAAATACTGAATACTAAATTAATACTAATCTAATATTTATTGGCAACAGGTATAATATTTTATATTAACTATTAAATATTTATATTATATATTAGTATTATATATTTTTTAAGATATTGTATAACATATTGTATTAAATATAATATAAAATGTATTTTATATATATATATATATATATATATATATAGAGAGAGAGAGAGAGAGACACACACACACACACACACACACATTTTTATAAACATTTATTTATTTATTTTTATTTTTTATATTAATAATATTATTTGTATTTTATTTAAAAGAGAGAGAGAGAGGGAGGGAGAGAGAGAGAGATAGAGAGAGAGAGAGAGAGAGAGAGAGATTATATATATATATATATATGTATGTATGTATGTATGTATGTATGTATGTATGTATGTATGTATGTATGTATGTATATATTCTTTTTGGAAGCTTGAGAGAGAGACAGAGAGTGAGAGAACAAGGAGAGAGAGGGAGGAGAGGGAGGAGAGAGAGAGAGAATATTATTTATAGATATATATATAAATAATCCCCCCCTTTTGAAATTAGTCAGTGTCCGTGAAGCCATCCTCCTTTGTGATAGGTGGTGGGTGCCAAGTGTGAGAGAGATCATTAGAATGCATAATAAAGCATTCTAAAATCAATTGTCTTTAAATCTGGGGCCTTAAAATAAGATATTGATGTTTAGGGAAATTTTTAAGCCATAAAGAAAGCAAGGAATTGAGAGAAAAACATGGATCATTGTGAGGAGATGCAGAGAAGATGAATTTTAAAGAATTCCACAATCGAAGAAAGAAGCCGGATGTAACCAAAGTGGGAAAGGAAATTCGGGTTGATGAGGTGTGTACAAAGTTATTCGATGAGGTGTGCACAAAGTTATTCCACAATTGAAGAGAGAGAGAGAGAGAGAGAGAACATGTGTGTGTAGGGTGGGGGGGATTTTTGTGCGAATGCTTTGCCCCTCGATCAACATGACATGGCGACTCATACTCATTTAACTGAATCATTGAGTACACTAGGCATAGAGCCAAGCAAAGTGGTGCCTACAGTGGAGGGGGCCTTGAAACTTGAAATTAAAGACTTTTTAAGATCCCACCTTGAGGCCAAGTGGAGAAGGTTTCTAAATAGACGGATGACGCTACACACACACACACACGTGTGTGTGTGTGTGTGTGTGTGTGTGTGTGTGTGTGTGTGTGTGTGTGTTTGAAAGTTTGATTTAATGAAAGGCTTTTGTATAATTATACAGCTGAAAATCTTGAATATGTGTGTGTGTGTGTGTTTCAAAAATTTTCTTGCAGTTCTTAAATTTTATTAAAGATAATTTATGATCACAACTTTGAGACCCAGCAGAGTGGGTCTCTAGCCCGTCGTAGATGGGTTAGATTACTTGTCACTATAGTTGTTATGCTCCATGTGCCCGTGTCCTCCACCCTCAATCCTCCCTGTTATTCACATAATTCGCATCCACCCTATGAGCTGCTCCCTGCCACTAGTGCTTTCCTACTTCCATGTCTGATACGCTAACCGTCTACCTACTGGTATTCTTGGCGTTGCTCCGTCCTCCGCATCCCTTCCTGTATGCTACTTCTTGACTCTTTTTTTTAGAATTGCTGGTGTCCCCTGGCCTTGTATCATATACAATCGAATGTCCTTCCTATCGTGCCATGGTCTCTAGCAGCTTCTTACAACGTTCGGCTGTATTACTTATCACTTACGTGCTCTCCTTGTATGAATTTACTTTCTATACTGTGTTATGTCACATTGACCTACCGTGTTTTCTCTCTATTGACCATAGACTCACTATGCTCACATCCTACATGCATGGCTTTTCTTGTGTGCTAACTCAAGACTAGTGCAATCTCTTGGGATGCTAGCCACTATAGTTGCGATGCTAGCCTATGTTTCACAGTGTCCTATCCTTGTACTTCCTAACCTTATTTATAGACTAACCATGATGGCTAACCCTATGCTAACTTTCTTACCCCTTCAAGCAAACCTTACCTACTACTAACCATTCATGTTAACTAACCTTTTACTAATCTTTTAAAATTTATATATTTTTTAAATCTTTGGTTCCTCCTATTTTTTTTGTCAATTTTTTAATTTTAATGGTTTTGCTTAGTAACCCTTTATACACCTTGCTCTATACCTTTCTTTTAATGATGCACATAGACTCCTTCGTTGTGATATCATTTATTTTAATCAGAATTAGTCTTATATCCTTGATTCTTGGTATTATGAAATAATGTTTTTTCTAGTATTCATATAACCTTGTGCTTATATGATTATTGATAGAGAAAGTTGGAATCAAATATCCCTTCATATAAAAAGACCACTAGAATGTCCGCTTGCCTAGATCTTGTCAAATATCCTTCATCAACCAAATGATGGAGAATGCTCAAAAGGAATCTGAGAAAATTGAAGAAAATCTTACGACTAGACCTTACCTACATAGGAAAGCGAAGACACTTTTGAAATAATGGTGGATTTCCATTTATACTTTCCCTTGTACAAAAAAAATCTTTTTTGTTGGGTCAATTGTTTAACTTGATGTTTATAATAACAATAACAACCATGGGGGGAATGCTTGGATACCTGTCACCTATTCAATGACCATTAAAGTGGTAGGGATAGTTCCTTCCTCCTCGAATAATTAGCATCATGGAAGCAACTACCCTGGTTACACATCTGCTATGTTATTACCTAGATTATTTTATAAATTTCCTTTTTTGAAATCAAAAATTGAGTAAAATTGTATCGATTTTCTCTTCTCATTTTTCTATTAATAATATTCTTTTTAATTATACTACTTTGAATTAAATGTATGGTTCATTGGTGTGATGGGATATTGAATTGTCTACACACATAATTTTCCCAAGTAGCCTTTGCTCGGGCTACTACCATACATTTCTTTCAAAGGTTACTATTGCTTTTAGTTACAAATACTTTCCTTTTCCCCCCCTCTTTTTACTTGTTATTCTAACCTTCTCCACTTATGCAAAATCAATGGATCCCTTCTCTTGTTAAGCTGGGATATGCTGCAACTAATGTTAGTCTATCCATTCCTCCTATTGGCACTCAATGCATCATGTCTTGTTTTAAGGGACCAGATTTCCACAATAAACTTTTAGATTTTGAAAAAAGAGTCTCTCTTGAAAAGACCTCCTTTGCCTTATCTATTGCATCTGTTAATGACTAGATTACATTGTTGGTAGCCTCTAAACCAGACCAATTGGATTTTTTGGAAGCATTCAATAAACTACACACACACAATCCCCCCCCCTCTCTCTCTCTCTCCCCCCCCCGCCAAGATTCTTGTTTGTCACACACACACACAATCCTCCTCCTCTCTCTCTCTCTCTCTCTCTATTGCATGCATAGAAAAGTACGAGCATTCTTTTGATGGAAGGCGTAGTTCATGTAGCACAATCAATCTTGGTTCGTGGGATGCATTAGTTTGAGTTGATAAAAAAAGAGATGTTTTGAATTAAGTGCTTTTGTATGCGTGGAAATGTGTATGTGCACACATACACACCCATACCTGAGACACGCATTAGTTTGAGTAAACCAAAATAGACATTTTTGGAATCAAACACCCATACCTCTACACATGCATATATCTCAAAAATATATGATTATATATACATATGGATAGATAAGTAGGTAGAGAAATCTCTTTGAGGATTATAAATGTATATATGTTTATATTTGTGTGTGAATGCAAGAGCGATGTGAAGTGATCCTCTCTCTCTCTCTCTCTCTCTCTCTCTCTCTCCTTCCCTCTTCAAAAAAAGAAATAATACCACCCCCCTTAAGAGTCTAGGGACCTACCCATGGAGATGTGAAATTTCAGCTGCATGGAGTGCCTGCCAAAATTTTAGTCACATTGAAAGAGTTTAGAGACCTACATAAGGGCATTTTTTAAAATTGCAAAACAATATCTAGGCAAATGCATGTATGCCAATGCAAATGTATAAGAATATATGTCAATGTATGACACTTAGAATCCAAAGCGTGTAATGTCAGCAACGATGCATAACATCAAGGACCATCACTCCAAAGCACCTAATGTCAGCACCAACGATGCATAACATCAAGGTCCATCACTACTCACTCTGTCCCTTCTCTCTCTCTCTCTCTCTCTCTCTCTCTCTCTAACCAAAGTGTCACCATAGAACACTTTTCAAGACCAAAAGATTCCCAAATCCAAGCTTGTCTTAAACCATGCAAATGTAGTGGCCCCCCTAGTTCTTGCCATAAAGCAAAATAAATCATCCCATAAGCCATGATTGTCTATGTTACATGAACTAACCTCCCCCCAAATGAATGCATGTATTCTCTCTCTCTCTCTCTCTCTCTCTCTCTCTCTCTCTCTCTCATGTGCACGAATGTGTAAGAAAATACATGCATTGTAACATAGACAATCGTGGTTTATGGGATGCTTTATTTTGCTTTGTGGCAAGAAGTAGGGGGCCACTACATTTGCATGGTTTAAGACAAGCTTGGATTTGGGAATCTTTTGGTCTTGAAAAGTGTTCTATGGTGACATTTCAGTTAGATAAAGAGAGAGAGAGAGAGAAGGGACAGAGTGAGAGAATAGTGATGGAGTGATGAACCTTGATGTTATGCATCGTTGTTGACATTAGGCACTTTGGAGTGATGGTCCTTGATGTTATGCATCGTCACTGACATTAGGCGCTTTGGATTCTAAGTGTCATACATTGACATATATGCTTATGCATTTGCATTGGCATACATGCATTTTCCTAAATATTGTTATGATTTTAAAAAATCTCAAAGGGTAGGTCCCTAGACTCTTTCAATAAGGGAGGTTGTATTAAATTTCTTTTTGTAGAGGTAAAAGGAGAGAGAGAGAGAGAGAGAGAGAGAGAAATTACGTCAAATATATTGCACCTATTATGAAATTTAGTGCAAAGGTTGAATCCTTATGATGCATGAAAATATAGAAATGTAATGAAATGCTTTGACCATGAGACATATGATTCATTGCACATATGCTTAAAACTAAATTATGTATGGTTGACTTAGCTTTTCCTTTTTTCTCTGGTTGTTTTTCGTGTAGGTGCTCGACTCAGTTGTTGGACCACCACTACCTCCTCTGCACTACTTTTGTTTACACATGTAGGTGATGTTTATTTCTTACCATTTGCCCTAGCTTTCTACTTTTTTAATTCTTTGCTTCTTTGAGGCACATTGTCTCATCGTTTGAGCATGATGCATGGGTAATTCTAAGTGGCATGCATGGGTCTGAGCATGATGCATTAGTTAAACCATTTTCTAGGTGTAAATCCTTATGTAGTTGGTATATTGGATACCATCTAAGGGAGTATAATCTTCCACGTAATTGAATTACAGTAGAGCATGCACCACAAGAATGTAGTGTATAAAATTAAAGCTTAGAATTATGCTTTCCTATGGAATAATCCCACACTATTGTGCTAGGTTAAACTAGATAAATTCATACATTTCATATGTTTACTCAACCTAATGTATCTCATAACCGAATATCCATATATAGGTCCATTGGCACTGAAGATATCAAACACGTTAGGTAGATAACGTTGCATAAGACAACCAAAACCATATGTGTATGCATGAATGCTTATGCAATTGTTATACATTTGCATTTGTATATATTTATTTATATAGACATCATTTCTTGAGATGGTTAACTATGAGGTTTACATAACCTTGCATAAGACATGCATAACCATGTTAGAAAGTTAAGGGGTGGTTTTACGAAGGCGCAATGGAGAAAGTAAGGGCTTTACACAATTTAGGCCATGGTTTCTACTTTTTTGAATTCTTTGCTTCCTTGGGGCACATTGGATTGTGAGGAACAATCATCGTGGTCTAGCAAAGATAAGCTTGCCAACCCAAATCATGTATACACAGGCATAAGTGTGTGTGTGTGTGTGTGTTTAAATTATAAAACCTTTTAACAACACGGCACACAAAGCTCAAATAAGGGTGGATAAAAAATTATTTATTACATGGGTGTTCATAAAACAAAAGTTGGTATAAAAGTGTCGAATCCTTTAGGTAGCTCCAGGGTCAAGGTCCACTTACAAGAATGTAAGAGTTTATTTGGCAAGGCATACGAATAATGTTTAAGCAAAAATAATAATTTGCAAACAAAAGTAAAGCCAATGAAGTCCTGACAAGCATCTCATTTACTGAAGAGGAGAATCGGCATACCTACCACCATCCAACAAGACAACATGATAAGAACCAAGTTAACTTAAATTGGGAAGACAGGTGTCATAAACCCTCCTCCCTTGTTATCAGGGTCACAATAAATTAGAAGACTAGCCATAAACATGATTGAATCATGATAGAGAAGGGACAACAATAATGTGGCCTAGGAGGATTAGAGCTTAGAATTACGCTTTCCTAGGGAATAATCCCCCACTATTGGGTTAGGTTAAACCATATAATTTTATGTGTTTACTCAAACTAATGTATCTCATAAACCAATATTTATTATATTGCAATGTAGTAGTCCATTGGCACTAAAGATATCAAACACGTTAGGTAGATAACCTTTACGTAAGACACTGAAGATATCAAACACGTTAGGTAGATAACCTTGTGTAAGACAACCTTTACCATATGTGTATGCACATGTAATGTGATACATCATGCATTCACATCAATGCTTATGCAATTGTTATACATTTGCATCTACTTATATTTATTTTTTTAGATGCGATTTCTTGAGATGGTCAACCTTGAGTTTTAGATAACCTTGCATAAGACAAGCCAAACCATGTAGGAAAGCTGAGGGGTGGTTTTATGAAAGCTTAGAGGTGCCATGGGAAAAGTATTTGTAACATTTCATAAAGGCTTTACACCATTTAGTCCTTTCAAGGGGATGTGATCCTCCACATTTATGCATGTGTAGAAGTGCATATGTATCATTGCACATGTGTCGTGGCATTGGCAAATTACTTTGTATGTGATGGTTTTACAGTTTAGTTATCCTAGGCTTGCTAGGAAGGATCCTTTTTTTGAGCATCTAAGCATTGGATTAACATGCCTTCAATTTGATGTGGAATCACACAACTCATTCAACACATACATCAAAGTGTCCCTCTATGTGCATGTGAGGTGAGTGCATACTCTCTCTCTCTCTCTCTCTCTCTCTCTCTCTCTCTCTCTCTCTCTCTCTCTCTCCCCCCTCTAAACTATAACAAATTTCAAAGCCTCTGGTCTGATCCAATTAAGGTTTTTGTATTTTGTTTTCGATGGAGCTGCAGAATTGACTTCTACCACTATTTCAAATGTTGGGGAGTCGTACTTTCGTGGGTGACAAAGCCTTCGAGCAATGAAGCGATCTGCAAGGGTGGAGGCCTCCACAATTTATGACATTGTGGTGTCATCCTTTCGTGAGCCATAAAGCCTTCGTGCAACAAAACAAGTTGTTGCAAGGGCGGAGACTTCAACCCATGGAGCAGATTAGGCCGCCAAGTTGCCTTCAAGGCGTTTTAAGTCTAGCCATGAGTGTCATACTGTTGTTATAATGAAATGACTTAGAAGGGGGGGAAGCTTCAACCCATGCAGCCAAGCATGCAAGTAGGAGCATATCATATTCAAGGCAATATAGTCCTTTAAAGTCCAATCAAAGACATGTGTGAGCATAATAAGGATGCACGTGCCATGAACACACGATACTTGGCCTCCTTATGGGGAGAAATCCATTCGGATGGTGGTGGAGTAATAGCAGGGGACATGGGAGAATTCCCAGGAACTCTGATTGCAAGGATTTCTCAAATTGAGAATAGCGTAAAGGACACTAATCAGCGAATGCAACTGATTCTCGGGAGAGATGGAGAAGGGGGCAGTTGTATGTGAGAATGGATGTAGACTAGAAGTTGACAAGCTGAAAGAACAAGCTCCAACTATTATCCATTGAGGTGTCAATGTTCAAAGTTGGTTTAAATAGGCTAACGGCTTTGATGACCAGGATGAGCCATAACTAGAGTAGATCGCAACCCATGAAAATTAATATACTCCTGAGACTTCTGCATCACTTTTTGTAGAGAAACCCAAATTCCTTCTATGGAATTCCCATACTTGGGTCACCCTTAAGTTATATAGTAGGACAAGTTTTTTGTGTCTATTTTGCAAAGGATTTTATTTAGTTTTATTTATGGGAATAATGTATATTAGCTTCTCAACTTCATTTGACGTATATCTATGGCAGTGGAAGCCAGTTTAATTTAAATTTTGAATTGTGGATTGTTCCTTGCCATTTTAGTTTTGTTTGAGATATACACAAATATATGATATATTATGAGTTCATATGGAAACTTTTGTCTTGTGTAGCCTTGGTGAGTAATGGTGATCTATTCATGAATGTGCATGAGTATAAAGATGTAGAGGGAGAGTAGGGTGAGAAGGGTCCAGGTCCCCTAAGAGGAAATCTCATTGTCTAGCCTTTAATGATTGAAGATGCCATTTTTGAACATCCATGATAATGAACAGCTGAATGCATTGCTTTCCTAGTCTGAACAAAGGATGGACATAGAGCATGCATATGAGGACCAATGTCAAATTGTAGCTGTAAGCACGAGACACACAAACCACACTTCAACATATTGAGAAGGAGGGAAGAGTTGTAAGAATGGATCCACACTTTTTGTTGCGTGAAGGCCTGCTTCCATTCCTACACCCATTACTTATGTTCAAGACGAGCCACTTTGTCCGATGTCCAAGATCATTTTGATACAACCACCAGTTATTATGCTCTCCCTCATCATGATAGATTTCACTTGCCATGCCTTGTGTTTACACTCTTAAGCTCAAAAGTGCATGTGCAGCATGCAATGCTCCTGTGGCATGCCAAGTGTATGATATTCTTAGCATTAGAGCAAAATATCTATCAATGCGAGGTTGCACAAGCTGTCATTGTGTTACAACCCATTTTGTGAACTTTAAATGACATTGAATCTATCAACACTTAAGATTATAATCCATTTTAAAATTTAACTCGAGATTCTCTTTCTTGACCTAGTCATTGTGCGCTAAGGCTTCCTTTGCTTTGTTCTTGTGGTGCTTTCTTCGATCTTCCATTCATTGTGTGTGTGGGCTTCCTTTTCTTTGTTCGTTGGGTTATTTCTTTGATCTTCCATACATTTGAGCACTCCATTAGGCATTGAATCTATCGACATTTATAACTTGAAGTCACAAATTTGCACAAAAGTATATGAATTGCATGTTTCAATTGTGATGCGAAAGAGTGCATGATATTTATTTTCATTGATATAATATTTATTGTGTTGAATGCAAAGTTCTATGCATTATTTTGTTATTTCTGTGTATATGATTTGAAGGTTGAAGAACAAAAATTGCTAGCAAAATAGTATGAAAATTAGAAAATACAACTATAACAAGATGTAGATTAGCTTAAAACCAAATTGATTGACAATCAACAAACTACAAAGGCAGGAAAAAAATGGTCAGTTCATATCCAACAAGGACTCTTCAGAGAAATGGGAAATTTAATAGAGGAACACAGTAAATTATTTGCTGAAAATTTATTGTTAAAAGAAAAAATTACAACATTTGCCCGAGTGGAAGACCAATTGAAGGGCATGCAAGATGAAGAGGAGTTGTAAATTGTAGGTACATTTATGCCTCCTACAATGTTGTTTAAAATGCAAGATAAGTTGACACAGCATATGGGCACAAATGGGAAACATACTACTTCACCTACAACAACCACCAATTCAACGTTGGGATGACCACATTTAGAATTTATCTAAATTTTTATTGAACAAAGACGTGCAAGAATTTAAAAAGGAAGCTATGCATTAAAGATTAAGCTCAAGATTAAGCTCGCTAAGACAAAAGAGTCCAAGCAAATAGGTTTCTTAGCTCAACAAGATTCACAACAGTTGCTAAGAGAGGAACCTAAGACTTCATCAGCATAATTTTTATCCTCTATTAAGTCTTTTCCTACTTTTACAACAATTGATTTTGAAGAACCAGTGGCTCCAATAAAATAGAATATAGGAGTAGAAGGTCTATTAGATAGTGAAGTAGCTAATAGTTTACTAATGACAAAAACAAAGACCCTAAAAGACAAGTATGTGGAAATTCATAACATTGAAGATGATAATACAAACTTTAATCTCACAAGAGTGGATAACTCCATTGACATATTAATTCAAAAAAATTCATCACTTACAAATGATAACCAGACTATGGATGATGGACACCCCACTAACATAGATCTAGTGACACTAGCTTTCAAACGGTGGACTATGCAGACACTGATCTGAAAGGTGATGAAATTGAACAAGAAAATGAAATTACCTAGGATGATGATCTGAAGGCAGCATAGGCTGCAAAAACAACTACTAATCTTTGAGAACTTTATGAATTCATTGTTAGCATTTCATTTTGTTAGTTTTCCAGGTTGTCCACAGTTTGTAGTACAAATGTCAAACTAGCGACATAGTCTTAGTCTTTTGTAAACCATTGGCACCATTTTGTTATGGGAAAATCCGGTTTAACTTAAGAGAGTAGTAAATAGCTGTGTATGGAATCAGTTAGTATCTTGGTACTGCACCAAGCTATGCTAGCAGATAATCACATAATCTTGGTCTAATGGGATGTCACATCAGATACAGGAGTTCACTACTTTTCAAAAGTTAAAATCTCAAATTTTAAGGTGGGTTCAGGTCAAGAATTTAGTCCAAATTCCTATCCATTGGGAGTGCCAAGTGTTAAGGGGTAAA
The DNA here is from genome assembly GCF_047967505.1 of Dipteris shenzhenensis. Classification (NCBI taxonomy): domain Eukaryota; kingdom Viridiplantae; phylum Streptophyta; class Polypodiopsida; order Gleicheniales; family Dipteridaceae; genus Dipteris; species Dipteris shenzhenensis. The sequence continues at coordinate 34,244,434 of NC_141612.1, forward strand.
ATAAGTAACCCGACTTTAGTATCGGAATGGTCAATAGTCTTAATGGTTAGAAGTTGTAACTGAAATACCAACCACGAAGTTGGATATAGCAAGAATGTAAGAGATAGACTGAAGAGCGAAATACACAATGTGATGTTCTTGTAGTAGCTCTTTGATAATACAAGTTTGAGCATTGTCTATCTTGCACATTATGTTTCCATTAATGCTTTTCTAAGTGCAATGTTGCATCTATTTCCTTCTTTACCTTTAAGCAATGAGAGAGAGAGGTGCATTCTGTTCTACAGTGGGGAATATCTCAATTATCTCGTAGATCTTAGTTCTTTTCTTTAGCAATGCATAGCTAGTTCATTCCTCTATTTTCAAACCCCAAAGTACGGAGTTTCTTATTCTACTAACAGCCACTATTAAAGTCAAAGTCGCTTAGCCTATACTGGTCAAATTTCAAGAATTTAAGGGTGTTGATGATGAAGACCCATATGGTCATCTGTAGCATTTTTTGCGAATATTGCCACATAAAGGGAGCCAAATTTAAGGAGCACATAAATTACTTTCCTTGCACTCTGACAAAGACCGCTTTGTGCTGGTTTAACCAATTTCCAATTTCTTATTTTGTAGATTTGTAGTAGCAGATGTCTGAGGCTTTTCTCAATCGGTTCAAATAAGAAATTGATGAGGAGGATGTTCACACAAAGTTTAGTGACCTGAAGTAAAAAGAAAATGAGATGATTTAGGACTTCATTTTGAGAATGCAGGCCCTCATTAATCAATGCATCACACCACCAGATGATAAGTCACTCCATCTTGGCTAATCACAAATTGTACTTAGATTGACTAATGGTCACTCTATCTTGGCTAATCACAAACTATACTCAGATTGACGTACGGTCACTTGAAATTGTCAACTCTCTTTGAAGAATTGTTGAACTGAGTAGTAGCACTGGAGAAAAATGGACCTACCAAAAAAAAGACATAAAGAAGGGCCAAAGGGAGTGATGAGGAAGATACTTCTTTAAAACATTTACACTCAAAAAGGCCTTGAAGGAACTAGGCTACCAAGTCATGCCCAATTTGAATGAGAAATGGTGTAATAAGAATTCGAGGCAATGAAGACAAGTGTTGCACCAACCATTGAAACACTTGCAGTAAATTCGGGCATGAGGATTCTAAATGCTCGTACAATAAGAATTGCACTATAGATGTGCATCAATGTCACAGGAAGCCAAGCCTAAAGACTGATGCCCACCATGTCCCGAGCAAAGCAAACGTAAATGAAAGAATGATTAAGGCAATAATCAAGGATCATCACATCTTTAGTATTATTTTTGTGGTGAGAATCACACTAAAACTGAGTGTAAGTTACAATAAGATCATCTCAAGTTGAGTGTAAGTTACACTAAAGATGAGTGGCAAGAGCATCTCAAGTTGCTCAGGAGTAATGTTGAGCAAAACAAAGTTGATCTCGACTACCAAGCCATTTTGACAAAAGTGACAAACTCAGTAGATGTCAATGCAGTTACCCAATTGCAAGGTTTTGTTACCAGTATAGAGGAGGAATCACTGACCAAAGACATTGACTGAAAGGTACAAAGGCCGATTGCATTTAAAATCACCAAGGAATTAAAGGGGAAATCACCCATAGCTATCTTGACCATTGAGCAACTTCCTATGTCAATAGCACTAGACCGAAGAGAAGATTCAACAAGCAAGTCTCAGTATGAGTCAAGTTCCATTGAGCACTCGAGTTTGGAGATAATCAAAGCATGGAAGATCTTTTGGGATATGACGGTTAGTCTTATAATTACAAAGTTTCTTCAAATCGCCCCATATTGCAAAGAATTCTTCTTACACCAACTCTTGTCCATAGAGAAACCTACCATGGAAGTGGACTCTTTTGTAGGCATACCCATCATTGGCACACCAAAGGTGGATAAAGAAGTCCTAGTCATCGGTATTAAAATCCAAAAGTAGAAAGTATATTATCTCGGACATTGTTGTGAAATGACTGAAGCTTAAAAATGTTAAGCCTTCTCCATTGTGAATATGCATGGCCAGCCAAAGACTAGTTGAACCAATAGGTATGCTTCCAGATGTGGTAATTACTATTGGAAGAGTACACTGTAGAATTAGTTTAATTGTTATCCCAATGGAAGAAAATGCCTACCTATTATTGTTGGGTAGAACTTGGTGGTTGAAAAGTGCCAGGGTTTTGCATGATTAAAGTACTGAGATAATGACTATCAAGACTAGGATACAGAGGTGCAAATGCCTATCACCAACCTGAGTAAGGTACCGAGTAGTTGTCACCCCAAGGAACTAGAAGTGAAAGACTAGTATCCACACGATGTTGAAACTTGACTGATTGAATGCAAAAATTTCCTAAGGGAAAGATTGATATATTTTAGGTTGCAGCCGATCTCAAGCAGAAGATAGAAGAAGAAAAGTTGGTAGAACAATACGACTTGTACCGCGTCCCTTCACTGAGGATGTTACCAGAGAACATGAGATAGCTGAGCCAAAGTTCATGATTTCTCAACTTGGTATAGAGTACTTAGTTCTCAAGCCACCTCAAGAGCTAAATTTGGGCACCATGGAGGAATCATGAACAATGGTGGTAAGTGCTCACCTGGTTGATGATCAACATTAAGTTATTAAAACTTTATTTTTTGCAGTATAAGGATTTGTTTGCATGTAGGTATAAAGATTTGTGGGGACTTCCACCCGAGCTATGCTAGCACAATGTTCCATTGGTACCGAATGACAAACGTATACATCAAGGAAAATTAAAGTCAAGATTGACCATCTCATTCAAGAAGGATTTACTTATGAAATAGTGCAGTGATTGGTTGTTTCCAATCATGGTAGTGCCTAAAAATAATGGCAAACTTTGAGTTTGTATGGACTACCAGAAGTTGAATGCTCGAACAGTGCCAGATCCATTTTACGATTCCATTCACAGATGGGATAGCTGACTAGATTGTAGGTCATGAGATGTACTCATTCATGGATGGCTATAGTGGATATAATCAAATCTCTATTGCACCCAAGGATTAGACCACTTTCATAATAAAATGGGCTGCATATGCCACTAACGTCGCACCTTTTGGTCTACGTAATGCACCATCGACCTTCTAGAGATTTATGGTTGACACTTTCCAAGATCATCTAACTGCATTCATTGCAATTGTTGTGTATATTTGGCCCTTTCTATGCATCTTGTTTACCTTAGAAAAATATTTGAAAGGTGTAAACAAGTAGAGGTTTCTCTAAACTTGGCTAAATGTATTTTTTCTATGCGGGTTGGTGTATTGCTGGTCATCCAAAGAGGGTATGGGTATCCGGACTGAGCCAAATAAAATTTGGTCCATTGAAAAGATGCCTAAGCTAGAGAATCCACCACAGTTAAGGTCTTTTGTTGGATTCATTCTATAGAAGGTTTATTAGGGATTTTGCTAAAATTGCAACTCTTTTATATGAAATGACAAAAAAGGATACTAAGTTTCAGTGGATTGAGAAATTGATTGTAGCATTCTTTAACCTTAAGAAGTGGGCATCTGAAATGCCTATATTGTGGATGTGGTATTTGATGTTCATGTACATGCCTTTAGGATATGCTATTGGCATCATATTGGCACAACCAAATGGGAAGTTGGATTATCTAGTGTACTATGAAAGCAGGTTATTGACATCTCCCAAGTGTAACTATAGCACAGTTGAGGATGAAGCTCTTCGAATGTTTTATAGTGTGCAATATTTTTGCCATGATTTGTTTGCAAATTCATTCATCTTCTATATTTATCATCAGGATCTACTCTATTTGATTGGAGCAATCCAAGGAAGATTAGTTTGATGGATGTTGTTGTTGTAGGAGTTCAATTTCAAACTATTGGGTAAATTCTATGCAGAAGCAAATTGTTTTTCCTCATTAAGATGATGCACAAGGAGTCACTACTCAGCTTGCTGTGAATTTCAAAAATTGAATATGATGAGATACTATATCACCTGTCAAAGAAAAGTTTTCCCAAGCATATGCCCAAGCATAAGCATATGCAAATTTTGGCTTTGAAAGCTTGGAAGTCTAGTGTAATAGGTGGTCAATTGTATCATCAAGATGTAGATGCAGTGCTACAACTATGGGTGTTACCACATGAACGTGCAGTTGTGCTGATCGAGGTGCACACTAGACAGCTAGATGTCACTTTAGAGGTGTTTTTATTGCTCAAAAAGTCTTGTGAGTGAGGTTATGATATAGTACTCTATTTAAAGATACACATGCTTGGTGTATGGAATGCAATGTCTATCAAAGAACGGGGAGATTGCTTCTGTAAGATCACATGCCAATGTAGCTAAGTCAACCATGGGAAGAATTCTAATGATGGGGCTTAGATTACATGGGTCCTTTCAAAGCCAAATCTACCCTGGCAAGAAGTTCAGGATGCTAAGGTCACAAAGGAGTTAGTAGAGCCATATGATGGAGATACACATAGCCTCTCCATCAACTATAGGTAGGTACGCCTCAACAAATGGCTTTTTGTGGAGGTGTTTTGGGTTCCTCCTATACCTATGGGTAATTCTAAAACGACATCAATGCCGAGAAGTGTCCATTGTGACAAAATTTTTGCACCCAACAAATTTTCATAGTTGCAAGGGTATCTCATTAGTAAAGCCATCTACGATGACATGCAGGCCTTCTTCATAGTCTAGACATCCTCGGAGCATTCATTTTTGGCTAACCATTTGCCTGATGATTTAGAGGCTTATCTAATTCAACTCTCAACAATCAAGTGGCACTTTAACAGTCTCTCCTCTTTGAGTTAGCTTTCCCTTCCCCTCTAGACCTTTCTACTCACCACTTGTAGGGACTACTTGGTTGTGTGTGCGTGTGCGTGTGCGTGTGCGTGTGTGTGTGTGTGTGAGAGAGAGAGAGAGAGAGAGAAGAGAGAGAGAGAGAGAGAGAGAGAGAGAGAGAGAGAGAGAGATTAACATCTTCAGGAGACCTCACGGGTCTATGAGACAAGATACAAAATGTATGTAACCCATACAAGCCACTGTGGGCTGAAGGCTGCAAAGGGCCCTTGCTGAGTGCTAAGTGCTAAAAATGCAAAAAGCTAGTACAAGATATACTAGGAAAAAGAGCAATCAAGTACTGCTTAAAACCAGAGCTTAAGTACATGTGCAGGCTCTATATAACCCGACTCCCTGATGGCCCTCTAATGTGATGCAAAGAGCTCAAGTATTTGTGTCTGCCGAGCTATCTCCCACGGTGGCGGGGGTGCACTCTCCTGGATCTCTGTATCCAATGGGCTACACCAAGAGTAATGCCTCGCCTCTGGCGGTCCCCTTTGAGGAGGGTTGAGATAGGTCGAACTAATCCTGCGTGCTCTGGTCGCCCCACGTGTCGTGTGTGGTCTCCGCGTATCGTGTGTGTGTGTGTGTGTACGTGCGAGAGAGAGAGAGAGAGAGAGATGTATTAATGTCCGCGGGAGGCCTCGCGAGCCTATGGGACAAAGTGCAAAGTACACCAAAAGGAAAAACTCATACAAGCCTCAATGGGTTGGAGTAAAGGGCAAGCTAAGACCCTTGCTAAGTAATATGCTGAAATAAAGACCTTAATAGCCTGAGCAAAAATCAAGTACAAAACATATGCTATCTGAAATAGGCTAAGAGCCGAGACTCAGAAACCGAAACTCGACACTGTGGTGGCTCTCATTTGTGAGCGATGAAAATGTCTCGGATTTGTATCTGTCAAGCTGTCTCATGCTATGGTGGCACAGGGGGGTCTGGTCTCCTCGATCTCTGCACCTGCTGAGCTATGTTCAAAGTGACCCCCCATCTCAGGCGGTCTCCTATGAGGAAAGCTGTGATAGGCTGGACCTCAATAGAATGTGCTCTAGTCACTCTCTCTGTGTCATAGGTGGCCTCTGTGTCTAAACTGCTTGCATATTAGCTAGCTCCCCGCTGTGTCCTAGAACTAACTCAAATGCATAAAAATATGTGACACGCCGTTGTGTCTGGTCAACCTTTGTATCTTGTGGTCTAGTTGCCTCTTGCTGCTCTCTTATCTATTGTAGTAGAGTCTCCCTGTGTCAGTGCATCTCAAGCAAATAAAGCCCAATGCAAACCTAGTCATGGAAGTGGATCAATCATGATGGTGGGCTGAAGTCGCTCCCATCTTGGTAGAGGCAGTGGTATTGTGACTTGTCCCGTGCGGCGTAATCTCATAGTAGGCTGTATAGGCATAGAGAAAATGCTCCTTTGTCTCAATCACTCCCAGTGTGCATAGCATGCAGATTTGCTGCTCTCTGGGTATACGTGCTACTCTCCTTGTCTCAATCCTCAACTAATGGGATGAAACCCGCAACTGAGAGAGAGAGAGAGAGAGAGAGAGAGAGAGAGAGAGAGTTTTGTCATGCCTTTATGAGACAAATGATCGGCGGGGCAAAGATAATGAGCTTTTGCCTCTAGGCCATATGCATGACCATGTCACCATCACATTCATGCTAACACATGTTGAGCGTGGTGGGGGGTGAGAGATTTGTTAGCGTATTCAAGACCACATTAACATGGAAAGCTAAAACGAGTGCTAAACCATGACCATGTGACACGGGTGCGGTGATGGGATGGAGAAAGGGTTCATGAATCCGCCCCACTCCGCACACACATGAGTCATGGAGAAAGGGTAAGGAATAACCTTGACTAGCTCTATCCCATGCTTATATAAGCCATCTCCTAACCATCAATAATCACAATGACCCCTGTGATGTCGCCCCTTGCCCTGGCCCTTGCGCACCCCCTCCCTTGCTGAACGATTGGATCGAAGGTCTTTAATTTCTAGAAAATGGTAGGCGCTTCAATCATGCTCACGTGTCTCAAACAGTGCCATTTGCCGGTCACATCATAATAAAAGCTTCATGAATTGCTTATGTGTCCAAGATTTCTAAAGTCTCCCATCACATCACTCTCAAAAGTGTTGTGAGTGTCCTCATCCGAGCGACTTTTGGCGGGTGGTAGAGCCTGAAGCTCTGTCGCTCGCCACTTTGAAGCGAGCGTAAAAGGCCTCCCCATGGCTACATCCGCCCACCCTTCCCCAAAAAAAAAGCGCGCATGCACACACGCACTCCCCCCAAAAAGAAGAAGAAGGGTGAGTGTCAATACACACACGCACTCCCCCCAAAAAAGAAGAAGAAGGGTGAGTGTTGTCAATACACGTGATTAAGGGAGAGTTTCCAAAGATGCAGGTGAGGTTCTGATTGGCTGAGATTCAAGATTCGTGGGAGGATTCCGTCTCTCTCTCTCCTTCACCCAAAAAAAAAAAAAAAACACAAAACCAAAACAACTAAAGAAGAGCAGACAGACACACAAAAAATGAAGAGAAGAAGAAGATGATAAGCAAGAGTAAAATCTAGTTGGGCTTCATCTTCCGATGACATTCTTGGAAGCCACAACCTCCTGCTTTTAACTGTCTCTGTTATCCATCCTTTGCTTCTGTTGTTGCCCTTTGCCTTTCTTGCCCGCCATGGCTATGGTGGCCACCTCCCCCTCCCCCTCCTCCCTCTTTAGCTTCCCCTTCCCCCCCTCCCGTCGTCCCTCCCCCCTCCGCCTCTCCTCCTGGCACGATTGGCGCTCCAGCTCTCGCCTCCTCTCCCGCCTCGTTGAATCCTACTGTAACATCTCCCACCCCCCCCCCCCCCGCCACCTCGCCAGCCCCCTCGTCGTCAGAAGTGAGCTCGCTGGCCAATACGAGGACAATTTTGCAGATGTCGATAAGGTGGGTAGCTTTGTTTGTGGACATGAGTACATGGGTATGTTTCTTCGTATGTGGGCGATGGCCCCTGCTCGCATTTGTGCTGGTCAGACCAATTCAGGTGTGTTGTTTCGATCCCACGCTCGAATCTGACGCTTTCTCTCGGATATTGACCGCCGTGCTTGGCTAAAGTTTGACCTCTGATTTAGAAAAATGCGGTCATCTTGCCTCTTTGAGTTCCTTTATCCAGGGGCGAGGTTTCCTCTTCCAGGTTTCTTTATGTTTTCCTGGGTACGATGGGCAGTTATTTGTTTGCGGCTGTTGTTATGGTGCTTTACATCAGCTTGTTGTTTCTTTGAAGCTTCTAGCATTGCGTTTTCTGCATTGACTACTGGTTTCTTCCTTGATGGACTACTTAAAATGGGCTCATGGTATCCCTCTGATCTAACTTACTTTCAATTAGCCATTTGCTTGAAAGATAAAAAGGGCTTTTATTCTCTACAATGCTGCTGGTGGAAGTAAAGCGTAAGGTTTGTAACATTCATTGTACTGAAAAGCACAAACTTTGCACCGTACAAGTGGTCACAACAAATTTTGCATTTGACGTCTTATGTAAGTTGCTTAGAATTTGCGTTGAAGGCTATCTGCACAGGTTATGCAGTGTTTTCAGCACAAGAATGCAAGAGTATGTGTAATGTGGCCTTTAGTTTTGGTTGATGTGCTCGCTCGTCATCTTTTATATGAGCATCCTCTCTTTATTGTTGCAGCATCTTCTTGATTATTTTACGTACAAAGCAGTCCGAACAGTTCTTGTGCAGCTGTATGAGATGAACCCAGCACAGTATACCTGGTTCTATAAGTAAGTAAATTCAAATAGATGCTAATGAGGTCACTGTTCATTTTCACGTATTTCGAAATGTGAGCTTTGCTTGATGCTATTTTTGTTTTGTTTTGCCTGTGTGATATTTATTTGACATTCCAATTCGCTTCGTAATATGCCTTTTGGTTTTCATCACATCATGATTACAGTTTTTGCTTTTTACTGCAGTTTTGTCGTTGAAAACAAGCCTCAAGATAGCAAGGCTTTCCTCAGCACCCTTGTGAAGGTAAGCTCCCCCTGCACTGTGGATGATTTAAGAGATGCTCGGTTAAGTTTACTTATGGAAAACTGCTATTCTTGGTCTGTAACAGGAGAGGCAAGAATTGTGTGAAAGGGTAATGGTGACTCGGCTACATTTGTATAATAAGTGGATCAAGGTACTTCTACATCCTTTATAACCCCTCGCCTTTTTGTATGATGCCCCTGGCAAGCAATGCATTGTAAACCTGAATTTAAGGCATCGAAAATCTCCCCTTTAGATTTTAAATGCAAGCTATGTGAGCAAACGATGAACAAGCACTTTCTCCTTCTCTGTCAAATAGCGGATTTTCTTTATTGTGTTTAACTTAACCAGAAATGATATAAAGTTCACAGCAGACGAAGATCATTTTTATGAAGATTTTGAGGTATTCCCCTTAAATAGACTAAAAAGCTAAAGGTGTTTTGAGTCTTGTACCATATATGTCTTGAACTAAATGCCTCTAATGATTGGTACAATTTTGTTTGGTAGCTCTACTTGTGAATATTTATCCGCTTGCAGTTCCTTTTGATGTGCATGTGTATCTTCTTACTATATGTGATGTCCTCGATTTTTAGAAAGCCCATTACCCAGGTGAGATGTGCCGAGTAAAGGTGTTCCACACCAATACAGGGGGAGAGTCCACTTCGGAAGCTTTCGATGCTTTCAAGAGGAAGAATGACAGCTCATCACAGTCCGCACATCTCAGCAAAATGGGGTTGCAGAGAGAAGGGACCATGTGATAATAGAGACGGGGCTAACTATGCTGAGGGGGAAGAACGGTTCATGCAACTGCACACATCTTGAACAAGATCAAGACCAAGGCATTCGAGGATAAGAACCCACACGAAGCCTACTATGGTAAAAATTTCCCATTTGAAAGTTCTCAGTTCTAAGGCCTTTGTTCATATGCATGAAGATGAGAGGAAGAAGGTAGATTCCAGGAACAAGAATTGCATATTTGTTAGGTATAGCAAGGAGTCAACAGCATATCGACTCTTTGACCCCAAAAAGAAAGTAGATCCTCATAAGCTGAGAAGTTGTCTTTGAGGAAAGAGTGTTGGAGTGAATTCCTAATCTAGTGCATGCAATAAAAGAAATCTCAGATACTTAACACAGCAATGAGAGAAAGAGTCACCATCATGTAGTCTATTAAGAAGATAGTTGAAAGAAACAACATAACCAAGCCTCCATCAGACTGTTTAGATAGCATAATCATCATTAGACTGTTAGAAAACATAATCGTCACCAATTTGTCTGGTTCAGCAACACACAGTCCCGTGTATTCATTTGTCACCATATGTGCTGCAGCTCTGTTCTTCTCAACGCCATTTATTTCTTGAAACAATAGTCTTCCTTATGGCCCCTGGCTTCCCATAGTACTGGCACTTGAACTGCTCCTGGTTTTCCTCTTGATGAATTTATTCTTACCAGTAGAAACCTTACCAATATAAGCACGTTCATAGCCTTCGTAAGGTGAAGTTGATTGATGACGCCCCTCGTCCAGTGTTAAATTGGCTTTGTGTTGGAAAAGTCACCGCCCCATGTGTAAGCCCCCATATGAGGAGAGCATGGGGGAGGTAGACTTAGGGTTAGGGCTACCACATGGGCAGCATGTTGGCTGCCATGTGGGTGGCAAACTCACAGGGAAAACCAAGAAGAGGGGGCTGCCACATGGGCTGCACACCTCAACTGTACTCCTCAGGTGATTAATCACGTGAAGCACATGACCGTGGCCAAAAGTATATGGGAGCATTTGGCGTCAATGTATAACCACGAAATGATTTGGCAGATTTCATCCTGATAGGTGTTGCCCGACAAGATGCCCTTGCTAAAGACCTTGGCAACCTGGAGGAGCAGGAGGCTGAGCACCTGTCTTAGCTCGGGACTGTGTCAATGCAAGGGTAAGATCATTTATATTTCTTATCTGTACTCCTCAGGCGATTAATCATGTGAAGCACATGACCGTGGCCAAAAGTATATGGGAGCATTTGGCATCCATGTATAACCACACCTCTCCCATGAAGAGGGTCTCACTGGAGGTCGAGATGAGGTTGCTGAATCCCAAGAAGTCTTCATCGATGTGGGACCACATCAACAAGTTACAAGAACTTTAGCAAGAGATCCTCCAAGCGGGGAAGCAGATTTCATCAGAGGACATTGCCATAACTCTTCTATCCCAGTTATCCTCTCATTACGGGGCCTTCTATTCATCCTTGATCACCAGTGGTAGGGTGAATAAGTTGACTTGGGAGGAATTGGTCTCCATGGTGCTTGACCAGGATGAGCGCTTCGTCGATCGTACCTATGACAGTCAGCATGAGGCTTTGACAGCTGATCAAAAAGGTAGAAAGCAGTTGGAAGCTGAGGAACGAAAAGCTCTCGAGGCACCCCGTACGTGTAACCGATGTGGCCAGAAAGGTCATTATTGGCATCGGTGTCCCCGACGGAACGCAGAGGGGTCCAGTAACCAGGTGGCCAATGGTGTGATTGCTGCGACCACGTATACTCCAGCCTTTTAGTAAGCACTTGGCAGGCGCTGCCAGTAGGCTTTCTAGATCTAGAGAGAGGATTGCTTGCTTGTTTGTGGCAACAGGACCTGTCGATCAGGTGCATGGAGCAGGGAGTCATGTATCGAGGCAGGCTTTCAGGTAAGACCTTGAGCCATGAGGAGTTGTACCCGCTGACTCAGGTTGCAGTATGTTACCAGTTTGTATTTCTGTTTGGGTGTTATGACCTGGCAGATCCAGAGGGTCCTAGTATTCTGCTGCAGCTATTGTCTGATATTGCTGGAGATCCGGATGGGTCAGTAGATTGCCAGTGCGGGAACCTAGACACAGATGATTGATCCTTGTGAGCTGTTATATGCCCGTTGCCATTAGAGCGTTGAAGTTCATCGACCTGATGACAGTGTACCAGTTTGGACTTGAGAGGGAGCTTCAGAGGGGGCTATCTAGCTCTGCGATACAGGTGATCATGCGGGGAAGTAGAACTTGCACCGGACGCTGTATCAGATGGATTATTGTTCCAAGATCCTTTGTTGGAGTCATGTACCAGTACCAGCAGTTGGATTGTTGTACCAGTTGACCCAATGTACCATTACCAGACCAGAGGAGTGTACCTAGCACCTGTGGATTGGGAGCAACAGTTCTAGGTTTCCAGTGATCGTGCTGAGGCGGTTCGAGCCACGAGGGGGCTTCTTCGACAGTACCTGTGGCGGTTTTTAGCGGTGGAGCATCACACAATGGATTCCTCCACTTGTTCCAGTGGCACACCTAGCTCCCTGGCGTCTCTGTTCCATCCAGGAGCTGAGAGGGGTGTTAGAGGTCAACATCTCCTGATGTCACCTAGAGAGAGAGGGCCTTGATTGTGGGTGTGTGAAATCTTCAATCTATGCAAACTTCATTCTTCATTCACTGCAAAGACTCTCTCTCTCAGTCTTAAACTGATGTTATGAAGGGCAGTTCTATTAGTTTTATAGTCCTACTATGTATCGGTGTGATATAATAATCGAGCTGAGATGCCATGTGCACTCCTCGACTCTCTGGCTTATCCAGATGTTGTAAGTCTTTTTGACATTTTGTACTTTGTCCCATAGACCTGTGAGGTCTCTTGCGGACGTTTATATGGCTTTCTTTCTTTCTTTCTTTCTCTCTCTCTCTCTCTCTCACACACACACACACACACACACACAGCACTAGGGCCTAGGACAAAATGTCGGGCTGGACCCCATCGAAGGTCTTTATTCATAAAGAGAGAATCTGAGTACAAAGTTTAGCGTAGAGCTATTTCTACAAAAATCAAAATGTGAATGAATTTACAAAGAGCTCAAGGCTCATTCATTCGGCAACATGCCACTTGTCAATTCAACTAACTAAAATCTAGTTACATGGCACAAAGGGCAAAGATCTGGTCTTCGTAGCCCTTGGTCACATAGACACCTTCTGGCTGCGTGTAGAGCTCCATAGCACTTGGGTTTTCAATCCCGCTTGGTACGTGCAGTCATTAACTGAAGCACACAACCATGGTACCTGTTAATGGTTAGCGCTTTGCATGCAAATAATAATCTGTGGACTAATCCTAGTCACTGTGGGCTTCCCCACCTAGCAAACATGTGCACATAACATAAAACCAATTCTTTGCTTGACCGAGGTCAACCCTCTTGGTCATAATTAAGGGCTTGACCATCAGTCAAAGCACCTCAATTATGGCCAAGTCTCTCCAACCGAGGTTGGCGCATCTTGGTTAACCGAAGTTAACCCTTTTGGCGTAAGCCAAGTCTCTCCAACCGAGGTTGGCGCATCTTGGTTAACCGAAGTTAACCCTTTTGGCGTAAGCCAAGTCTTGTTGGCCAAAGTCAACACTCTCTGATCGAAGTGAGCGCTTTGGTTCTTTGGTTAACTGCGGTTAACCATCTTGGTTGAAACCAAGTCTTCCTAACCGAGGTTAGGCTTACTTAACCAAGGTTAAGTATCTTTGACCGAAGTCAATACTTTGACCAAATAAATATAACTCTTTGAACATAATTAAAAAAATGAAGAACTCATTAATTATGATCCATAAATGGTCAATTAGAACTTTGACTTTGGAGTATTTACTGCTTGGTGACATCCCCTCGGCTTCTATTCAATTGACCTCAACTGAAAAGCTTCCTTGTAAATATCCAAAAGTTGTGGATGATCAGACATGTCTTCATCCATTTTTACCTGGCATCCAATGCCGAGTATTTTTGAATTTTACAAGGTACCTGTAAAATTCCTTGCCCTGAGGGCCTTTGCGTACAATATGATATACAATCTGTTCTGGCTGAAGGACCTCCTCCAACTCATCCAATTCTGATGGATCCTCTGTTTACTAGCTCTGTAGGCTCTGGTCCTTGAAATTTCTTTAGAAGACTCACATGAAAGGCATTGTGAATCCTCCAATGCTTCGACAGTGCCAACTTGTATGCAACCTCATTAATCTCTTTTGTAACCCTGAAAGGGCCATAGTATCTGGGAGATAACTTTGCATACACCTTTTGTTTCCCCTTTAGCTTGCGGAGCCTAGCTTTTTCGAACTTCAAAAGCACCCAATCCCCTTCCTTGAGATCTAACTATCTCCAATGCTTATCTGCAACTCTCTTATGCTTTTCTTGAGACCTTTCAATTGCTTCCGGAATTGGCTGAAAGATGTCTAGAGGTCTCTGGCAAACTGATCAGCTGCAAATATTTCATCTTTGGTCCTCAGGATAGGTGACTGAAACACCTTCCCATAGATGACCTCAAAGGGAGCTTTCCCTGTGGAGCTGTGAACTGTATTATTGTAAGCAAACTCCACCAATGGTAGCTACTTTTCCTAGTCTGAACTTTGGTCAGCCACATAGCATTTCAGCAAATCCAACACTGTAGAATTTGCTACCTCACTTTGACCATCTGTCTGGGGATGGAAAGAAGAAGAAAATTTCAGATTCGTCCCCATATTATCAAATAAAGCGCTCTATAGAATAGACTGGTCATTCTGGGATCTCAGTCACTGACAATGGACTTGAGCATACCATGATGCTTAAAGATCTATGCCATCCATATGATCTGCCTTTATAGTTTTGCGAACTAGGATGAAATGAGCTTCCCTTGGACAGCAAGTCTTGCACCTGGGCCATAATTTCTTCTCGCTGAGCTGCACTAACTCTGTATGGGGGCCTATTGATGGAAAAAGAGAGAGTAGGAGAGTCAAAGTGCTGAACGTGAGTTGCAATAGATAAGACTCTTTCAGGCAGAGAGAGTGACTCCAGCTTGCCTTGTGGCCCGTGAGTTAGTTTGGGACCATGTTCCGACAGATGTGCAGAGACTAGAGGAGCCTTTCACGGATGAAACCCAGAAGTGTCGTGGCGAAGATGGTTTGACTCCAGCCTTCATTCGTAACTTCTGGGAGATCATTGCCAGCCCTTTCCGCTCGACATGCCAGGAGATTTTCGACACGGGTTCCCTTCCTCAGTCCCTGGGTAGGGGGTGGATTTGTTTGATTTCGAAAGGGGGAGATAGGTTAGACATCCGGGAGTGGAGACTGATCACCATGCTAGACACCGCATACAAGACCCTTGCTAAGGTCTTGAGTTTGCGGTTGCGGCCTCATCTCATCGACACCATCCATGATACGCAGCATCCTGGACAACATTTTTAACGTTCTGGGAGGCAATGGATTGGGCCAACAATCTCTTGGAGTTTGAGAAGGCTTATGACTGGGTGGAGTGGTCTTTGCTGAAGGGAACTATGTAGAGGTTGAGTTTCTCATATAGATGGATTAAAGGAGTCTCTGCGCTCTATGCAGGGAGCTCTAGTCAGATGCTTATAGGTGGACACATGGGCGAGGCCCTCTCTCTCTTGCACTCGGTCCGACAGGGCTGTCCCCTAGCTCCCTTTCTCTTCCTTTTGGTGGCGGAGGCATTGGGCTACTAATAAGATTGCAGGTAGCGGGCCTCATAGGGTCGAGGCTCCCAATCAGATAGGAGGAGTTGTTGAATTCCAAGTTTGCAGATGACATAGCCTTGTATGTAGAGGGCACCATAATGAGCTTGGAGAGAGTCCAGGGAGCCCCGGCTATTTATTATGAGGCCTTCGGTGCACAGATCAACTAGACAAAATCCATCGGCTTCTTCACGGCCTATGAGGAGACAAAGGAGATTCGTGAGTGGGGGAGTGCCTTTGGCTTCCACTGGATCCCGCGGGGCCACACAACGAGATACCTCGGGTGCCAGGTGGGTATTGATATTTCAACAGAGCAGCAGATCGCCCTAGTTCTTGAGAGTGTTCGGTGTAAGCTTCTCTACTGGAGCTCGGCCAAACTCTCCCTAGTCGGCCATGCCTTATTAGCAAACCAAGTTCTTCTTGCCACGGCCTGGTACATTGCCTCCAGCTGGTGCTTTCATAGAGGGTGCATTGGACAGCTCCGACGCTTGGTTCGGAATTTCCTTTGGGCAGGTTCGAACGGCACGAGGAACACCAGAGCCTGGGTTGCTTGGCAAACAGTGATTATGCCGCACGCATTGGGAGGCTTGGGTATCATTGATCCGGAGATGCAAAGCAGAGCCCTCTTAGGCAAGTTGGTGGTGCACGGCCTCACCTCTGATAGAGAGCTTTGGTAGCTCCTCTTACAGCGAGGGCTTCTCAGGAACACCCCACACATTGGGGGACAGTGGCAGCATTAACACAGATGGATCTTCTCAGAGGCCCCCCTTATGGGGAAGGGTTCCCCCATGATGAGGAGCATCCATAGGTTATGGTAGAGATTAGCAGCAGGTCTCATCCATGCTCAGCCCCGTTCCAAAGAGGAGTTCGAGCGTCAGCCTCTCATTTGGCACCGAGAGATCAAGGATCAGGATGGACATATGCTAGGACATCGGACTCATATTGGATGGGCACCGTGGGACAGTGGCCCGGCCTGCTCCTCTGGCAGATGGAGTAGATTACCGATGGAGGCAAGGCGAGGCTTGGAGCCATAGCGCATATGCGAGGGGCAGGTGTAAGAAATCCTAGATTTACTATATTTAGAAATGTGCTAAGGAACAGAAAGGAGACTGAAATAGCAGAGAACAAGGAATAATTGTATTGCTTGAATGTCTGTAGTGTAGATGTTGTGTGTCATCCATACAATTGGGCCTCTCTTATATAGAGAGTGAAGAGTCACACATGAAAAGGTGTGTACTCCAAAGGGTATGTGCATGAAGAGGTGTGTACCCCTTGTGAAGGGTGTGACCCTTGATGAGAGGGTACATAACAATAGGAATGTCTCTTCAATAGGATGTCTCTTGTGAAGGGTTGTGCCTCATAGGAAGTGTCCCGTCGAAAGGGCATACCCTTCCACAAGTGTCCATTCATCAAACCATCCATAAGTCTAGAAATAGAGAAAGGAATACGTCACAGATCGTGACATCCCCTCCCACTCAAAATAAGACCCTGGTGGAGATAATGAGCTGATGTAGAAAATATCACTGTAAATTCTGAAAATACTGCTGTAAAATGTCAGGGTACTGCTGTAAGTCTTCATCAGATTGCCAAGTAGCGTCGGAGTCATCCAGATCTCGAGCGTTCATGACTGGCTGAATAAAGATATACTTTAAAGAGTGATGGTCTGTCTTGACCACAGAGTCGGCTCCCATGAGATAATGTTTCCAAGAGCGATAAGCATGTACAACAGCAAGAAACTCCTTATCATAAACCGGGTATCGGGTTTGGATATCAGAATGTTTATGGCTGTCAAAAGCAATAACTCTGCCTTCTTGCATCAAGACTGCGCCTGTAGCGATGTCGGAAGCGTCGGTCATGACCTCAAATGGAAGGTTTGGGTCAGCAATAGCCATAACTGGTGTGGTAGTGAGTGCTTGCTTGAGTTGTTGGAAACTATACTCTGTTTCGGGAAGCCACTGAAAAACTGCTGTGCTTTTCAATAATTCGGACATAGGAGCTGCAATTTCGGAAAACTGATAGACCTTTGTATGGTAGAAGTTTGCCAATCCGAGAAAAGAGCGGACATCATGAACATTCTTAGGAGTAGGCCAGTTTCTGATTACCTCGATCTTCTTGGGATCCACAGAGATGCCTTGAGCTGAAATAACATGTCCCAAATACTCGAGTTGGGTTTTGAAGAACTCACTCTTCTCAATGTTGATGTAGAGAGAATTTGCGCGGAGAACTTCAAAAACTTGGTGAAGATGTTGTTTGTGCTCATGTAGGGATCTACTGAAAACGAGGATGTCATCGAGGTAAACGATGACGAACTTATCGAGGAAAGGCCTGAAGATGTCGTTCATTAGTGTCATGAATGTGGCCGGGGCATTGTTTAACCCAAAGGGCATGACCAAACATTCATAGTGTCCATACTTTGTTCGAAAAGCTGTCTTGTACTCATCGCCTTCTCGTATGCGAATTTGATGATAACCTGAACGAAGATCAATCTTTGAGAATTGTGTTGCGTGTAGAAGTTGATCGAAGAGGTCATCGATGCGAGGCAATGGATACTTGTTTTTTATAGTGAGCTTGTTGAGGGCTCAGTAGTCGATGCAGGGGCGCATTGACTTATTCTTTTTTTCCACAAGTAGTACAGGAGATCCGAAGGGGCTGCGATTGGGCCGAATGTGACCTTTGTCGAGTAGTTCGGTGACCTGTCTTTGGATTTCTTCATTTTGAGTGTAAGAAACCCGATAAGGAGGTTTCGACGGTGGATTACTGCCGGGAATAAGTTCGATTGGGTGATCCACTGGTCGTCGAGGTGGTAACTGCTTTGGCAATTCCTGTGGAAAAATATCCAGGTAAGGCTGGAAAAAAGGTTGGTTGAGGTATTCAGGAGGGTCCTTAGTTGGTGTCTCCTCGACTGCCGTAACCAACAGAAGTGAAGTCTTTACTTGACATTTACGAACCCACTTCTTTACTTACAGGGCAGAGGCAACTGGGGTTGAAGGAGAGTCCCTAGAACCAGTTAGCTCAATAAGTTTTCCCTGGTGGACAAACTGGATAGTATGGCTGCGAAAACTGATTGATGGATCATATTCGTAGAGCCACTGTTGTCCAAGTATGACATCGTACCGAGAAAGAGGCATGATGTCGAAGTTCAACTTGTCCATATAATGTTGGATGCGAAAAGACAAGTTTTTGATCCTGGTGTTGCACAAGAAAGTAGTTCCATTTGCGAGTTCAATCTGATAGTCCATGAGACTAGGACTGGTGGTCAACCGAAGTTTGTCGACCATCGAACTAGCTATGAAATTATGAGAGCAGCCATTGTCGATGAGGATAGTGACCGTTGTTCCACGAATCGATCCTTGAACACAAAGTACTTGAGTGGCCAGGGAAGGTTCGGGGTTGCTAGCAAGGCTCGGGTGGATGGTATTCGCCATTCGAACAGCTTTGCCTTTCTTGTCTTGTGCTGGGGTAGCATCTTCTGTCTGGGAAGTGCTAGGTTCCATATTGGAATTTTGCTTTGGTCACTTGGGACAATCGAACCATCTATGGTCGCCTGTACAGATGGTACAAAGTCCTTTTGTGCTGGAGTTGTTCTTATTGTCAGTGGCCGCACCTTTATGTTGGGGATGTCGGTAATGACTTTGTGAAGAAGAAGAGGCGCGATCCTTGGAGGAGTGCTTCTGTTGGAATCCAGCATATGATTTCTGAGTCTTCCGGGGATCTTGAGACTGTCGCTGACCTTGATTACCGGAGTTTTTTCGAAACCTGGTGTTATCTTGAGGGCGAGCACCTTTGGCCATAGTAGAGTTCTGTGTGCGATTAGCACTCTACTTCCCTGTGTTTTGGAAATCTGTAATGCGCTCTGCGTAAGCAATAGCGCCAACTGTGGTGGTGATGTTTGCTTTAAGGACATCAATGCGTAACGAGGGATTTAGGCCTGAGATGAAAGCATGAAGGCGATCATCCTCAGTTAAACCATCAATCTCTAGCACCAATGTGGTGAACTGAGAGATGTAGGAAGACAGGGAGTCCTTTTGCTCCAACTGTCGGAGTTTTGAACGTGCTTGGAAGTCCGCATTGGCAGGTATGAACTGCTTACGGAGCACGTGTTCAAAACGTTCCCATGTTAACACACTTTTGCCATCCTTTAAGCATCTTTGCCACCATAGAAAAGCTGTATCCTTGAGGAGGGAGGCTGCCAAGGCGATCTTTTTGCCTTCAGTGAGGTCAACAGTATCAAAATACATGCGCATTTTTGCGAGCCATTGGTCAACTGTTCGGCGATTGCGTTGACCAGTGTAGGCTTCCGGAAGTTTGATGTCAAGTCTTTTAGTTTTGGAAGCTTGAAGTAAACGGTAGAGGGCACGTAGTTCAGTGTTTTCTACCTCTGGTGGGAATGAATCCGCATAGTCGTCTGGTTGCGTCACGTCATCCTCTGTATGTGTGGTACTAAGAAGCTGGGAAATTTGAAGTTGCAATAGTGATTCGCCTTGTATGTTGACTTCAGGGGGTCTTTTTTGGACTTGAGTCTTTGATCTCTGGAGAGGCTTCACGCGAGCGTTGCGACATATCGACATATCGGAGATCCCTGTGAGAAAAGCGCGAACTTGCGCTCTAGTTTGTACCATTCCTGGAAGAAGATTCGGGCTGCTCCCTGAGGTTGCTCATGTTGGAGGGGGCAGGCGAGGCAAGATGGAACCACCCGTGGAAGTCTGGTAAAGGAGGTCCTGTCTGAGGTAACACTGGTGATGCCGAAAATGGTGTTACTGCTCGTGAGAGGACAGGAGTAGGTTGCAGAGTCCACGGATCTGAGAAGGGATAAGGATCTGCTATTGGAAGTGGAGGATATCCAGGAGAAGGGGTGCCTTCAGAGTGTAAATACTATCTTGGAGAAGGTACAACCTGTAGAGGAGGATATCTGGGAGCTGAAGGAGGTGGAGAGTACCCTGGAGATGCCGAAGGTGAGGGGTAAAATTCTCTCCAAAAATGGACAGCAAACTCTTGAGGAATATCGGGTTCTGGGTATCTTCGTGTCTCGTGGAACACAACCTGCACTGTGCTGAGGAAGTAATGTAACTGAGGTGCCTCACGCAGAAGATATAGGATGTGGTCCAAATCACTAGGAGGGCACGTGACACAGAAGACCCACGATGCGAAAACTCCGAAATGGGCTGGTTGTGCAATCTGAACACGATATTGTGTGGTAGATGATGCTTGAGGTGTCCTTGAAATGCCGGGTGAATTACGAGGGGTTTCCATGCTTTAAGGGAGATTCTTTCATTTGCTGTAATTTGATAATGACAAGAGAATCCTTAAAAGCAGAATGGAAAGACTCCACCTGGCAAGGAGAGCAGGCTGTCAATGGCGCAACAGGCTGCAGGTACCCGATTCTGGATCGCAATAGAGGCTGGCACACCAGGCTGCTGCTGTCATGGCGAAATTCTGTTTGCAGGCTGTTGTTCGACCGACGGGCTGGCTGGTGCTGTGCTCACGTTGCAGGCTGGAAAGGGGCAGGGCTGCAAAACCAGCGGGGCTGCAAAGGCAAGGAACCTAGCAGCGAAAAAGGCAAAGGCTGGCAGCAGAAGTGGCACGGCTGGCAGCGTGATGGCACGTGAAGGCGGCAGCAGGATGCGTGGGCTGGCAGCGAGATGGCGAGGCCAGGCAGGGCAGCGAAAAAGCTAGGGGCTGCGCAGGTAGGCTGAGCGAAATGGCGAGGCTAGGGGCTGCGCAGGGAGGCTGCAATATGGCGAGGCTAGGGGCTGCGAACCTGCGTGGAGATCCGTACGGTACAGATCCGTACGGAACGGGGCTGAGGCGGGCTGCTGCTGCGTGGAGATCCGTACGGAATGTCAAAGAGGTTCGCCTCTTTTCGTTGGGGGCTGCCTAAGGTTGGGTAGTTGCCCAAAAATTAATTGGGGGGTTTAATTAACCCTAGGGTAGCTAGGGTAAACCTAAGGGTAGGGGCTGGGTTTTTTTCCCCATTTTAACCCCTCTAGGTACCCTTTTATAGGTGCTTGGTGCCTAAAAGGTGTGCCTATTCGAAGGGGTGTGACCCTTGGAATAGGTGCACCTTTTCATGAAGGGGTGTGTCCCTGTTTTTAAAAGGGGTGTCCCTACATGAATAGGTGTGTCCTTTTTGTCCACGATGGGGTGTGTCCCTTGAGTGAGGAGTCGAGACTCTTCATCAAAAGGTGTGTCCGATGGTGGAAAAGGTGTGTCCCTTGGTTTTTGGACAGCCCAAGCACCTGAAAAGACACGATTTTTGTCGTGTCCATTCACATCAACTCGTGATGTGTGGGAGATGGAGAGGCCATAGATGACTTTAGGTAGGGTTGGCGCTAAAAAATTTTACGCTCATCCTCTCCATCTCTTCCATGCACAATGTGCACGGATGTCCTTCTAGCGGAAAAGATGTATCAGATCGGCGCTAGAAGGTGGGGGGCATTTCCTATAGGCAGGAGCGAATTTTGCTCTGATACCACTGTAAGAAATCCTAGATTTACTATATTTAGAAATGTGCTAAGGAACAGAAAGGAGACTGAAATAGCAGAGAACAAGGAATAATTGTATTGCTTGAATGTCTGTAGTGTAGATGTTGTGTGTCATCCATACAATTGGGCCTCTCTTATATAGAGAGTGAAGAGTCACACATGAAAAGGTGTGTACTCCAAAGGGTATGTGCATGAAGAGGTGTGTACCCCTTGTGAAGGGTGTGACCCTTGATGAGAGGGTACATAACAATAGGAATGTCTCTTCAATAGGATGTCTCTTGTGAAGGGTTGTGCCTCATAGGAAGTGTCTCGTCGAAAGCGCATACCCTTCCACAAGTGTCCATTCATCAAACCATCCATAAGTCTAGAAATAGAGAAAGGAATACGTCACAGATCGTGACAGCAGGGCAGCAGATGAGGTAGCCATCCCTGAGTCTTGGTGGGAGGGACTCGGCTTGTGGATGGACATCGGTTGGTTGGATAAGTTTTCTCAGATTGGGTCCCTTTGAGGAGGAGGGTTCAGCGAGGCAGCAAGCAGCCTGGTTTCTTCCGTGTAGGTCCTGGAGGCTTACTTCAGGCACTCACTGAGAGAGACCAAGAGATGGACAGGAGTCTGGATGGGATTCACTGGCAGATGATCAAAGTTGTGGGCCGAGTGATGCATGTAAGATTCTCCAACCGAAGGCAGCTCGGGCAATCGTCCCAAAGAGTTGAGAGCCTCCTCTAAGCTCAACATCCCCCAGCCCTTGTTCTCGAGCTGTAGACGGGGAACGAGTGGCACATTGATTCTCCCAGCATCCCAGAGCAGGATGCCCCCACATGGCGCCTCTAGCTTTGGGAAGGTAGGCCCCTGAGGGAGGCACATTGGGATCCGGGAGAGTGGTTTTGGCCTTCCAGGATCGGCCTTACCGAGTAGGTGGATGAGGTGCCCTTCTTTCCCTATACCACTCGGTTTCTTCCGATGGACTCTTCGACATGGAGACCTTCGAGGGAGAGGCATTGGATGTCCCAGAGAGTGCCTTAAGAGGTCCGCCGTTTCAAGTTTTGGATGCGCCTATGGTCCAATTTGCGGCCGAGGAAGATCTCCTATTTTTTCTTGCTGTTGCCCACGGAGGCTTTCCCATAGGCCTGTGGTTGGAGTAGATGCGGGTGAAGAGGCAGTGTCACTGTTGCTCTGCTGGTGTTTTGGAGACGATCCCTCACTATCTTTGGAGTTTTCGTAGCGCAGAGAGGATCTAGATGGGAGCCCTCAGGATTATGACACGCATGCCATCAGAGGGACTACACCTGGGAGATGGTGGCCTGGTTGACTGAGGGGGGAGGTCACGCATTCCAAATTGATGAGGTCTCTCTAGCTTACCGGATACAGGGTCAGAGCATTTAGAGGATAGAGCTCCATGAGGCAGTCCCTCTTGATAGCCGGGATTCTCATTTCCCTCTAGAGGATAGCGTGTGGGAGGTAGTAGCCAGTATCACAGCATGCAACATTTGGGTTGCTCACTATAGTTTGGTGATGGGTGAGCATCCGGTTCCACCCTCGGCTACCTTGGTCGCCATCTGGCAAGATATCATCTACACCTTGCGCTCCACCTGGGAGCGTGGGACCTTGGACTCTAGGGCGACTGTCGTGAGGCGCGCACGTTTCTGCAAGGCTTGGCCTGCAGGAGTTTTCTACATGAGGGATTCGTTGGTTGTATAGTCCTCCCACTTGGCTATTAGCCCCTATACCAGATATTCCCTAGGCAGTGAGCTGGGTTTCTCTGGAACAGGCTGGTTTTCTTCTTTCAGCCTTTATTGATGTTTTTCCATACAGCACCTTTGGGGCTGCTGTTTTGTATGAAGTTTTTCAAGCATTAATAAAAGGTTCCTTTCTTTGCCAAAAAAAAAAGTTATCCAGATCCATAGATGAGGATATCCTCCCGGATGCATGTTTTGAGCCCATCTGGATTGTGAAGCACATGGAGCAACGTTTTTTGGCTTCTGGCCGATCTTTAGACACCATCCCAGGGGACATCTCTCTGGGCTCTTGGAGGGTTTGGCTTTATGGGGTGTCCGATAAAAGGCTTTGAAAGTCTCTCAAGAATAGAAAAATCACTCTTTTCTTTTGGAGAAAATTCATGGAGGGATTGCAACAAATCAGTAGAGGTCTAGATTTGGAACACTATCTACTTGCTAAGTTGAGTATATTCGCTCCCTGCCACCACAGACGTGGCTGGTAATCTTAGATGCCACCACCTCTAATCACTCATTACCATGCAAGGTAGCACTGTCGCCTTGAATTAATCAAAATTTGGGCCATCCACCGCGGTGGCTCTCACCTTGATAGTTCCTTGTAGTCGGGCTACAAACTTAAGCCTCCGCTATTCCATTCCCTTCACTGTTTCATCTTCTATCCCTCTCAACCGTTTCTTTCTCCCTTGCACTCGGACTGCAAACTTAAGCCCCCACTATTCCATTTCCTTCACTGTTTCACTTCTATCCCTCTCGACCCTTTGTATCTCCCTTGCACTCTTCCTGCAACTTCTATACCCTCTCGTAATGGATCCCCCTGGACACACCGAGCTCCAAAACATGTCTGCACAGTTTGAAAGCTCCTCACATGATCTTTCCTCCCCTCCTACACAGTCGAGGAGCTCCTCACACAATCTCCCTTTCTTCCTTCATTACATAGGGATCAATGGCTTGGCTTTCTCTAGATGGGACTTTTACAATATGCATAGCTCCTCTTGGCTTTTTCAGTTCGATGTCATTTGGTTGAGCTATGGTCTTTGGATGGTATTTCCCTCTCTCCCTATAGACCTGCACATGCCTTGATTGACACATGTTGGCAGATCATAGCGAGCATGTTAGCTTAGCATATATGGAGATTTCGATGCAAAGAGGCACTTCATGGAGAGGCACTTGATGGTTCTCAAGCTCACCCCTCTCACACCTTGGTAAGTTTTTTCCCCCCCAAAAAAAGGAGACTTCTATCAATGCTTGAAAAACACCATACAAATCAGCTTCCAAAAGGAGCTAAGGATGGCAAGTCCAAATAGAAAAACTGGTTGTGAGAAGAGCACCAGCTGTTCTAGAGATCCTAGCTCACTGCCTAGGGGGTCTCGAGAACAAGGGCTAACAACCAGAGGGGCGGTCTTTACATCAGCGGATATCCCCCACGGAAAGGGTGTAAAAGACTCTTGCAGGCCAGGCCTTGCAGAAATGCTCTCGCCTTTCGGCAGTCGCTCTCGACCCTGGAGTACCGCGCTCCCAGATCATGGTGACTAGGGTAGCCGTCGGAAGGACCTGCTAGCCGCTCACCTTGGCAAGTATGCAGGGGTCTTCCAAGGGTGCCTCTACTAGGAAGAGTTATCTTCCTCAAGGAGTGGAGAGGCATCCCTTCTTTTTGGATTTCACTACAGGTTATGAGGTGTCACTTTCAGCCTTAGCCCTTAACCTTTGCCAAGGTTTTTCATGAGAGGGTTTGACCCTCTTTGGTTTTTCTTTTGCTGTGCATGATGTGTGATTGCCTTGAGCACTTGCTCTCGGGGCCTTGAACCATGGGCAAAACCAACAGCTGTAAGTTAGCATAGGTATGTGAAGTTACGACCTTGGTGAGCACGACAAGTTGGTGATATGTTAGATTAGTAAAAGGACCGTAAGGGGCAAGTACTATTAAGTAATGGTTAGCCACATCCCAAGGTTGGTCAAGTTTATCCATTGGGCTAAGTGGTGAACACTTAAGGTTTCTATGGCCTTCTCTATAGTAAGAGAAGGGGAAACTTGAAAGGGTACTCCAGAGCATTCATGGTTGGGAGGTGAATAGTTGGGCACCTTTACATAGGTCCACAAAAAATTATGATAATGCACATCCAGCGTTACTCAATTAGTGGGAGATAGCCACCATCTTCGATGGAGATGAGAATAAAGCAAGGCATTTTGGGCTGGAGCACAATGAATTTGGTGACATCTCAAAGGTTCCATGGTTACAATGAGGTGAATGTACTTCTACCAGTGATGGACTTCAGACAGGTGTTGGCTTGCTATGATGGCTAGCAAAATCGGGACCAAGTCCTAGTAGAGGCTACACAGCTAGCCATGGCCCCACTAGAATTAATGGACTCTAATGGGGGTGGGGAGGTAAACAAAAGGTTAGTATTCCCAATTTTCTTTGACAAAGGAGTTGGTTAGTAAACAAAAGGCGGGAGTTGCTTTGACAAAGGACACATTCTTTGTTCCGATCTCAGAAAAGGGAGGGTGAAGATCCTCTAGAGTGAGACATAGGGGAGGCTTCATTGAGGAGGCATTAGGCGCCTATTGCCCAATGGCTGTGAAGGTTGGTGATGAGGTCTTCAATAGACTGGATTGCCAACATTACAGAATGGGTGATGAGGAGACCATTGGCAGTAAATATGACCCTGGAGATGTATGTGGTAGACGCAATTAAGTGTCTGAAGGTTGGTGATGAGGTCTTCAATAGACCGGATTGCCAACATTACAGGATGGGTGATGAGGAGGCCATTGGCAGTAAATATGACCCTGGAGATGTATGTGGTAGATGCAATTAAGTGTCTTAATATCAAAGACGGAGAAGCCATATCAAATGGAGGATGTTATTGACCTTGCAAGATCGATGATTTTTTCTTAAGAGCAGTTCATTGGGAGCTTGGATCTTGATGCACTTTGAGTCCCTAGATGGATTTCTCAAGGTGGAGATCTATGTGGAGCAGCCATAGGGATCTCTCTACACAAGATCTTTGGTGCGAGTGTGGAGACTATGCCAGATGATGGATGAGTGGAAACATGCCCTCTTACAAGCTATTCCTAGCTTTTGAGGGTTAGGTTGATGGTCACTTGTCAATTCCAAAATACAAGATTGGATGATGTTGTAGACATGTTCATGAGTGCTCTTCTTAAAGGGATCAGCTGGGGTACCTCATATGATGAGTGGGTATTGGCACATTGTGTCATTGAGGGAAGTGTTATAAATACATGTGAACGGCCGTTGAGGCTTGGTGCATGGGAATCCTTGTTAATGTTTGATTGGGGACCAATGCATGAGACATGTGGGCATTGCATGCAACTCTTTTGTAGAGAGCAGTGTCCACCACATATGAGCTTCCAATTGGGCAACCTCTGGTCCTTCAAAGGACTGGTTGGGCTCCTACATGAGCAGCATTCGAGCTTCCATGTGGAAAGCTCACTAACCTGGCATGTGGGCAGCACATTAGGTTGCCACTTGGCAGCTCTGGAGGCCAGCCACAAGAGCTGGAAGGCCTAAGGCATTTGGTATTGATAGGGCAGGTTTTTACCTGCTGAAATGCCCGCGTAGGGGCTAATAGAGACAACAGAATAATCAACTTTGCCTAGACGATACTCTAGGATCTCAGTTGGAGCTTATGTTTGGGCGCTAACAAAGCTATGTTAATTTGTTTTCCCTTATTTGGGACACTTTCCTGAGTTCCTTGTATTTAATGGCCCTTTTGGGTTTAAATTCCTTAATTGGACTTGTTTCTTAATTTTGTCTCACATTTTTCATTAGGAGAACCACTATTATTAGCATTATATATGGTAGAAAATTATATCTTACTGTCACAATGGTATCCATGGTTCATTATATTGGAGTTGTTTGTGCCTTGCAGAAGCATGACCATGCAAAGATGTACCAAGCCATTTCTGATCAGAACTTGGAGCTTTTGCGAGAACGTTTAGTTCAAACTGTAAAATGGCCATCGGATGCTGATGAGAAGAATGATACTTAGTCATTGGCAGGCATATAGTGTGCTTGGGGAGAGACTCTGTCTCACTATTGACTTTTATTAAGGATCAAGAGTTGAGCCAAGGTGACAGAAAATGGTGAGTGAATTGTGGAGCAGTGCTCATTGGCTCTCAATACTACTCGTTTCGCCGAATCAGCAACATGAGTCGAAGATGAAAGGGTATTGTTGGCATGGGTCTGTTTTAGTTTTGTAAGAACTGTACCTCACGTTTTTTTGAGAATCAACTTGAAATTCTAGTTTGATCCTGATTCCTGTTGGTGATTTACACATATCAAAAGAATAACCAATGCTTCTCAGCATCATCTGCACTTTCCTCACGTCGTTCTCCGCCAGATTTCTGTGGAAACTCACCAGAGAAGAAAGTTCTCAAACCTCAGAAGGGGCTTGACGTCCTAGAGGATGTCATGTTGCAGTGGGTCTAACTTTGAGCAAGCAAGAAGCAACTGACTTAAATATGTTTACTAGTACCTTTAAAGTAAGTAGCATTCTCATGAAAACATTTACTCTTGTAGCCTGAATTCTAGTGCACCTGCTCCCTGGAAACTCTATTGGCAAGTACTGTACAGTCGATTCTAAACATGTGTATCTACTTCTACATTTATGTAATAATATCACAGCTAAACTATAGTTTTGTGCTATCTGTGAGTAGTGTAAAAGTTGGAAGGAATTGAGTTGCATGTTAGCAGCTGGCCACTATTTGTTGAGGTATATCTTTGATAGGTTTTGTATATGTGATCAGATGCTGATAATTTGTCTATGAATTGTTGGCATCGACAGTTTAGGCCCTTGTTGATGGACAGTAAAAACTCTTACTCTCTCTCTCTCTCTCTCTCTCTCTCTCTCTCTCTGCTCATTACCTTTCTTACCCAAGTCTTTTCATAAAAAATTTCGAATTGAAAGAGTGGATATTCTAGTCTTATGAAAGTATATCCCTTGATTCTAAAATTTGTGATTCATGGTTTGAGTGTATGCAAAACAGTATGATAAGACAGCTATTTGAGGCTTGAAGCAGCTGTAATGCCCATGTTCTTGAAAACTATACATAAAATGTTACCATGTCTACGTCAAATGAAAGTGGCATATAAAATCCAGTATAATTAATGCTTGAGTAGGATTTAAGAATGATTCATGTGATTTTTTCCATTACTCTAGGCTAAAATCAGGTTGTTGAAAATGTTAGGTGTACCCTTGATAAATGTATCCTTTTATTTTTACTTGAACAGTAAAGGTCAATAACTATTTTAACCTTAAAGTACTAGTATGTGTGCAAATATCGTGTTATTGTGTTTGAGGTGCTTTACCACATGAATTTTTGTGTGGATACTTTCTGTTACAAAATATATTGTGTTTTCCTATATAAACCAATATATTAATGCTCTCATTTGATTTATTCATTCCAAAGTGCCCCTTTGGAGTGACACTGAGTGTACCAAAGCGTAACTAGTAGAGCTTCATGAGCCTAGCTCCAAAAAAGAAGGAAATTTGAGACCTTTGATTCTTGACGTTGCTCCTTTTTTGGCTTAAAGGTCTTCTTCTTTTTTAGCTAGAGTATAGATCTCTCAATCATAAATGGCTCTCAACCTAATTCCTCCATTAGTTGTTGGGTCTATACTTCCCATCTCCCTATTCTAAAAGGACAAATTACTCCATACATATGACTTGACCAAAGGCAAGACATAATTGAAAAGGCCTTCATTTGTCGACTTAGATCATGGAATAACGAAATCCAGACTCTCAAGAATTTGGCCTATTGGTCCTTAAAGATGGTACTTTTCTTCAAGTGCATGAATTTTTAAAGCCTTACAACCAATGTGCGGAGATAAATATTTTGAGGTTTTTGATTGATAAATATAGTACCATTTAATTCTTTGGCCCTCGCGGTTGTAATAAGATCAAATGAACTCTTTGTTATGATCATTTATTTTTGGAGCTGGGGTCTAGTTTTAATTCTCTCCAAAAGGATTTGAAACCTTTTTGATTTGCTACTTCTAGGAGGTTGTTAGTGACTTTAGGTAGCAAGACCAATTCTAAGGATCCCGAAGTGCCTAATCACGATGCTACATGACATATGCAAATTTTAGGAAAATTGACTCGAGGCTTAAAAATGAGACTCAAATTTTGATTTTATTACACCATCATAAAAAATGTACGTATGAGAATTTCTCTTCTATTATAGATTTTGAGGAAGGTTGATCTCTTCAATAAGTTGCATAGTCAACTTCCCATCACAACCAAATACCTAGAGTTGTCTCATTGCATCTTCAATTATAAGCCACTCTGGTGGGTTTTGGCCATCATGTTCTGACGAATGTGTAATAGAATGGAATGAAGTGACTGGTCAAGCATGTGAACACCCAAAATGAAATATTTACAGGCATCAAAGGAAAAATGCACCATTTTGGTGACATTCCAACCAAGGGCAAACATATTAGATTATGGACTATATCTCCCTTGTAGTGCAAAGACCCATAACTTTGGTGCAAACTAAATATTTTTAGCATGGTTTTGCTTGCATTGAGAATCCATTGTACCTAATCCTCGTTACTCTCCTCATGTAGCCACTTTATTTTACTAAGGGGCTCTTTTCAAATATCTTGTGCCAATATATGATTCCAACTTTACATGCGCCATTTGAAGTTAAATTGAGCAAGATGATTCTAGGTTGTAAGTGTTTATAGAACCATTGGACCTAATGTAATCATGCTAGTCAAGTGAGAAAAGCATGTATTAAATGGTGCACATTGGCACAAAATAAGATGGTTCTCTGCATCGCACATCCTCCTTTGATTGCATCCTCTAGCTTGCCTTTTGCTAACACCCTCATCTATGCTCTTCCTTCAAGCATGCATGAACCTAATCATACTATAGCCCTCTACTTTTCAACTCTATTTCCCCCTGAAGCAAGCAAACAAGATCTTCTCTACTGCAACCAAGTGCACACCAAGTACCAATACTTATGAAACATGATAATCAATAGAAGGTAAAGAAGCATATTATGATAGTTCTTAAAACCACCTTGATAGCGACTAATGGGCTAGCTCTGATACCACTACCATAACCATGAGAACCACTATGACAATCCCCTCAAGTTTGACTCCTAAAACTGAATCAAACCTTGTACTACCCCTGCATCACTAGGTTTAGAAAGCCTTCATAGCCAGTACTAATGTAGAAGAGAAAGCAGGCTAATTTGCCTCCCAACCATGACAATCCATACAAGGGATCACCTGAACAATCTAGGTTTTGGCAGTAGCTATGTGAATGAAGCCTTGGACAATGGTGTATCATACCACCATCATCCCACTCATCCAAGTGCAAGATTGACCATCCATATGGCTATTTATGATAGAGCAGGAGTGTGTCCCCTCATGACCTAAGACTACCTACTCCAATGGGCCACATGCTCAAACAAAGGTGATGCCTATGAAAGGAGGCCTTACATTGCATGCTTTCAAAGTAGTTCAATGTCATTTCCAAAGTATGTGTTCCCTGTGCCCCCATTTATCCCAAACCTCAAACCTACTTTTTTTCTTGAAGAAATCACTCCCTTGCTCTATTTTTTACCTTGAATTGTGGATGCACATGAAGGAGAGTAGTGAGAGGCTTACTGTGCATCATAGATTAGCATGCCCATATTGGGCATACCATGCAATTAGCACAATCAAGGAGACTACATTCCAAACTTCTTGTGCTTTTACAAATGTATGACACTTGGCATATATCCACCAATGTAGTGCCACCTGTAACATTCGATGGGTTAATTTTTGTGTAATAGCAATGAGAGCTTCTTTAAACCTTATTGCGAGGCATATGCATATGCACCACAAAGAGAGAGAGAGAGAGAGAGAGAGAGAGAGAGAGAGAGAGGTGCTCATCCCCTCAACAGAAAATAGTTTGCCTTCAAAGTCTGCCTTCAACAGAACATAGTCCACCTCCAATATGTCTACTTTCCCTCAGCTGTACATCCACAACTTGAAGAAAAGAGGAGTTGTTGAATGGCACAATTGCAATGGTAGGATTATTCTACTATCCATCCATGAATTGCATAGATGGTCTAAAAGATTCTTGTAAAATTTATGTGTTGGAATGCATTAAATGTGACCACTACTGTAGCTTTTGTGCATCACCTCCTTGTACCTTGCTTTTCAATATAGCGGTGCCTCCTTCCTCATCTTGCTCCTTTTTCATCCCAAAAATTAATGATGATGTTTTTTTCTCCCAGATCTTAATCATGAGTGTCTTCTTGTCAGATAGTAGGAATTTACTTTTATGAAAAACCCATATTGCATCCCAGTGAATTCCATTTGTAATGAGTAGACATCATTTGAAAAAAAGTTCTTATAGCACATGATTCCCTAAAGTGTATGTAGACATTTTCAATAAGGGATTCAATCCAAAGTAATGAATTAGACTCCCATTTCACAATGCTGATGAGCACATGAGTTTGGAATGTACTTTTAGAAATTATGCAACCTATATGTGCTCTCAAGTGTGGCCTCTGTCTCTCTTTTAGAAATGCTATTTATCTACTCTAGCTACTATTGTGGAAGCACATATTTAACTAGTGTGCCTTTGTTAGTATAGCATGCTTGTGCTTAGAGCGAACACAACTATTCATCTTGTAGAAAAAACTATGCGAAAGTTTGCAACTTGCATAAAATATCTACATGTACAAAATCCATGTGTTAGTGGAACTTGTGGTATACAACATATAGTGCATGATACAAAATGCATGCATGTAACATGATATACAAAATTCATGAAAAAGAAAAAATGAAAAAAATTACCTCCCTATTCATTGAGAGTTTAGGTACTTGCACCTTGGAAGTAGTCCCATCTAGCCCCTTGCATTGGGGGCTGGAGCATAAGAGAAGAGAGGAAAATTGCCTCAAAAAATCCAAACTAGCAAAAATGGCCCTACGGGCTTCTTATATAGTTGTGGTGGTAAGAGCACCAATTTCATTACCATGGATAACTTCTCTATTACCAACAATAAAGTTACCATTACTAGTGATAAAGTTAACATTATCAGTGGTACTAAACCCTCTATCACTGATAATAATGGTAGTACCAGTGGTCCAATCTCCCGCAAAGTTTATCGCCGATACTACTCCCTTTGTTGGCAATAGTACTCATTTTATCAATGGTAAACAACTAATTATCGGTTGGGGATTTTCCATCTACCTACTATAAGGCTATTTAGGCAGATTGTCAATTTTCTTGTTTCTTTAAACCAACAAGCTCTTTCCATCATTGCATACACCATTTTGTGAAAAATATTTCATGCATATAAATCATGCAAAAAATAGCACATGACTATGTGAATATGTGATCCCTGATTGCAAACTCTCTGATCTCAAGCTTCCTGGCATTACACGCTTGTGTTCATGGCTAGATGTACATCTACACACTAGGCCTTTTTGTCTTTGTTTGTTCTATCTTGCACCTTCACACTCATGGGAAAATGTTTGTCTTGACTCCAACATTCTTGATTATGCTTTATGGTCTCTTGCATGCCCTCAATCATAGCTCGATGCATAACTTAGCTCCTCCTCTTGGGTCGAGCTATCAACAAAAAAATCTTTATGGTCTATGGTTTCTTGGATGCCCTCACTCATAGCTAGGTGCATAACTTAGCTCCTCCTCTTGAGTCGAGTAATCAGCAATAAAATCTTCATGTTTCGATGATGTAGCCTTGACATAGTCATCTCCTTTTAGCTCATATAAGATCACATATCACTTTTGTGGACGGTCCCTAGCATGCCTTAGACATGAGACAAGTACAATTTGTTTACTTTATATCTCAACAAAGTAATCTGATGTAGCGCCTGCATACATAGTAAGGCCAGGTCACCTTGTACCTGGTGCTCCATGTTGTCTTGCACTACTAGCCAATCCTCTCACTCCAAACCTGCATTTTCCAATTTTGGGCTCCAATGTTACTTTCTATCTCTCTCATGCTTGATTTTTCCATTCCATCCCACCTCAACTCCCTATGTTGGAAAGCCTACTTTTGGTGTCATTCAAATCTAGTTCCTAACATTTCTTATGGCCTCAAATTATTCTAATGGATGCTTGTCTACACTCTTCTATCCATACTATGTAGTTGCACAAGTTTTTAGGATCCACATGTCCTCAATTGATACTAGATCCATTCACTAAAAATAGGACACAAATCCCAAGACTCTAGATAACTCATTTCTTGATAGCATATCCCCTCGTGCACTCAAGTCATGACTATGTTTTTATGACTAGGGGCTTCTAGTGCTCTCTACTCAATTTGCACCATTCCTTTGTAGATATCCCCTCCATGCTCTCCAAAATGTTGCTGATATTTTTGCCTCAGTCACACACTCATCATTGCATACAATGAGCCACCTACTCACTAAATTAAGTGTACTACCTAGGGTGCAAGGGGAAAACTTGTGATTGAGAATTAAGTATCAACACATTAGTTGAATTGCAACAACATGATGTAAGGTGTATGAAAATGCTTACTTGGGAGTGAACACTTAAGGAATTGAGCATCAAAGTGTTAATTGAATTGCTACAACATGACTTAAAGTTGTATGAAAATGCTTAATTGGGAATGAACACTTTAAGGAATGCAAGAGCAAAGAAACAAGTATAAGGAGTGCCAAGTTGAATTAAAGCAAAGGGCTCTTGGCCCCTTTACAAATATCATAGCTACATGATAGTGCTACCTCTTGTGAGTGTGGATGCATCTCTCTCTCTCTCTCTCTCTCTCTCTCTCTCTCTCTCTCTCTCTCTCTCTCTCTCTCTCTCTCTCAATAGTGGGTGGAATACACACTCAAGCAACACTTTGCTCACTGTATGATATTTGTTGGAGCCTTCTGCATTTTTTTCACTCCTCTATAGACTCTCTCCACCAATTAGCCTTTTTCTATCTCTTCTGTGTTATCTTTTTTTCCTTCTATTTCTTGGAGTCAAGAATCTCCCTTATAAGGGTTCACCTACGTAGTAGATTCCATCTTCTACCTTATCGACAATCAATTGTCCTTGTTCTTGGTTTTGCAGCACTTCTTGTATGGTATGCTCTTTGCATGTCTTCGTGTATGCTCCACTTTGATCACCACTTTCCTACCATCTTGACCACCTTCAATAGGTAGGACCATACATGCATAGGGTTCAGACCCAAAGGAATCCGATGAATGTTGTGCAAGATGAAGAGGTTAAACCATAAAGGAATAAGATCCACACTCCAAAGTCATGAAGTGGACCGTGTCTTGATGTATGAGAATTGAATGAAGTCAAAGGACCATGATCATGGTATAAAAATCTATGAACACCCAATGGATATATTGATGAAGATCTAGTACACAGAAAATGTGAGAAATCAATATAACGGGAAAAACTTCTCCCTCCTCCCAACACATAGCACGGGAGGCCTTCAAGAAAGAAAAATCTACATTGTTTTCCTAATGCATCAAAATGCACAAGGATGGCCTTCAAACAAGTTGTATCTCATCCCCTCAGCAGGGATGAAGACATAGAACTATATCTAAAAGAAATCCTCTTTCTTATATCCAATGTAAAAAAATACACTAGAAATTTCAATAAAGAAAATTGTATGTGCCTCCTCATAAGAAAGCAGGGTGTGAAGAGGAGAAGTCAAAGAGGGGAAACATGTGGATCTATAGGGCAAGGTAATACCATCATGAAGAGCAAGATCTGTATAAAGAAAATCTTTTGTTGTTGCATTATAAAGCATAGCCATATTTTTCTCGTGCAATGCATGGAAAAAGAAAACTAAATGAGAGGGGGAAAGTAATTCAACAGTAAGGAAAGCAAGGAAGAGCCAAAACTCTCAAACTTATGAGAAGAAAAACTAAAATACTAGCTCCATGTTTTGGGTTTTTCCATCAACTAACATTGGCATTTATGTACGAAAATTTGAGTAATCCATGAGTATTTACTTGGTATATTCATCAAATATGTAGCATCAATGGTTTTGCATGTGTGTGCCAGGCATTAACAACATAAGGCCTCAAGCTAATTCCAAAATTCTAGGGATAGATAATAGAGATCAATACAAATTGCCACTCTTATAGTTCTAAGAGCATTTTGTGGAAAGAGTGGTAACCAATTCTTTTCTTTTCTTTTTTCCAAAAATGAGGTTTTATATTAATAATATCGATATGTCAAGTTATACAACTTCTCGGAACATACCCTTGTGAGATACAATGGAGGGTATACTTAACAAGATATCCAAAGTACTAAAAAGCTACTGTTGCATGCCAGCTGAACTGCTGTAGCTAACAGAACCATCAAGGAAACTATTGCAGAAACTAAAACAGTGAATCAAAACAACCGAGGTAGTAACTCTGTAGTAGAGTAAATGTATGAGGGAACACTGAGCAGTCGACATGAATCATTTTGCCTCTTCTAGAGGCTCCTCTTTTGGCATGAAGCGTGAAGTAACCTTGGGCACAATCGTCCCTGGGATGAAAGGATAGGGGCAAGTGTTCTTTGTTCTGCGTTTAGAAGTAGGTTCAGAACAAGTAGTCTCTTCATGTATAACCTTGTAAGTGGCACTTGATGGGTCGAACTTGGACATTGGTCTTTTGAAAGTTTACTGAGCGAAAGATGGGGATACAGGATTGTAGGTAGCCTGTAGAGGGCGACTGTACACCAAAAAACCAGTTGAAGTTGGATTTGTAGTATGAGAGGAGGTAGAAGCCACATGGAGAGTCTAAGAGGAGCTGTGGGGATGGGTGGGCAAATTGGTTGTGGGTGTCTGGAGGGTAGCTACTTGAAATTGTTACAGAAGTGCATGGCTAGGCACCTCATCCTCTGGTGTCACCTTGTCCACCAAGGATTGCATCTGTGTTAGAAGTATAGCTTCATCTTTAGCCAACTTTTCCTCCCTGTTGAAGCACTCTTGCACATGTAGATGGAGTTGTTTGATCTTTTGCAGGTTGTCACCTCGT